>NC_032015.1:4660864-4744539 GCF_001865875.1 Lupinus angustifolius | reverse complement strand
TAAAAGTAATACTGCGTACGAAGCTTTATTCACTAGTGTAAAAATCTAAAAATGTTTCAAGTGACTTGATCGAAAATTGTGTGATTCGTTCTGTCAATTACATGGAGATGTACTAAAACTATACAGCAGCGAGAATTTAGGTGTTGTTTGATTAGGGTTGGTAGTCAAATTCGAGATCTTAAGTAAGACTCGAAAGGCATGGACAACATGTAAAAAGTGTGATAATGACATGGATCGCAATCCTACCAACCATGCAAAATTATATTTAAACATAGACATATAAGATAACATAATTTAGACAAATAATGAATAAACATGAGAAATACTAATAAATACAAATCTGAACATTTGGGTGTGCACATAGCTATCCGATTATACATCATGATTCAGGTCCCCCACCCTTAGGAACAGGGAGGGCAGAGTCACTAGCACCATCAGCCCCACCTGAATCCATTTCTTCAGACTTCAGATGAAGAAAACCAAAGAACCCAAATAATCCACAAAACCTACAACATCCAACAGCCCACAATTCCAGAGGAGTATTAAAAATGCCATAGAAAACCAACTCACCCACAAAGTAGTCACAGATGGCTAAAAATGATGACTATTGGTAATGACTCGATGAGGAAAATGCAATGGTTTTAGGGGCGAATTAATGCTATGAAATTGGGATATATTTGGTTTTAGAGGATTTTACCCTCTGAAATTGCAAATGGGCTCGGGTCAAGTGACCGTTTGACCCGAATATTTCCTTTTCCAGCCACTTACATGCTCTCAAAAATTGAAAAGATCCCATGACCTTGCACCTTTGCCTGTCGGTCCAACCAGCGGTAGCAGGATCAGAAATTTCACAGGAACTGGACTTGCTAGCTTCCCTAAAAGCGTGAAATCACTCGAGGAAGATCGAGATTTTGCCTACCTTTTGAGTGTTGAAAAGCTACTCCTCTTAATCTTCATTGACTATAATAAATTCTCTATCTTTATTACCTTTTGATGTAGTCTGATATTTCTCTCTAGGTTAAAAAACATTAAATTATGCATATATTTTTCTTCTAGAAAAAATTCTCTAAGTTGAGCTTCAGTGTAAAGTGAGTAAGTAAGGGTGTATCTGCCCTTGTTTAGTTAAAATGCATTGAGCTCTCAACCCACTTTAGCTAATTAAGGCCTTACTTGCTCATTTTACACTCAAGCTCGCTTTAGAGGAGCATTATCCCTTTCTTTTCTCTAATTTGTGTTTGTGCACCTGGTTATACATTTCATCTGTGCTGATGAGTAGCCACCAAGAATCCTTTATTTACCACCCAACTTTCTTGGTTTACATTCTAGATTTTTTGCCTTTTAGATGTTGTCAACTCCACATTACCAAAATGTATGTGATCAAATATCATATTCTATTTTTTTGTTCAATTTGCTATGTGGTGAACCTTTTTTCCCAAACAGAAGGTTTTACTTTCACTGGCCTACCTAACCTGTTCTGAAAGTGCTATCTAACTAGATGTGGAAACAAATCAAAGGTGAAGGACAAATGGAAGTGGACTGGAATGTTGTCATGTGTTTCAAGTGGATTCCTTTTTTATATGAAAATTTACCTTCCCATGCCTCCAATTCAATCGAGATAGGTCCAGCCTTATTGGATTTGGAGAAGGGATATCAGATAAGGCTCAATAATAGTGGGCATGCAATAGCAGATTGAAGTTTAATGAAAACAAACATGAAGCTTCATTTACCCACAGAAAAATTCCTGTACTTTTAGATGAATGAGACAATATGGAATAAAAAGGATTACAATTGTAATGGAATAGGATGAAATGGTATTGGTTGTCATTCCTTTGTTTGTGTAGAATAACTTCCTGTAAAGAAAGAGTTGGTATATGTACTTCCATCTTTGAATTATAATTAGGAGGAACCTGCTAAGATTTCATCTCAAAACCAATTGGCGATGAGAGGAGTAGTCCAACAAGTATTTAAAACACCCGTGAGACAATAAGGCCAGCGACACGGGACTTGCTTCCCAATATACCCCTCTATAGAAGCCTACCAGACTAGGCAATGGGTTACCTTTGACCTATGACGAAAGATATCTTTTGGCCTATGATAACCAGAAGGAAATTGGGCTCTAGCTCTCATATCACATCAAGGTTCCATCTCACAACCAATTAACAATGAGAGGATTAGCCCTACATGTATTTAAACCACTCCTGAGACAATGAGGTAGGGGATGTGAGACTTACTTGCCAATAGACACATTTCTGGATTTGGTGTAAGAGATCTTGTATGCCCTGTTTTGGAGTTTGGACCACTACCATGTTATTCTTAAGTTTTGTGAGGTTAAGTGCTCCCGTACCCACTTTCGCATTATGTTGCGATAGAATAGATTTATGTTGCCCTTCCGTCTGCTGTAATATGCAGTTCAAAGTGGCATTTTATTAATGATTGGATTTGTGATGCTATTAACTAATGTTTATCTGCATAGGTATCTGAAATGGAAACTATTCTGCAAGTACACAACAATGCAATGCCATCACGTGATGTTATTCAAGCGCTTGCAGACAAGTTTAGGTATGCCATAGTTCTCTTACTATTCTTGAGACGTATGATAGTATTTAGTATGTTCCTGATGAGGAATATTAAAGTTATGAACATAATTTTTTTTGTAGTGAATCACCGGACCGTAGAGGCAAGATTACAGTGCAGATAAAGCAGGTATGACAACTACATTTTATTTTGACAATGAACCTTTTACTCTCCATTTTCTTAGTTTTCTTCATCATTGTAGATTTGGAATTGGTTTCAAAATAAGCGGTATGCTATAAGGGCAAAATTAAGTAAGACTCCTGGGAAGTTAAGTAACACACCTATGCCTCGGGATGATTCTGCTCCAGTAAGGACTATGCCTCCAGGCCCACCACCGACAGCTGCTCCAACTCCTGCTGCTTCAGGTTCAGGTAGAATGGTGTTGCTTTTGGTGCTTAATTTTTTTTTTGCTTGAATACATCAGCACATGTTTTTACTAATTCTTCATACTTAATATTGTGTTATCTTTTTTTCAACATTTTGGTCATGCTGCATCATGATCTCATACAATATTGCAGTATTATTTTACTGAATGACTAATTTATCTGATTTAGTTATGCTAAATATTGTCAGTCTTTAATTTAGACTCACATAAACGTTAGATGTATATATGTGCTTTTTTGCATTATGTGTTTAGTTGGAACTTGCAGTGTAGTGTGCATGAGGAGGAGCGAAGGTATGGAATGATGTTTCTTTGTAGAGCTCTCTTCTTCCATTACCAGCTTTATCTTCCACAATTTTCTGTACTATTTTTTTTTTGCATTATCACGGACAAATCCTGGTCTTACCTTAATAACAGTTTGAGTGGTTAATGGGGTCAAATCATCAAGGCTTTGGGGTTCGTCGACTACATGTCCAATTTGTTAAATAAAAAGTTTTAGTATTTCAAAAGCAATTTGTTAAATAAAAAGTTTTGTTAAATAATGCTATTTGTGATCATTTTGATGACGTAATGTTATAAGATTTGAGTTTTCTGTATGAGGAAGTTTCTCATTGTTCTCCCAGTTGCTTGTGTTAAACCGAATGTAGGACTAACAAGTGTAATACGAATTATATGTCTCTATTGTATAATTTTATGCTTCATTTGCACTTGGTTGTTGTAATAAAACTGTTTCTCTCCAAATAATTTTGAGCATGAAAACCCATGTTATGTATCTCACACTCAAATTCGAAGTATTGGCTTCAGCTTCATTTTTCTTTTCTTTTTTTATATCGTTTAGCTTTTAAGGTTTAACAGTTCATGTATGATACGAAGACCAGCAAGACTGGAAAGTATTGGTAACAGTTTCATTTGACCTTTTTTCAACTCGCTTAGCTTTTAAGGTTTAAGAGTAACTGTATGATACCAAAACCAGTGTGACCAGAACCTAATGTAGGTTTTTTACTATCTTTCATTGCTTATATTAAGCATGTTAGCATGTGGCAAGAGATGCATCTCAGGTTCTGAATTAGTTTAAAAAACTGCCGTCATACGTTTTTAGTATCCATGATATTGCTTCTCATTAAGATGTTCCTATTTGAAGGCATAACTGCACAGAAAAACACTGAGTTTGCTAGAAGATGATCTGGGATGAAAAAAATCATTTTTTCTGCTTGAAATCTTTGATAGTCATTTAAAAAAACATGGTAAAAGAAGGTCCTACTATATATGGGGGCTTGACTGTAGATTAAAGGATGTGTGCTTTTATTCTCTTATTATTACTTATTATTTTTCTTTATATAACATTGCCTTCATTTTGTTCTACTCAGTTCCAACAACAGGAAAAGAAACTCCAGAAAATTCGGTTATGGAATTTGAAGCTAAATCTAGAAGAGATGGAGCATGGTCAGTATTTCCTCTTTTTTTAATCATGTTTAGAGTTTCCTGTTGTTTAATTGACCTAACTTATGGTCTCTTATTTTTATTAGGTATGATGTGGCTTGTTTTCTATCACACAGAAATTTGGAGACCAATGATCCGGTAATTTATGGATGAGATTATTTAAATACTCAGGTTTTGTGAAGGAATTAGTGAGGCTTTTGGATATATTTTTTAGTTGCCCTTCCCCTGTATATTTCCTTGGTAGTCCAGTGATTTTACTATTTATCTATTCTCACATGCATGATCACATGAGTGGTAGCAGTACCTATGTGAAGTAATGTAATGAAATGTTCTTAGTGGTCGAACAATAATGGCTCTGTTTACTGTGATAAACGATAAAAATGGTTCATTAGTTTTCTTCGCTGAATGACTTATTTGTTCTTAACATTGTTTTCTATTTGATTCAGCTGTTTTCTAGTAACATGTTTGGAATGTACTCGTTAGTGTTAATTTTTTGCTTCTAAAATTATTTTCAGAAAATAGTTCAGATGGGCCATGGAGGAATTTACTTATAAAGGGCAACCTGGTGTCCTGGTATATTACAGTCTGGGTCTATAGTAGGCATCTCGCATTTGAAAGAGGCTTAATCCATGTCTCCAACCTTTGACTTTTTGTCACATATCGATATCAACAACTTTAACCATTGCGCCATCGCTCACCTTTATAAAGGATTTTACTTATAAATAAACAAATAGATTTCGCTCAGTTCCCAAGTCACTCATTAGTGGTGCTATAGACTATCTTGAGTTTTGCCATCAAAACCTTGTTTTGGAAATATGAAGAGAGTTTTGTCGTGTGTGTCATCTTTTATTTTTGTCTGGGTGCTCTACCTTGATAGATCATGTAATATAACTGTGTTTCTGCGAATTCCAGGAAGTGCTAGTACGGTTTGCTGGTTTTGGATCAGAGGAAGATGAGTGGATTAATGTCCGCAGGAATGTCAGGCCACGTTCTTTGCCATGTGAATCATCAGAATGTATAGTAGTTCTTCCTGGAGATCTCATACTATGTTTTCAGGTTGGAATATCTGCAGTTTTGTGTCAGTATAATGTTAATTTGATTATGGTCATCTATCATTTCTGATCATATTTTGCCTTTTGAGAACAATTCTTTTTTCCTTATCATTATTTAGTGAGTTTTGATTTTGGACATTACAGGAAGGTAAAGAGCAAGCCCTTTACTTTGATGCACATGTGCTTGATGCTCAAAGGCGGAGGCATGATGTAAGAGGCTGTCGCTGTAGATTTTTGGTTCGTTATGATCATGATCAGACAGAGGTATTAGTTTTCAATATTATTTTGTCTTGTATGGTTTTCCATACTCACCAATATGGCTGTGCTATTTGATTCTAGGGACATCTGTATTTTTTTAGTCGAAAGTATTATTTTTGCCCTTTTCACTTTGGAGAGTACTTAATGTTTCTTTCTCTTCAATCCTTTTCCTTTTCTTTTCATGCCATGCATCAAAATCCACTGATTTTCTCACCCTTGTTTCTCTCATTATATTTCTTCTCACCAGAATCATCTCCGCTGCCAATCGAGGCATTAAGTTCACTCACTTCATGCACTTTGTTGATTCACCTATCTTGTGTTCCTGGCAGGAAATTGTGCCACTTAAGAAGATATGCCGAAGGCCTGAAAGTGAGTACAGGTTACAACAACTCAGAACTGCCAATGAGGCAGCATCTGAGAATCAGCAGAAGACTGCCATGGATCCAGCAAATGTTCATGCTACCAAGGTTTCGGGTTCTTCTGAAACAATGCCAAAACAGCAACAGAATGTGAGCATTCCTATCATAACGCCAGCTTCACAATCAAATGTTTCTCAAGTCCCAAATTTTATGAATGTGGATCCAAAGAAAGCTGAAACAATTCCTAGTTCTTCTGAATCAGCACCAAAGCAGCAGCATTCAAACATTCCTATGGTAACACCTGTTCCTGTTCCGCAGAAAAATGTTACTCCAGTCCCACATATGATGATTGTAGATCCAAAGAAAGCTGTAGCAGCTACTAATGTTCTATCTGGAAACGACTCCATCGTCCCCCCTGGCTTCGGTAGCATCATTACTACAGGCCGTGTTCCCGAAATCCCCAGTCAGAACATGGCTGAAGGAAAGTAATGATGTTTTTTTCCTGGCCCTTTTGGTAGTCAGAACCTGTTAGTAAGACTTCAGTGCATGCTTTACTCAAAACTACTAAGTGCTAACTGGCTGGACAGTTAGTTATCTTAAGTAAATGCTTGTGCATGAGTTTGTCCCATAGTTAAGAATCAGATTTATACATTAATAAGGATAATATATATTTGGGCTTTTGTTTTTGCAAAAAAGAAGATAGCAATATGAAAACAATTTATACAATGAGGAATGTGTTTGTTCTTGTTTTTGTTTAATGTATCCTAACTTAATTTCTACTAATGGTGTAAAGGTTTTACACTGATCTTAATGCATCATCCATCACTTAAGTATTAAACATCAATTTTAAATAAAAGTTATATATCAAGAATGATGGATGATATGTTATTGGTGTAAAAGCTTTACACTATAAGTATATTACATTTGGCTTCAAAGTAAAGGAAGCATAAAAGTATTTGTTTTCGGGTAATAATAGTTTTATGAACTTATTTTGCTTGTCATACAATTTTCTACAAATTTGATGTGCATTTTGCATAGTTGTTTTGTTTTAGTATGTGGAATTATGGTTTTCTATTATTTTTCATCTGGAACCTCACAATTATTTAAGGATAATTGTTTTTTATTTAAATCCATCAAACCAAACAAATAAAATGAATTTTTTTATGGAGAAATTAATAATTTTACTTGTTTTTTTGGGTTCATGAGGCTATGGAAGAGAAAAGGCTGTTTCATTCAGTTTTTCTCTGCAATTACTTGTAAAGTTGCAAATCAAGACTTCATATTTTCTATAAAACTTTTTTATTTTTCTATATTGTTTGCCGTTTGTCAATTAATGAGAAATAGTAAGAGGGTAAGAATGTGAAATCATAATATCTTTGAAAAAACAAGAAAAAAATGCATTTACATGTAATTATTTAAAATATCTTATGTGCATAAGTATTAAAAGCAAAGACAACAAGAAATATAAAACAATAACAAAACAATACCATTACCACATCAACATAATTTTCACAATTAAAAAGTGTTACTTGTTATCTAATAATATGTTTAACAATTAGAAACTAAAAAAACATACATTTTAGATTATCAATTGTAAAACTAATTAGATTCATAAGTGAATTCCTCTTAGTATTATTTTTGTGATAAGTATAGGTTCCATCTAAATTGATTTAATTCATGAAATTGGAACAAAAAACTTATTGGATTTAAATATCATTCAACAGTCCAACATCATCTAAATAAATTTAGTTTATTTTTTTCAAACCATCATTTCTGTGTACAGATTAATTTCAAAACTGCTATGCTATCTCATTTTAGCATAGAAAAATGATTTTGGATATTAATTTTCTACGTAATCTTATTTTCTTTCCTTTACATCACTTTAAATTGAATGATGGAGATGTATAGGAAAAACTAGAAGAATCTCTACTTCACATGAAATTACTAGGAACAAATGCCTATATAACAATGCCATATTTCTTTTGACCGTTACATCACTTTCTTGGTGTGATCTGGCCACGTTCCTGCAAATACTATCCTCAATCATAAATAAATGGCTCCATTGTTTTGTTGTTGCTCTTAATTGTTAGAACACCAAATTACATGAATGTGACAAATGATTTCTCATTTGTGATCTGAAGCTATTTGCAAAGTAATTTGTTAACCTCTATAATTTGTTAACCTCTAACTTTTTAGTTTGAAATATAAATAGAAGAGAGTAATCCATTGCACATAACATTGGCGTGATCAATAAATTAAAGGAAAATATTAGTATTTATCAGGATAGCTTCCTGTGTTTCAGTAATTATTATTTTTACATGATCAATAATTTTCTCCGAAAAAAAGATAGATTAATGTAGGCATTCTTATTATCACAAAAAAGATGGATTATGTTTCTATCATTTGAGCTCATACATACAAACCACAAGGTATGTAGAGATTTTTTATTTATTACATTCCTAACAATTAATAGAACTAGTTATTTTTTTCTTTTTTAAACTTATACTAACTAAATCACGAATATATCTATATATCATATAGTATCACAACTCCTAAAATTTGTGCATTGATAGTATAAATTTTTTTACACTGTCAGTATATCATCCACCATTGATTTGTATTACTTTTATTTGAGAGTTAATAGTGATTAATAAATCAATGGTAGATGATTGACTGACAATGTAAAAACATTTACACTGTCAGTATAAAAACATTTATACTGTCAGTCAGTGTGTATACATATTAAATCCATATACCATAAGTATGAAATGAATTTATAAATTTCATTAATTGTTATTTAAAGAGATACTTAATCCTCCCAATAGATGGATCTAAGTATCCTACTAATTATTAAAGAGGAAAACTTTTAATGTTTTTTTTTATATTCCCAAATACTAAACCATATGTCTTTTCATTTTAAAATTTACTTCATTAGATATTAGATGAATCATTGAAAGAATACTACAAGAGGAAGCATTAACCTATGTCAAAAAGTCCCTTTTATCACCTATAATCGAATGCCACTCTCCAAAATCTCTTTCCCGCCATGTTCGGCTTTCCTGTACTTTCTGCCATTACAAAAAGTTGTTGATTCTTCTACTAATATGTGTTAGATATTACATGGTTGAAGTATAAACGATAAAAGAGAATGATCATAATAATAAATTATATTGATAATGTTGTGAAGATTATATGATATGTTGTTATTCAAAAGACATAATACTAATATTTATTTATATTAATACTAGACTTCTAATTATATAAGGAATAAATCATGAAGATAAAATAAAGTAATATCAATCCTAAATATTTTTCTAAAATATACTTTAAACAAATCTAGGACATAACCATCATAATATAAAATATTAATTTTATATCTACATACTATCTAAATATTTTCTATAATATAATTTAAGATATTCTAAAATACATATCTAAAATAACTTTATATAATATCAATGTTATCTTTTATATCTTTATATAATTTAAGATATTCTAAAATATTTTTATATAATCATCATAATATTTTAAAATATTATCGTATCATCTAAATACTTTTATATAATACTTAACATATTCTAAAAGACAAATAAGCATTTTGTCATATTTCATTTAGATAAGGATTTTGTCTCCAACCATATCCTAAGTTTATCCCGAACTAATCAAAATATATTATATTGATTAAAAAATTAAATATTTATAATTTTTTCTGATTTGTTCATAACAGGTTTGATAATGTGGTTGAAGAGCATATCCTTATCCATAGGGATCCATTCCATTTAGCTAATAAAATTCAGTATTTCCACAACTTCTTTTCTTCCTTTATATACACCTTCTAATTTTTATGTTTTTCTCACTTTCATTGTGCTCTACAACATGTACCTTCACGCAAGGGTACCCCACCTTCCAACTAAGCAAAGATCTTTCATTCATACATCATCTATGTTGAATCAAACCCTTATTGACTTAGCTTAGGATCCCAAGAAAACTTGTTCTGTCACTCAATGTCCATATCTTTGTGTGAGTGCCCTTCTTTTAAGTTTTAACTTTAAAGAAATACATAAAATGGACATAGAGACCCCATTGCACATGCACCTCCACAAGTAACTAGCAACAACCACATCTTCACAAATCACAAGGGGGTCTCTCTTATTGTGTCTTTCTCATCTATGAAGCTCTCTTCCATGTCCATATTCAGTCCATGCCATATTAGTAGAGAACCACCACCACCACCCCAAATGCCACTCTCATCTTCTTCCTTCAACAAGAAACTAGTAACAAATGGTCAAGCCTCTCCCATGTTCACAACTGTATCTGTAGGAAGTAAAAGAGGATCTGGTTTTGATAAACCAGAACCCTCATCTCCCAAAGTTACATGTATTGGACAAGTGAGGGTGAAAGCTAAAAAGAGAGGTGCGATATCCAAATCAAAGAGAAGATCAAGTAGTGGTGGAGAAGCGAGATTTAGAATAGCAGAAGTTGGTGTGAATCAAAATTTGCATCAACAACAACAACAACAGCAAGATAGGAACCAGAGATGGGTTCATCTTCCTTTGACAATATGTGAAGCTCTGAAGGAGTTAAGCTGCATGTTCCCTTGCACAAGAGAGAAAGAGGATAAGGTAGAAGATGCAGGAAGATGGAAGGTGACTATGCAAGAAGGGAAAAGGGAGATTGAGTTAGTAATGGGAGAAGAAGAAGAAGAAGAAGAAGAAGAAGAAGAAGAAGAAGAAGATAGAACAAGGCATAGAAGAAGGCATGTGTTTGAAGACATTGACTTAGATGATATAGAGAAGGTGAAAAACAAGAAGGAAGAAGAAGAAGAAGAAGAAGAAAAAGAAGAAGAGAGAGGAAGTGTTAGCATATGCATTCCACCAAAGAATGCTTTATTGTTAATGAGATGCAGATCTGATCCTGTCAAAGTTGCAGCTCTAACTAACCGTTTTTTGCAACCAGATTTTTCCAAAGGAGATGATGAAGAAGTACCAATGGAAGAAGATAAAGAAGTTCAAGAAAGTGAAAATGGTATTGATCGTGTTAATACAAAAGAAGAAGAAGTAACAAACCAAGTGGAAACAAATGAAGAAAAAGAACACAAAGCAGGTGAAGATGGAAATGGTAATGAACAAGTTGAAACCGTTTCTGAAAACGACGTCAAAGGAGAAGAAGAGGAAGGAAAGGGGTCAGAGGAGAGAGAAAATAAGTCAAATATAGAGAGAGGAAGTGGAAGCTTACCAGAGTGCTTGCTAATGATGATGTGCGAACCAAAGCTTTCAATTGAAGTTTCGAAGGAGACGTGGGTTTGCACAGCTGATTTCGTAAGGTGGCTGCCGCCGAGGCCAGCTGTGAAAACTGGTGGCGGAGAACGTCACTCAAAGAAGAGGGTTGCCGTGGAGTCGAAGCCGCCGCTGGAACCGCCACCACTTCCGGTGATTCAACTGGGAAGGTCGTCTTGCTCATTCCCGGCGCAAGTGGTGGTGCCCAATGTTTGCGAGAGTGATGTTCTCAAGCGCTGTAAGTCGGAGCCGAGGGAGTCAGCGGCGGCTAAGCTTGCGCCGGAGGGTTGTTTATGGAATAACAGGAAACTGATGGAGCCGTACTCTTCGGCTCGGCTTGGGATCGGCGCGGCTGGGGTTGGATTTTGATGTCTATTTTAAGTTTATTTTCTTCTGTTGTTGTTTTTTAATATCTCAATTCTCAAATATAATAGCTGCATAAGTACTTGATGTGAGAATGAAAATACGTTTTTGTACATGGTACGCAAGGCTCAAATAAGTATGTGGTATGCAAATATGAGTAAAATGTTATGTAGATGCCATATTGATATTTTTTTATTATATTAAAAGCTTACTTGTAACTACCTGGAGAGGCTTTCACGATCTTTCTTTCTTTTTTCGCACACAAAAATTGGCAAGTTCTGAATCACATTATGATATTATAATATTTTTAACTAGAGAGTATTCATTACCATAGTTCATATAAGTTTAAAGTAAATTTATATATGAAAAAGAGCGTGTAAGAGTGTAGTTCATATAATATACATGGATATAAGGGAGATGTGTGAATTTCAAAACAAACATAAGCGTGAGTGTCATATTCTGAGTTTTCAAATATCATAATTTATTTTTAGTTTTTTCTTTATGAAAAGAATAATGTTCAGATCTTTATGCTGACAAGATTAGCTGTAGCTAAACAATTAAGATGCAGTGTCATGTGAATATTAACAAAATAATATTTTTTTATGATTCATATATTATGCTAATCTTTTGGCAGCTTTGTTAATTAGTGAACCAAGGATTTCACCTTTTATGGAATGCTTTGTATAATTTCCTTTTTGAATTTTTGGGTATGTAATGGAAAAATGGGGAGACAATATAAACATTGGAACTTTGAAGGTTTAGCAATTGCACATGCATTATATGTGATTCAGTGATTCTTCAATGCATTGAAGGGTATGAAAGTATTACTATATAATTAATGTTGGTGGGACACTTGGCAAACGTTATGTGTCTAGCTGTCGGTTCCAAGGTGGAGTCTGGTCGATGGTCATTGGATGATTCATCTTATCTAAAAAACTAAAATTGCTTTCAGCTTTCATTATTATTGTTCTCTATTATTTCATCCCGTCATTTTTCAAATATCTTTTTTTGGATTCTTAATTAAGAAATCAGAAATATTAATACATATTAATGTTGGTACAGTGATGTAAGATCTTATTGTATCTTTGAGGTCGAAACTTTAATTTTGAGAGCGACATTTGTTGGGAGGGACAATCACAAGCCCTGAAAATGATTAATTCTTTATCAAAAAAAGTAAGAAATATCTTTGGTAATAACAAATATATATATATAATTTAAACAATTACTTATTAACGAAAAACGAACATTTGACCTTATAATCATCTCGAGGAGCCAGTAGAATCTTATACCAAACCAATACATTATTGATATACATACATTAATTTGCTTTTATTAACTGCCTCTAAACAATCACATTTCATAACAACCTTGCAACAACTCATAGTCCATGTCAATTTCAAGCATGTTGTAAATCAGTAACACTAAACAACTTCACAAATAATGCAAGCATGTAAGGTTAGCATAGTTAACTTCTCAACTTTATTTTCCCTAGTTTCAATTGCAGATCTTCATCTTGATTTCTCTCATTCCTTAGCCACATATTTTTCAGAATTTCAAAGCAGTTGTCTCATGTCAATTATAAATGCATTAATCAATATTCCCAAGACATCAAATCCCATTGTATAATAATATTAATATGTCGGATCCTTTTGTCCTTCATGTTCTCTTTCTTTGTAATAGGTGGAGATAAAGAGTAAGACAAGTACAACAAATTGGTGCATGTACTTATTTGCTCGTGGGACTCGCACTATTTTGAAGGGCTCTCCTTGACCTCACTGTTAAGTTTGAGAGGGAGTTTTCAAAATGAAACAGTAAGAAATGGCAACCTCATCTTTCTTTGTTCTTTTCCTCATCTATTCTCATCTACACTACCTCAAACATTAGGTCAATTCACACACAATAGCTCCAAATAGAAACATTTACCAATAGTGATGCTAGTGATTTGATCCCTATGACTTAATTAGAGAAGACATTTTGATGATATTTATAGTTTGAAAGAAATTAGTCGTTAACTACTGATTGAGAAACACCCTAGATGTACAGAAAAAAGTACTAAAAATCTGATATCGGTCGTTGATTCGTTGATGTTATGTGATTATCTAATTTAAGTCATCGTTAAGTTTTTCCTGATTGGTTTTTTATAAGTAAATTTATATTAATAAATTGAGGTGAAAATACCTCAAGAACAAATTAGTACAATTGTTTATGCTGACTAAATATTTGCAGCACAATTACATATCCTAACCGCTTCAGCTATATCACATCCACTTTCTTCCTTGCTTGAGTTCTTCTTATTGCAAATTGATGCATTCTTACTTGTCCAAATACCAGTAATAGTTAAAACATTGTACAATTTTTTGTCTTCTGTTAATAGGGAATGTTGTAATAGATACTCCTCTCCCGTTGATGCTAACATCAAATTGAAGCCCAACAATTGCTAGATTCGCTACCAAACCAAATAAGATAAAGGACACGAGAAAAACATGATACACTCATTCGTCTTGAATTTTACATCAGATGTACCTTAAATCTTATCGAGGATATCCACACCCCTCTACCCTAAGTTTAATTTACATGGAAGTATATTCAGCATATTTCTCTATACTAGCATTTGAGTCTTCAATGAAGCCACCAATCTCTAAATCAAGTAAAACAACTTTCTATCATCTACTACATTGTTGCCAAATAACGTTATAAGCTGATTTGATTGTATATGTGTTTGATATATTATGAATCCAATTTCGCCGATCTTTAGTTTCGTTATTTATATTTACAAGATTAATCACCTTCACCAACCCCTCAATTTTAGTTTTCTCTTAGTCACAATGTTCTCTTCTCCAAGTTAGGTTCCATTTCCACTCCCTTGCTGCCCATTCAGTTTTTTCGAATTGGTGTATTGAACATTTAGCTTGTAATTCTTCTTGCTCCATCATACCCAACTAATATGGTTAAGTTCATTCTTGTATATGGGTTTATGCCCTGCTCTTATAATTCAATTTTTGCTTATATAAAAAAGAAGACTAATTTCATTGATTTTTCAAGTGTGAGTAAAGGGAATTCCATGGTGAGACGGTTTGAAAAGTAAGAATTATATAAGTGGATAAAATTATAATAAAAACTATCAACAAACTATGTCTACTCCATCATTAACGTTTGTGTGCAACATGTGTGATCACCCAGGCCTAATTAAAAAAAGGTGTCCCAGAAGTGTTAAATTCTGATTAGTATTCTTAATCTCGAATCTCTAATCGTCAATAATATTTCATGTTCTCAAAATTTGCATAGGGGTCTCATTTTAAACTTTGGTGTAAAAGTTTCACATGATTCAAAATTTCTCACTCATTTTTATTTTGCTCACAATTTGCATAAATTATTCATTTTTGTTTAAATTTAAGTATAAAAATTTCACATGATTATTTTTTATAAATTAAGGGTCCTTACTTTTTCCCTCTAGAATAAAAAATATCTAGAATAAAAAATATCAGAATGAATTTCATACATTACTCTGTGAAAGAATACCTTCCAAATATTTAAGCTTCCCAAGACACCCAAAAAAAACCATTGTCATGTTCAAAACTATCTTCCAATTTGTTATATCACCAATAAGGATCCTCTATATACACAGCTCACTATTTCCAATATCCTAGACTAATTTTATAGAAGTAATATAAAAATGTTAATTTGTGTTTTTATAATTTTTAATTGAGTGATACTTTTTTATTAGACTAACAGATGAAATGAGACAAAAATTGGAATAAATGATCTCTCTCCTTACATCACACTTTATATCTAAGGGATGAAGATCACTTGTCCCAAATGTTATTACTTTCTATTTTTTAAATTTTTATTTTATCCACATATTCATAAATGATTGACTTGAGACAAAGAATGAAACATAGTTTGGGAAAGGTGATCCCCAGAACGGGATCTTCTATCCCTAGAAGTTTATGTCTCATGTCCTGGACCAATCAGTGTTTGCCAACAAGACAAAAATAATATTTTATTTTAAATTTATTTTATTAAAATAATATATTATATCCATGTATATAGATATAAGTGAAGTGTGACAGAAATGAGGACACCAAGAATTGTGACAGGTGATCTTTATCCTTGATCCCCATCTGGCCATCCATATGTAAGTAGTGGGGCTGACCACTTACCAAGTCACATGTACACGTATCTTTAAAAACGTATTAGTAGTTCTACTAAGTGCTAATAAAGCTGGTTCTGTTAATTTCACTAACTTATAGTACTATTATATGCACGCGAGACAGAATGGTCTGATCAAAGAAAGTGTACAGCAAAATTTGCATCATAGGGACTCATAGCTATCACAATAAGAAACATTTGTCTAACCACATGCACTATTGGCTAAGAAAAGCAGCAACACAGAAGCATAAGCTGAAAATTAAAAGGCTTAATCATCTTACTGAAAATGCTAACCTTTCCCCCATTTTGAATAAGCTACAAGCATGTATAAATAATACACAAGGATCAAACAAGTCAAGGATGCATATCCAGCGTAACTGACAAAGATGAAGAAAACAACAAAAGCTAAATTTGAGGGTTGATGATGATAAATAACAATTTTAAGGAGGAATACTGTGTTGAAAAAACAGATAAATTAACATGCAACATGAATAAATTTATGTATTTCTTTATATATATATATTGGTATCTCAAAAGTGCAAAATGTTGGTAAAATTTATAGGCTAATGAGTAATGACAAAGGAGAAATATAATCCTAAAATAATTACATATAATGATATAACACATCCTTATATAATTACCCATATATTTACCTAATATAATTAGATATAACTTCAGTACTGGACTTCAATCATTGTGAATTTTTTGAACTTTGATCTTCCTTGGTGCTTGCCAATTCATTGTTACTGGTGAGAGTCTCTGATGATTTTGATAAGCCTGATTGCTCAGTTATTTTGCTTTGAGTTCCCTTTATGCTTGGCCTTCCCAAAAAGATATTGAGGGCAAGTTCACCAGAATAAAGCAATAATCCAATAGAACAGATTCCATAAACAAATGTAGCAAAGAAGCACAAGTCAATTATGATTGTCCTGTGAGAATATGTGAGATCAATTAGATGCATAATAAATTGAGTATTGAGCCATAAGGCCTATGAGAGATAAGTGATGGAAAGCTACCTTATGGTAAGTGTTGCCTGCCTTACCTGAAAAGCATACCATTTTCACTGTTAGACTATGTAGTAGACTTGAGCAAAAGATATGATATGAACACCAACCCTATCAAAAGGTTATGGATTAATGGTAGATATTGTTTTCAGTCTGGAAATCGCATTGAATTCCTAGTAATAGTCGAAAATCTCTTCAAATGCGTTTTTTTGTATCATACAATTTGAAGCATTGGTATTATGGTACATATTTTAAAAAATCACAAAAACCTTAGACTATTATAACATGCTGCTTTCACTATGCAACAAAAAGAGCAAATATAAGTGGAGATCAAGGTTATGGATTATACTAACAGAGAAATTATCTGCAAGTCCTTGGCGATTGAAACCTGCATCTACGGATATGGTGAACTTAAAGAGAAGAACAGCAATAACACCTGCTATAGCTGCTCCCAACAATGTCTGGTCAGGTGAACGCCGACGCTTCTTAGACTTAGCTTTAATGGAACTCGAGCCCATTCCTCTCGAGCTATCAAATGACTTCTTCGCTCCAGACAACCTGATTTTCTAGAATCACAAAACCAATTCATTGAAAATATATATTGAATCATAACAAAATTAACTTGACTTCTAAGTAACTAAATCCTTCTTGTGGTTTATGGCTAAAGTGCACATAGCCCCTCCAACTACATTGTCAATTGTAGAAGTATGAGGAGGTTCAAAGCTCAGTATAACTTACCAAGCCATAAACTTAATCCTCTCGTGCATGTGCAAAAGCCTGGTATAGTGAATTCCTATACATCCTAACCTTTAATTTTTTAATCTGAAACTTCAAACTTTAAAGTTTATCTGAAACTTCTTGCTTTATGGGAAAAAAGGTTGTCCTAAATCCTAACCTTTATGAGCAATTGAGCAGTCAATTTGATAAAACTTATATTTTTATTACACTACTTATTTAAGGTTAACTGGAACGACAAATTGAACTTAGTAACTATAGAATCACATGTTATTATTGCAGTATATTATAAAACAATTAAACATCTAGAAATAGCAGACCATGAATTGTGACTGTAACACATAATGAAGTAACCTTAAATTTCATGAAAACATGGATTACCAATTCTTGGGCACGTTTAACCCGGCGCCAGCGAGACCGAAAAAAGGCAGTGATGATTGCGGTGAGAATAACGGTAGAAGCAACCTGGAGTATAGCAGGGTCATCTATGGTATCAATAATGGAAGTAAAAAAGGGGAGAAATTTGATAGGCCCCTCCTCTGTTTCATTGGTAACTTGGGCTAAGTGTGTTAGCAATGGTAAAGTTGCTGAAGGAATGGCTGAAACAGTGTGAAGAGTTGTTGTGGGTTTGTGAATAAAATGAAGAATTGATGGTGAAGAATGATAGAGAGGAGAATAATGGTGCTGGGTCAATAACAGAAGGTGATGGTGGTGGTAGTAGTGAGAGTGCAACATTTTGAACTATGATTCCTGTTCCTAGCTTAACTTATCAATGAACAATATTTGTGTTTGGACCAGAAAATTAAAATTAAAAATTGAATATTGTATTACTCCACTCAATTCAGAAGTGGAAGATTTATTTTCTTCTGAAAAATATCTAGTTGGATGGACTAAGGATTTTGGTAGGGAATATGGAAAGGAACATCTGGGCATAGAAATATCTCATTCACATATCTGGTTACACGTTCATTAAGACTTTTGTTTTTTTTTTACTTTTTATATCTATTGGATGAATTTATGAAGAAAGATATTTTCTTAAAATTGTTTTTGAGCCATTAATATGCTTGATTCTCTCAAAGGGACGCTGGATTTCATACTTTTGTGCAATCTCAAACTTTTGAAGGAGGTACATTCACCATACTTTGAAGGGATAATTGGTTATATGAAACCTTCCATTTTTGTTACCCCCTTCAAAATTCAAAACAAACAAACCATAAGGACACTGGAGCAAGTTGTACTCAATGGTCCATATGAGTGAGCATGGATACAATTGTGTAATTGGAGACAAATAATATCAAGCATGAGGGTAATGTATAATAAACGAATTTGGATTCCCTCTCATACGGAAGAGTGAAGAGTCCTTACAGCAAAAATGAATATTTAATAATCATAATTTTAAATTATTTTTTAATAAATCAAATTTAGAGGAGGTGGAATCATAAAATTACCCTCTCTTTTCAATGTGTTCCATCAATAAAAGATTAGTATAATAGTTATGGATTAATACTATAAAGATTTATACACAATCAATATATAATTTATTATGATGCAATCATATTGAATCTCTTCATTGTCATTGTATACATCTTTTTTATATAAAGGAATAAAGGATTAAGTTTTCTACTTATTTTTTCCTAATCTCCGTACTATTTAGATGATGAATTAATCTCATCAGATATTATAGTTCCCTTGTTTCTTTAGATGGAATATCAATCTTTAACCTTATATACAATCATATGTCTAACTTTGCTTAAGCAGTATACCAAACATGATAAGATTTTTAGGACAATTAAAAGTTCAATATTTAAAGTTTTGCATACTAAGTTTGTCAGAAAAAGATATACAACCTAAAATAGATTAATTTTTTTTGCTCAAAAAGATAAAAATACTATCAGAAAAAATTAACATAAAGGACGCACCTTATTCTGACAAGTTAGGGGGCCACTCTTTGGAAATTTTATATCAATTTAAAATTGCACGATTACTGCTATTATAAACTGTGATCCCTCCTCCGCACGAACCCCAAAACGTTGTAGCCTGAGGGTGGCGACGTCTGACCTCAGCAATCATCACACATCCTTGTCCTTTTCCTTGTCGGAATATATATATTTATTTGTTTTTCAATGTTGCTCTTCAAATTAATAAATAAACTGTAGAAAAACATTTTAGGATAATTGCAAAAGAAACATTTGGACCATCTTTAAATTTTAACTAAAGAAGTCAACCCGGTTCGATTGAACTGGCTCGGTCAGTGATGTCCATCAATCACGTGTGATCAGGCACATATCAACAGCGTTTGTGTCACCATATGCAATGAGTTTTTGTGTTGTCTTAATAGTTTCAAAGTCATTTCCATTTTTTTATAATTTGATAATTTCAATTAATTCCTCACCGCCTCATATCAAGAAAATTTTGATTTTTTGGGTATTGGGGAATACCCAATTCGGTTCGCATCACGAAGGTGGCACGAGAGGGACATAACATAGGAACCGTGAGTTCCAAGCCAAAAAGTTTGCAACTCTTGGATCATGGGAAGCTAGCAGAAAAACCTGAAAGGGTTTAGCCAACCCAGAGTGGAAAAAATCGTGAGGGAATTGTTTGCTTCTTTTGGAATCACTGTTGCAAAAACTGGGCTTCACAGCTAGAAAGAAAAGAGTAGCTAGATTTCTATCACATTTAAAATGACTGTTTTCCTATATGAAAAGGCAAAATTGGTACAATCACATAATGAGTTGGTACCTAAATTAAAATGTAAATGCACACTTAGAACACAAAAAATAATAAGTATGAAATAGTGTGCGAGTACATGATAAGTGTGTACAATGTTAATGATGAGTGATACTAAAATTATATTAAAGTTTGTTTCAAATGATGTAATAACCCAATGGGTTCGGTGATGAGGCATGGGGGAGAAGACCTCAGCATGCAGATTGAAGAGTTGATTTGATGTAAAGTCTGTGAAAGAAGTTCTCTGTGTGGCCTCAAAATTCGAGCATGATGTGTCAAATTCCCATTGCAACAATGGTTCACAATCTACTAGCAATAGTTATAGATTCACCTTCCCCCACTCCCAATAGTGTTGCTGATAGTGATGGATTGGATAGAATTGGATGGGATGAGATAGATGAATAGAGTCTCATGTTTAATTAATTACTAAATAATTTGTTTCCTCTATTATTGAAACCTACACGGTTCGTTTAGGCTGCCAATTGATCTCATGAGTTACAAACAGGAAATATAATAATTTAGAACTATGCATTTTGGTTTTCAATTTGTAAACACCTGAAATTGTCATGGACTAATGATAAATGTCTATGTTTGTTCCAACATTTTTGCTTTTGTTTGTATTTATTGATGTAATAGAAACAAAACGAAGTCTCCGAAGGTGGACATTTCCAATGTCTTGTGAGAGGTGTAAAATCAACAAATCAAACTCAATTTCTAGTTTCTATTGTCACAGATACAAAATACCCACTTTCAGTTACATTTGTTTTGTTATACCAATGATCCAAGGTATCAATGTTATTAATATTGATATCGGATATTATTTCAATTAATCAATAGTACACATACTAATATAATGATTCAACCAATGATTTATTTATTAACCTATATATTGGTTAAGTTATATATTTTATATACAAATACTATTATTTTCAACATATATGATTAAATTATTGAAACATTCAATAACAATTTTACCAATAACTAACAAGTTCAATATTTGAATACTTAATATGACATTTGAAAAAATATGAATTTTTTGATGGAGAAAATCAATTTTAATCGATAAGATATGGTTTGAAGGTATTTTTCAGTTTTAACAATTTGAGTACAATTTTCATTCCATACTAGTATGGGGAACGGTGGCATACTTACTAATGTGTTGTCTTATGGTATATTAAAAATTGGTATTTGGGAGAATATGATATTCACTTCAGATTAGATTTTATATAAAAATAATAACTAAGTAGTTTTGGTTGTATTCATTTCGTACAAGAGTTACCATTATCCATGTATTTTTCTTCTATTTTTTATTTATGATAGGCCATGGGAAAATGATAGCTATTGATATCAAGTGTACCTTGTAAAAAAAGTTGTTTTCTCTTTTAGCAGAATTTTTCACCATCTGTTGTGATAATGATTGAAACAGTTAAATGGATCAATCACCATTGAGATGTCATGTAAATCCTGCTTACTATGATGTTAGTTCATCATTTCTCTAAAGGAAAATGGATAATGAGTCTTTCCTCCACATGATTCTAAATTTTTTTCCATTTTAGTAATTAATTTTTACTTGGAGAAATATGGTAGGCCTGTACTGAGTTTGAAAGAGAAGCTCAGGCAAAAATACATGTTTTTTGCACCCAAAGATGATTTTAGCTATGGACACCAATATAAAATAAGACAAACATACAATACAATGAGAAGACAAGGTAGGCAAAACCTATGACACCCCTAGTTTCTCATGATAATGGAATGAATATTACATATTAATTACATATGTACATTTATACAGAGAATAATATATATAGTGTGAATATAAAAATTTATACACTATCAATATATTATTTATTATTTATTTGCATTGTTTTTTGGAAAATCAATAAAAATGAAAAATAAATGCTTGATGATGTACTCACAATGAGGTTCAACTTCTATGCAATAAATAATATTGTTTTCCTTATTACTTGAAGGGTAAAAGTGCATAAATATAAGATAATTTATCTACTTTCCCTACTTAGTAAAACTTATTTTAACATAGTTAATATATGCTGATCTTTATAGAAACATAAGTACCTAATGAAATTGTCTAAGTTGAGAATGATTATTTGTCCTTAAAATTTGGAATGCTTGTACATATACACTTAGGCATACACATACTGATACCGAGTTGTAATGAAACTTATCCAAATTAAACAATATTATGCCATTTTTTAAGATTCCATACTTAATAACATTATTTAGAAACTATTCAGATTAATTATGATTTTTGTGAAAATAAGTGAACATGTTTAAAAATTTGGAAGAGTGTGTACCGAAAAATTGAGAACTTACGGAGGTAGCAGAATTTGGGGAAAATGAAATGTAAGATAGAAAGAATAGGGTAGGAGGAGCAGGAATAAGGAGTTGGCGTGTAATAAAGATGGCTTTCTGATTATTTAATATGTGCTGTGCTGACAGAGGAGATATGAAACAGCTTTATTCAGATAATAAGTGAAATGAAACTCTCTCTTTTATTTTCCTCTTATTAAGAGGATTTTTCTCTTATTTGAAATACTTTTTTCCATTACCTAGCTTGTGATAACCAAACTACTTTCTGCTCCCACCCCATGTAATTTCTACACTGACAGAAGAATAGCTGCACACTTTCTCAGACACGCACGCATTCACATAATTTTGTTAGAGAGGAGTCTGTTATCAAATAAAGCAAAACTAACATGTTTTAACAATTTTATATTTATAATAAGACAATTTTGAGCTTAAAATAATTCATTTCTTTTACATAATTCAGGATGGATGGTCCAATCAAAATTTCACTATTAATTTTAAAGAAATTCACTTAATTTTAAATTATTAATATATGGTTAATACAAATCAACCTAAATAACCCACTTCCATCAATCAAACGCTACATGTTAGGGTGAGTGAACAATATCCTCTCAATTAATAGATAAATTAATAGATAGATAAATACTTAATTTTACTTGTATTTTTAATGACAAAGATGTTATTTCATTATATTTTAAAAGATAAAGATGTCTTACATATTAAGTTTTTCTTTGTTTTTTGTAGTACTCTCCTCTCCACTAATAGAGATGATCCATACTCAGGGTGAGTATAGATCAAGTTCGGTCATTAAAGTTTCTCTTATCCGACCTTAAATATTGATTTTGTAATTTTTTGAATTTGAACCCCACTCAGACTTGAAGACTAACTTGATCTTAAATGTATATCTTTTACTAATCATTTATAGATATGTATATAATAAAAAAATTAAAGAACTAACGATATTTTAGGTCAAAGAGATATCATTATTATGTACGCACTTATATAATATTGTCAGCCCGAATATTAAATAGACATATAGAAACATACTGAATGAGTAACTATGTAATGAGTCAAATTGGTCATATTTATCATTTAACTAATTTTAAATATTGTTAAGGTTTAATATTTGAATTTGAACATGACACTAGAGCCCATAAAATATATATATTTGAACCTAATCATGATGAGATTAAACTTAATGTAAGTAGGGATGAGTCCTATTCACCCCACACACTTTTTGCTCTTTATCTCTCTAGCTATGTGAAATTGTGGATTAATATAAGGGCGGTGGAGGAGGATAGTAGCTAGAGAGAGAAAGAGAGAGCTATAAGAACAGAAGAGTAGAGTGCAGAGAAAAACATATAGATATTTCCAGCCATATCATACCTTATTATTTCACATTTTCCTCTCTGCCACTCGATCCATCAAATCCTCTTCCTCAATAAAACCAATAAAAAACTCTCATAAACAATGGATAATATCATTTGTCTTATTTGATTTCCTCGTCCAATCGGATTTTTTTTAATTAAGAGTAAAAATTATAATATTATAACTTAATATTTATATACAACTTAGCATATAAAGACAAGATTTTCTTGGAACAGACAATCCTTCCTCATTAACAACCAAATAAACACAAACCCCAAAGCAAAAACTAAAAAGTAACACTCACTTCGCTTCATATATAATGAAGAGCCTTCAAGTTTGTTAGAAACCAACAGTCTAATGTTCTTGTTTTAGTTCACTCTCTTTTGACATTTCTCTCTTACCTTTGTTTCAAAAGCTTTGTGGTTGTTTCCATGGATAGCTACTATCACCACAACTTTGACAATAATGATGCACTATTACCACCTGGTTTTCGTTTCCACCCCACTGATGAGGAGCTTATTACATACTACCTCCTCAAGAAAGTTCTAGACAACACCTTCACTAGCAGAGCCATAACTGAAGTTGACCTCAACAAGTGCGAGCCATGGCAGCTCCCAGGTATATAAACATAAACTCTTGTTCTCTTTTCTCGATTTCTATAGTGCAAGTTAACTCAGTTTTCTAAGTTACGTTGTTGTTTATGGTAGGGAAAGCTAAGATGGGTGAGAAGGAGTGGTACTTCTTTAGCTTACGTGACAGGAAGTACCCAACAGGGTTACGTACTAATAGGGCCACAGAAGCTGGTTATTGGAAAGCTACTGGGAAAGACAGAGAAATTTATAGCTCCAAGACTTGTGCACTTGTTGGTATGAAGAAAACTTTGGTTTTCTACAAAGGAAGAGCTCCAAAAGGTGAAAAAAGCAACTGGGTCATGCATGAGTATCGGCTTGAAGGCAAATTTGCTTACCATTACATCTCTAGGAGCTCCAAGGTCTCTCACTCTTCTCTATGTTACTCTTCCTTTTCTTTATTTCTTAGTAAAATGTGGTTCTTTTCCTGGTGTATTTTATTATAAGGACTTAAGAACTAGGTTTAACATAACATGAATATCCCTCATCACCTTCTAGGAAGGGTTAAATTAAATGGGATTCGCATCTATTATGTACACCAAGCTAGCCAAAGAAACGAAAATACAATCCACGTTTGATACAAATTAAATAACGCCACTAAGAAAAAAGAGAACAGGCATCCCTGGTCAAGTCAAGAAAAGAAAAACCACCAAGCATGTCAACCAATATTGCAGCAATCCTTTTATGTGTGCTGATTAAATTGATCATGCACCAGCTCACATTTTCAACCCTTTGAATAGTTGAAGATATCCACATATTTTACTTCTTATAGCTAAATACTATCATTAGGTTTCACTTATTGAAGTTCACTTTGTTTCTCTTTCATTTATTTTTCAAATTTGTATTACTTAAAAGTATTATATGTACTTGGCCATTGGTCATTGCCCTTAGGTACGAAGGCACGCTCCTTAGCTTCACAATATGTTAATATATGAGATTGCATGGGAACTATAAACTATTATGAAAATGATCCCAACAAAATAAGTAATCATCAAAAGGGTACAGCCTTAAGCCACTGCATCATCATCATCAAATGACCCTTTTTTCCACAGTCCTGCTAAGAAAGCAGAAGATCCTGGTGGATACTAGTAGCTTTTAACATTCTGCGTGCTTCCACAAACTACATTTATAGAAACAGCTACTCATTTATTATTCCCTTAACTAGCTTTATAGATATTGTATCAGGGTTTTGTATTACCTGACATATACACTCTCGTTATCATATTCATGTTATACATACATGGTGGATCCATATTTTTATTTTCAACTGATTAATTAAAATTAAATGGTTTATTTTTCTTTAATGAATAGGATGAATGGGTGATATCCCGTGTGTTCGAGAAGAGTACTGCTGGTGGTGGCTCCACCGTGTCTGCCACCGCCACTAACAGTTCTAAGAAGACTAGAGTTAGCATCTCATCTGCCAGCATGAGCCTAGGCCCGGAACCCGGTTCACCATCTTCCATTTACCTTCCACCACTGCTGGACTCTTCTCCGTACGCCGCCAGCAGCGCCGCCACATTCAACGACCTTGATGGCTGCTCCTACGACAGCACCACCGCTGCCCAAAGAGAGCACGTGTCCTGTTTCTCCACAAACTCAGCAAACAACTTCAACAATGGAACCTTTGACCTTGTTCCTCCACCGCCGCAGACTCCACTGAATCTTGACCCTTTCACTCGGTTTCAACGAAATGTTGGTGTCTCAGCCTTCCCTAGCCTGAGGTCACTCCAAGATAACCTCCAGATGCCGTTCTTTTTTTCCTCCGCTCCAGTCCACGGCGATGGTTCAAGTGATATGGCTGCTGTTGGGAACTGGCCGATGTCGGAGGAGCCGAAGGCTGTGGTGGCTGATGGTGTTTCCAGCATTGGTCTGGGGCATTCCGTGCTTGATTGCATGTGGGGCTATTGATCATGGTACTGAATTGTTCGTTGTTATTTTCATCTTGACTAGTAAGAAGGACAAGTAATCTATGTTTCCATTATTGTGCTTGAACTTTTGTTAGAATATTGGCATGGTCGTATTAAGTATTATGTAACGTTTGTTGTATTTGCTGGGAAATATTTCGGCATTGTGATTTTATTAACTTAGTGCATGAAACAAAAAACCTATTATTCTAAATTATTTCACAAATCTTATATCATATTAATGATAATTAAATAAAAATAGTAGTGAATATTTAAATATTTTAATTGATATGATATATTTTTGTTGGGATGATCTATGATTTAGAACCCAGTTTGAGACATATCTATGTTTTAAGGTATAAAAGTGATAAATGTATTTCATAACATAAAAAATGATATGAATGCAGTTTATCTTTAGTGTGTGACCTTTGATTATTAAATGTGCATGGTAGAGCCTTTTCAAATTAAATGTGTACCGAAGTATAGGTGCTTGATATTGTCTGGTGGATAAGATGGCAAAGTTTGCAGCATAAGATCTTATATTGTTATAAATAGGTGGACGCTGACGAGGAGATAGGGTTCTCTGATTATGGAGTTGCTTTAATGAGATAGGGCTAATGTTTCTATTCTAGTTGGTCTGAAATGTATATTGTATATGCTATAACTTTGCTTTAATTAGATATGCTAGAATTTTATTTACTATTTAAGCATTTTTTATGGATATATTTTGTTTTATTAAGTTAAGATGAATAAATATGTATTTTCTAAGCCATTATATAAGCGCGCTATTTATGCCAGATAGAAATTACAATGTTTATTAATTTGTTATTTATTAGGCTTCGAGTACGGTACGGTAATGAGTATGATGAATCATATGTAACTATATATAAGTCTATATGTAGTGTGATTCATACAAGTTAGGGTATTATGCGCGGACTTTTTACAAGTATACATGACAAATTGCTTTTAACGTTTATGTATGTGTACATTTTCACTGTGAAATTGTTTTTATTAGATAATCAAAATCAACCTTCCAAACACCAAGTTGCAGTTTACAATTCACCAAAACAGAGTCCTTATTCTCTGCATACTTTGCAGCCACAACAACAACAACAGATCACAATTCCATCACACCAAAGTACACAGCAAACTCAGCTAAATCAAGCACACACCTTAACCAACTCAGAACAATTGCACTACACTGCCATTACTGATGTTTCTCGATAACTTGCACTACAATTCTGCTCTATTTGGCACGTGTGATTTATAGTTAGTTAAGTTTGTTAAAGTCTTGATATTTTGTTAATTCATTCCCCTATATAAGTAGGATTAGTCTTCAATTCAATTCATTCATAATAATAATAATAAACATTTTTCAGTTTAATTCAAAGATCTTCTTTTCTGTTTCTCCATTTTCTTTGGAATTCAAGAAGTGTTATTCACTTCCCTCATCATTCTTCTCAATCTTTTATGGTATCAGAGCTCTTTTCACAAAGAGCTCAGAGCTCTGCTGCATTCAAGATGAATTCTACTTCTTCAATTGTCTCAAATTCTCACATGGATATCACACAAGATCCATATTATGTGCACCCCTCAGATAATCCAGGAATAACACTTGTTTCACCCCCTCTAAGTGGCAACAAACTATCAAGACTTTAACAAACTTAACTAACTATAAATCACACGTGCCAAATAGAGCAGAATTGTAGTGCAAGTTATCGAGAAACATCAGTAATGGCAGTGTAGTGCAATTGTTCTGAGTTGGTTATGGTGTGTGCTTGATTTAGCTGAGTTTGCTGTGTACTTTGGTGTGATGGAATTGTGATCTGTTGTTGTTGTTGTGGCTGCAAAGTATGCAGAGAATAAGAACTCTGTTTTGGTGAATTGTAAACTGCAACTTGGTGTTTGGAAGGTTGATTTTGATTATCTAATAGTTTTGTTTTGGTATCTTCAAGAGATATGCTTATTAGATTATATTTAGGTACCTTCGAGAAATTCATATTACATTGATGTTATAAGTTATTAATATATTTAAAATATATTAATAGTATATTTTAAATCATATTATATTATATTTAGCTAGAGTGTTGAGCGAAACTTCCATGTTTATTAACCTGCCTTCCTACCTTTTATATTAGTGTATACTTCTGAAAGGAACATATATCTTTTGCTAAAACTAGGAATGTACATTTTGTGTCTACATTAATAATGAAGCAAAAAACATGAATAATAATGATGTTTTAAAATTTTAAATTAACATATCATATTTTTAGAAGATATAACAAGCTAACTGGATTGTAGATTTCTGTTCATTACTTGCATATTTAAGCATTGTATAGAGACAAAATAATAAGATGTTATATTACTTAACATATATATAACAAGAAATTAAGGGAAATTATGTTAAAGGAATAACTAACTTATCAAATATAGTTGGTTGAAAAGATAATCAACATTAATTCACCCAATTGTGATCACGGTTAATTTTCAGAATTTTATTAAAATATAAAGTTAAAAATTATTTCCGTCAAAATAGAGTGATTAACATCCAAATAAGATTGGGTGCCAATGAGATACACCTCTCATACATAATCCCCCCGCAAGCACACGCAGACAAAATGAAGGAAATACAAACCAAAAACTCAATCAAAATAAGACTAAAATAACAATACCACTCTAATCTTAAAATTAAATTATAAATCATTTAAACCAAGACATATTGGGAGATTCATGTCTTCTTTGTATCCATACCTAGTTACTAGAAATAGAAGCATATCAAGGGATCATAAATTTTTATCTTATTAGTATAGTTGCAAGATAAAGTGGTATATTAATGAGCAACTAATAATATGACTAATTAAAACATTAGTGATTAGTACCATTGAAGTGGTGCACTAGATCTCAATTTTACAAGTATAGTTGCCGGACAAAGTTTTGTTTGTAATCATAATTCTCTATCTTGTGAGTAAAGTTGCTATTAATATGACTAAGATATTAACAATTAATACTATTGAGGTCTCATCTTGTTTATGAAAGAGTCATAATTTAATTATGAATAGGTGTTGTCAAATCAAGTGCATATGTATATTGAATAGTAAAGTCTAACCGCAATTCTCAACATATTTATTCAAATAGTTTATTACATCATATATTGAATTTTTTAACCGACCCAATCAAACTCACCTGTAAAATCTACTAAAATAACAATTGTTTGTTTATCGACTTAATGTTAATCAACTCCTTATGGATTTAATAATTTTTATATTTGTTTATGAAAACCTAATTTAGTAATTTAATTGACCAATTTACTAATTAACAACTTTATGGACTTTTAAAAATCAATTGGTCCAGTTCGGTTTTTGGTTGCAACTCTATGAACCATGTCAATCCAAATGCGATCACACACGCAATACATTCACAATAAAGTAATAAATCAATGTTAACTCTCAAGTGTGTCCAATTGATTCTTTCTTATAAAGAGAACATAATATTATTATTATTATTATTATTATAATAATAATGTTCTTACATAGTGTTATCATCCTAATTATGTTGTCATCCTATTTTATATAATAGTTGTTTGTTTATTTATATTAAAAGTGTTAGAAAAAAGTTGTCCACTTATGACATTATGTTTTTATAGTTTATATAAACAATATTATGATATTTTATTAATATGAATGTATATAAAATTTTCATTTTAAAGTATATTAGACTTAATATTTTAGTCTAGATTATGAATTTTAAAATGTATATAAAATAATATTTTTATAAATAAAAAACAATTCAAACTAATATAAACGTATATACTATTTAGATTAAATTGGATTGAATGTGATAACATAAATAAATAAGACCAAATCAAACCATAAGTTAAGTACATATTCAAATAAGAGGATTCATTGTCTAAAACCAATCCAAACCGCTACCTTTTTTGAAAGGGAAGGGTTCTAGTACTTAAAGTTAAATACAAGGGAGATTATTGTAATTTTCTAATGTTATCTGGCATCGTTCATCATCATCCTTCCACCTCAATGGATAAAGAGAGACCCATGAGAGCAAAGAGCTCATAGTTGAGACAGTGAGACAGAGAGATGGCAGCATTTTCATGCTCCTTGATAACACTTCCTTCCCAAATGAGGAACCTTTCCCTCACTTCCTCTTCTTCTTCTCCCTCTCCCATTTCCAATTCCTCTTCTCTCAGTTTCTCCAAAAACCTCTCCCACACTCTCTTCTCACAAGGTACTACTTTTCTCTATCTCCGTCCTTTCTATTTAACCCTTTTCCTTCATATTTTCAGCTGAGAATGTTCAAAATTTGATTTTGATTGAGTTTTCAATTATGGGTCCGTGTTTTTTTTTTACTTTCAGGTAGCGTGTCGTTGAGCACAGTGCAGAACCCAACGCAGCGTTTCATGGTGGTTTGCGAAGTGACTACAAAAAAGGCTGATTCGGCAGTGAAGAGAGCTCGTTTGTCCGAGAAACGCCGTGTTTACAACAAAGCCCGCAAATCAGAGATAAGAACCCGTATGAGGAAGGTAGCCCACAAACTACGCTAATTCCTTAATTTGTATAATTGCTTTCAAATAAATTCTTTTAAACTGGAAGTATTCTATAGTATTACTTGTTATTGATGGCCAATTTTATATCTAATTCACCATAATTATACATGGTTTGAATTGAAAATGAGTGGTGTTAATGTTAACTTCAGTTCACATAAATTGTTAGTCAATCATATATAGAGCAAGCAAGAGTGTATTTGACCCTAGGCTATTAGTCAATTAGGATTTTAATGCATTTTAGATTAAATGGATGCCGAATAGAATGACTTAATCAGTTTACAGATAAGCTCACTTTAGAGGAGCATTTCCATCCTGTGCTGACAGCATATTCGCCTTTGAGTTTTATGATAAGTAATTTTTTCCAAGTTTAAATTATCTTTTGACCGATTGATATGCTTAAATCATAGTTGGATAAGTCTCTCATTTATCATATGTACTGCATACAAAAATCACCGTACTATGTACCATGTAGTGGGTTCATCATAAAGAAAGTATTGTAAAAATAATGTAACAGGCGATGAACCGCATGAACAACGTAATAGTTACCTGGTAGTACGATGTACCATGTAACTATGGTGTAAACACAAATAGGGATCGCCTTGAACTTGAATCTATAGTAACACAAGTAATCGGAAAAACCATATTCTTGGCCCCAGATCTGTAAGGTTTTCAATGTTTTTAGCTTTTCACTGTAAATTGATGGAGTTGACTGGGCTAGTGGAATGTTGTGTACAAATTTGTTTTCCATAGATTCCTGTCTACTTTTTTCTGTTCAGGCATCTAAGTTTTGGTTTTGAACCAAATGCGTTATATATGTTTTGGGCTTTGACAGGTCGTTAGCATAGAGTGAAAATGAGTAATTATGCATAGTGAAGATGACTAATTATGCTTTTGTCGTTTTTTCTATCAACTTTTGTGGATGTTGATGGCTAGTTGAATGTTTTGCTTTCATTAACAAGGATTATAATATCCTTTTCTAGCATGTAAAATTAAGATTAAGTGGTTACTGGTTACAGCAACAAATGGTTTTCACTGTCCCTCTCATCCACATTTTGTAAAATGTAATGACACTATACTTGGGAAGAAAAAAACTTGTTGCATTCCTGTCTATATAATTCTCTTACAAGTTGCAAGACTTTAGAGTGGAAGGCATGATAGTCACTTATTGCCGCAGAAGTATAGGCATCTTCGCACCGACTTCCCATCTATGGTTCCACAGTTCTGATGTTTAAAAGCAGCAATATTCTTGCTCCTCACAGGGATTCCGAATTAAAGATGAGGAAATTATAGCGAGTCTTATTAAAATAATGGTGACATATGATGTAAAAAAGTATACCAATCCTCATATTTTATGCTAATAATCTAAATTCTGGACTGGTATAGTACTAGTTCAGTCTACTTCTAAATTGTAAAACAAAAATAATCCTGGTATTCTAACAGTTTTAGTATTTTAAGTGCTTATATTGGGCACTTTCATATTGTAATATTTGTTTGCAGGGGAATGGTTTAACATTCTTATAATCAATGCTCTGTAGGTTTTGGAAGCTCTGGAAGGGCTTAAAAAGAAACCAGAGGCACAAGTGGAAGAAATTCTCCCTGTTGAGAAACTGATTGGAGAGGCATACTCAGTAATTGACAAAGCAGTGAAAGCGGGCACACTGCACAGGAACACTGGAGCCAATCGCAAGTCTCGGCTTGCGAGAAGAAAGAAGGCCGTGGAGATCCATCATGGCTGGTATACCCCAGTTCCTGAAGCCAGCAGTGTCTGAAACAAACCCCGCATTCATCCGCATGGGTTAAAATGAGGTGTCACTGAAGACTTCTGCAGAATTTTGTTACTCTCTTCAAACATTATGTCTACTCTTCTTTGTGTTAGTTCCAATTGGTTTAATGTTCCATACTTACTATGTACTGATCATGTAAAGCCATTGACTTTAATACCATTTCATAATTTAGCCTTTATTTTAGTTATTGATTGTAATAAATGGCAATGTCTCTTGGTTCTTGTTGATGCGGAAGACACATGGAGAAAATATAATAGAGAAAATGACACCGAGAAATTAACGTGGTTCAGCAATTTGCCTACGTCCACGGTTGAAGAGCAACAATGATATTATCACTATGATAAAAGAGAATTACAAGTTCAATCAATCACTTCCCAAAACCTAAGTACACCCAATATCACTCTCACTCACTTATATCTTAAACACTAAAATATTCCTCACAATATTAGAACAAGAGAAGAAGAGAGAATATGCACTAAGGCTAGAATATTGGTGTGTCTTACAATGGCTTGGAGCATTCCTATTTATAGCCAAAGCCTTGAGGATCCTATGGCCAAAAACAATCTCTTCTTCTCATTGGCTACAAAAAATGTTACATTATAGCCACTCATTTTACTTGGCCATAAGAAGGTTTCACCATAGCCACTTCTTTTGCCACATCATTCTTTTTTTCTTTTAAGTCAATATTTAATAGTTCTAAAATCAGCAGTCTTATTAAAGATATATTAGAAGATATTTTTGAAATATGATAGTTGGTTAGGAAGTTAGGAATTAGCTAATTAAGTTTGGGTTAGTTACTTGCTTTACAAACTTTCTTACTATTTTAACATGCTATCAAAGCATAATTATTCTTTAACTTTTGCTTATGCCTTCCATCTTCTTTGTCTCCATCAACGTTCATGATGCAAGGCAACAAGCACTGATCTTTAGAGATACGAAATTCAGTAGAGACCATTGAAGAAGCAGCTGAAGCAACAATATTCAAAAGGGAGATAATGAATTCATCAGGGTCTTTTGGGTGCTTAAAATTTCTTCTAGCAAGGAACAAAGGAGCTTCAACATATTTCTGTACAACTTTTATCTTCCAAAAATATCCTCTAATATATCTTTAATAAGGTTATCAACTTCAGTAATTTATATTCATTATGTAGAGTTTGTATCAATCGTTTTTATTTTGTAGTATATATGAAATATTATGAATACTGAAACAAACCCCGAGGAAGGAAAGGAAAAAGGCCAGTAAACCTACACAGAAGGGACTAGTCAGGGAACTCGCGTCATAGAAACTAAGAAGACTGAGAGCAAAATCCTGTAGTGGGAGAATAAGAGCAAACCAAGATCATGTTTGATATTGTACTTGGTAATTTATACATATTTTAAAGATAGTGACTTTAACTAGTAGCATAAAAAATCACGCTAACAAGGATTTAGATTTAAATATTTGCCAACAGTATTTTTGTGTAGTTATTAATATTATTTCTAAAGATTTATGACATAGCTTAACTTTTATGGGATTAAAAAAACACTTAGTTTTTTCATTTTATATTCCAATAGGTCCAAATTGGTTAGTGCGACTCTTGGATACATGATATGTGATGTCACAAATTGAGGATAGGTAGGGAACCTTTGGAAGGTTCAATTCACTATGGGCCTAGACATTGGCTCAATTGGGATAGATCATCCATGAAAAAACGTGTTGAAAGAATATTATCTCTTTAACTGGTAAGCTCATTCAATTCAAGATTTTCAAATTAAAACAATGTTTGGTAATCAAAACAAAAATCTGATTTTGTTATTATGGTATATAAAATTTTGAATGTTGAAATTCGATAACCATTAATTCAAATTACATATTTTTTATTTTGGTGTTTTATTTTTATTAAAAAAAGCCTAAACAATTTTTGTTAAGAAATTATTTTAACCCATGAGTATAGGAATAATAAATTTTTTACTCTTAAAAACATGATTTGGTTCAATTTTCATAAAAACCTTATAAGAGCATTATTTTATTTTTGTAGGATCGTAAAATACTTTTTACTTCTTCTTATTTTTTATCAAATACATGATAATTAATGATACTTGTGGTGAACTTTTTAAAATTGATTGTAGTTAATAAGTAACTAATCATTAGGTCACTTAAAAATATTTTTAAATTTCCCTTTAAAAAATGAAAATAGATTATAGTTAAACTCCTGATACAAATCTTCGTTACAAACCCACAAGGCCAATTAAAATACTTTGGTTGAATTTCATCAAAGATTGCACCTAAAATGCTAAGACTCTTTAAAGGGTACCTTCTCAGATTTTAAATGTGAAATAATACTAATAAAAAGAAATTGTTTGATATTTACCATATAAATTATTAAAGAAATGAGAGGACATCCACATACATGTTAGTCTCAAAGGACATGTTTATCTTATCCATTTTATAATATTCGATTTCTATACCTTTATATTATTATCACATATGGCTCTTTATTCTCTTGTTTTCTACCATGTGTATGCTAAAGAATTGGCACCACATAAGCCTCTTGCCAAGTTTTTATGCATAAAGAGGATTATTTTTTCTACTTCTTGCAAATATTTTACTTTGCTTTTACCTTTGCCATGATTAATCCACCATCTGTAAAATATTAATAGTCTTATTAAAAGTCACATTTTCGCATGAAATACTATATTTTGGTTTGGAATTTCAAACTGTCGCTAGTGTGTCTTTGATTGTAGTATGCAACAATGATTAAAAGCAAAGAGAAGATTTACGAGTCTTTGACTGTAGCATACAACAATGATTAAAAGCACCGATTAAAAGCAATGTCCCAAACTGTCATCTGCGCGTCTTGGACATGTCTAAGATATACGAGTCTTGTTTAGTTTGTGTTTGCGGCCAAACCTTCGATCATCCCTCACTGCCTCGGACAAAATCACTTCCTTGTTGAAGTGAAGGTTGAGGAGGAGCTTTTTCTTCACCCATTGGAATTTCTTGAAGGACATCTTGTGGATGGGCTAATTCTTCAGGCTCTGGAATTTCTTGTTGAGCAGTTGGAGGATGAGCTAATTCTTCAGGCACTGAAATTTTATGATGACACGCTTACACTATAACCTCAAGCTACTCATCAAGAAATTCCAATGCCTGAAGAATTAGCTCATCATCAAGCTGCTCAACAAGAAATTCCAATGCCTGAAGAATTAGCCCCTCCACAAAATACCCTTCAAGAAATTCCAGTGGCAGAAGAAAAAACTCCTCCTCGACCTGCACTTCAACAAGGAAATGATTTTGTCCGAGACATTGATGACTTTCCTCCATTTGATAAAGCTAAGGAAATCATGTGAGAAGATTAAAGGTGTGACCGTAAACACAAACCAAACAAGACTAGTAAATCTTAGACATGTCAAAGACACACAGATGACAGGTTGGAACATTGCTTTTAATCGTTGTATGATACAATCAAAGACTCAAATCTTCTTTTGCTTTTAATCATTGTTGAATACTATAATCAAAGACGCACTAATGATAGGTTGAAATTCCAAACCAAAATATAGCATTTCAGATGGTGGGTTAATCACAGCAAAGGAAAAAGCAAAGTATAATAGTCCAGATGTGTAGTACAAGGCTGCAACATGTGTTAAACTTCAAAATTCTAGAAGATTTCACCAATTTGAAGAAAAGAACTGGACATAAAGTTTTTTACTAAATCAAATATATTTCTTGTCGTCTAATGAAATGTTTTGCTTGTATGACAGTAAAACTGTCACCAAAACCAAATTGAAACATTATACGTTTTTTGATGAGCTTGAAGCACCTGAAAAAGTTATTGAAAATGAATGGTGAATCTCTCTTCCTTTGATCTCATCCGGTACTATGTTGTACTTCCTCAAGGAAATGTTCAAATAACTTTACATAAAACCCAAGAACTTAGCAATCACCCATAGGCAATACACCGAGTAAGTTGTAATATATCACAGTACTAAATTGAAAAGTTATAAAAATTCCAATTTCCAAGTATGAATATCTTACCAGAGCCTCGTAACAATCTTTAATGGAGTCCAAAAATGTAAAGAATGCTTCACTTCCAAAAAAAAGTTTATCAAACCAACATAGGAGTCCACTGCATATGATGGGGCCATAAGGATGATAATTACTATAGCATTTTGCTCCTTTGGCTGTTTCCAGTTTAAAACATGTTTTTAGAGTAGCTTCATAGAAAAGTACACTGCTATCATCATGCGCAAAGTTTAACCTCGGAAGAATTCTCCATAAAGTTTACAGAAAGATGAATAAGTTGGTTAAAGGAACTAAGGACTCCAATCCAATACATGAGTCGTTTTAAGTATAAAAACAGGATTCGCTCATTATCATAAAGAATTGCGAACTGGTTCGTGTCTACCGATTCCCGGTTCTTTAGCGAACTGATTCTCTCCCATTCCTTCATTATCAACTTATAAGAAACGAACTGAAATTTTCACATAAAATATCCGTCCAATAAAAAAGAGAGAAAGAATTGGGGATAACAAAACGACAATAAGAAAAATACTATAAAGCTTTTGAAAGTGATGAGTGATAATCTCACTCTATCAAGAAGAAGAAAAAGAGAATGAGAAGATAAAAAAATACTTATTCTCCAAGTCTCCAGCAAGAAGAAGAGAGAAGAGAATGAGAAGATATAAAAAAATACTTGCTCTGCAAGAAGAAGAGATAAAAAAAGCGTCAATCAGTTCTTTGACACTAACACAAATATCAATGTCATAAGCATGTCAAAAGCATGTGAAAAGTCAGATGTGGATATCAGTACTAATACACAAAATAATATACGTTGAAAGGGTGCCTTGACAAAACTGGAATCATTTAATCTTGTAAATGGCTTTTCCGTTTTGAATAAATTTGTCCTTAAAAAATACGAAATGTTTAATGTTTTTCTGTTTAAAATTTTAACCATTAACGAAATTTTGCCTTGAAAATAGGAAATTATTATTAACTGCCGTTTTTAAAGTTTAATCATCATAAATCATAACACATAAACGGTAATAGAATAAAAGTTTAATTGATTCCAGTGTATTTATTTTCATATGTATTGGGAAAGTGACAATTAATATATTAAAAAATAGAAGGGGATGAACCTAATAAAAAATAATGAATCTCGACCTGCATTTGCTTTCTCACATTTACACAAAATAAAATGATTTTTTTTATTTTTTCACGTGGTAAAATTATATATTAAATATATTGAACCTAATAAAGTACTAACTTAAAATTCCGTGATAACCAAAGCAACTTAAAATATGAACAAAAAATAAGTGAATGGACTATTTAAAATTATATTGACAGTTATATTAGGATAATTGTAATGCGTACACCGTGTAAAGATTATATACATATAGCAATAAATAAATATAAGAGTTTTATATTTATGCTTGTAAAAGTTTATATATATATATATATATATATATATATATAGTTATTATATCATTTGGATTATTTTTTTTAGAAAAATATAAACTAACATTATACGAGTTATATACACTGTCATTATAATATATATTATTCATATTTAATAATCATTGACTCTTAATAAATAACACAAATGAGTGGTGAATGATATATGAGTGTGTATAAATATTTACAATGACAATGTATAGATATTATATTTTACTTTTACAATGACAATGTATAGATATTATATTTACAATGATTTATACACACTCATAATATGAATGATGTATGAGTGTGCATAAATATTTAGAGTGGCAGCACATAAATATTACACTTTACTTTTTATGAAGGCTCAATAATGATTAATTATGAATGATATATATTATAATGTAGGTAGAGATGGCAAAACGGGCCGCTCGGTCCGTTTAGCCTGCGTCCGCAAATGCCCGAAAAAATTTAAGCGAGCGCGGGCATGCCCGCATTTGTTAACGGACAAAATTCAATGCCATGCCCGTTTTAAAACGGGCTAACGGGCTAACGGGCTTGCGGGCGGCCCGCAGGCATTTTTAAATAATTTTAAAAAAATAAAAAATTCATATAATAAATTAAATTAAATTAAATAAAGTAGTTGAAGATAAAAAATTAACAAATTTTTTGATATTTTATATGAAGTTTAACAAATCATATTAGATTTCAATTTTTTTAGGGATTAAAAATCACATTACATCATAACTTATTTAAAATTTTCTTATTTATCCTTAAATTATGTTTATGGGCCGCCCCGCATGCCCAACGAAAATGCCCGCAAACTTAGCCGGCAAAACGGGCTAATGGGCAAAAATTTTATGCCCTGCCCGCAAAAAAATGCGGGCTATGTGGGCGCGCCCGCGGGCAATACCCGTTTTACCATCTCTAAATGTAGGGTAAAAATTCATACCATATCATCAATGCATACATTTTTTATTTAAACATAAGTTATAAATAATACAGTGACAATCTAAAAACTCTTAAATGGTTGATGATGTATTGATACATATGTAATAGTAAAAATAAATAAAAAAGTTTAAAATCAATATAGTGAAGATTTAAGATTTTTTACACGATTAACATATTATTTACCATGAGGTTTCCATTGTCTCATATGAGTGGTTCAATGTCAAGCACAACCCTTTAATCAATGTCATGGCTATCAATAGTAAAGGAGATTATTTATGTATGTTGATGATTTCTCTGGAGTTGAGAAGAATGGTTATGAAATTGCTCAACACTTACTCAAAGCAATCGAAGATATTGGGCCATCCAATATGCTACAAGTGGTTACTGACAATGCATCCAATTGTAAAGCGCCTGGAAAACAAATTGAAAAGGTACACAAACACATTTTCTGGTCACCATGCGTTGTTCATACCTTAAATATGGTTTTTACAAATTAAGCTATTTCATTTGAGTGGTTAAGAAATATTTACAAACAAGGAAAAACTATTGTTAAGTACTTTCTTAACCACTCTCACACTCTAGCAATGTTTAGAGCAAATTCAAAGTTGGAATTATTAAGAGTCACTAAGACTAGATTTGCCTCACATTTCATCTTACTGAAGAGGCTACTGGATTTTAGAGAAGTTTTTGCTACAACTGTTGTTTTAAATAATTGAAAAGAATGGGTAAAAGAATGAGATGAAAATACAAGAAAAATGGGTGCTTTAGTTGCAAAAAAAAAAATATAGTGATCTTTTTGGGAGGAAGTTGAAAATATCATCAAGATAACTAAGCCAATTTATTTGTTAACCACGTTTTCTGATGGTGAAGGCCTAAAGATGGGGGAACTCTATGAAAATATGGATATGATGCTTGGTGAAATACAAGAGATAATGAAGACAAACAAACATGCAACATGTTATCAAGAAATAGAAAGTATCATTACAACAAGGTGGACCAAAATGAATTATACAATTCATTGTCTTGGTTTTGCGTTGACTCCAAGATTTTATGACTTAGAATATCTTCAAACCCACCTCCTGTGGGGATAGCAAGAAAAACTCCAAATTCGATAAAGAAGTTGTTACCGCGATAATGGAAGCACTTGTGAAGATAATTGAGAGTGTGGAAGAATAAAAGTTGTGATGCGATCAATTTGCCAAGTTTCATACAAATAGAGGAATATATGCTAGGGCAGAGGCTAAAATGGATGCGGTCACAATGGATGTTATTGATTGGTGGTCAACTTATGGGTCTGAAACTCTAGAAGTTGCAGAAGTTGCAAAAAAAGTTTTATCCCAACCAATAAGTAGCTCTTCAGCTGAGAGGGCTTGGAGCACTTATTCTTACATCCACAATGTGAAAAGGAATATACTTAATTGTTCAAGGGCTGACAAGTTGGTTTCACTCATTATAATATTCGCCTTCAATCACAGTTTTGTGAGAGCTACAAGCATGGACCTTATAAAAAATGGGATATGGATTTGGATGATACTTATTTGGAAGAATCTTCAATAATATTAGGACAAATGAGGTGTGAATTAGATGATGATTATGGTGAAACTCCAAAGGAAGATGAGCAAGAGCAAAAAAATAAAAATAAGGAAGATACTAGAAACAAAAATAAGAAAGGAAAAAAAATATTTGAAGTATTTGTTTAGTAGTTTAATATGCATTTGCATTATAATTGAAATTAAGAATTGATGTACTTGTATTGTTATGAAGAAATACCATAGTCTTTAATTGGTTTGCTATGTTTCTGCACTTTACTAAAGGATTTCACAATCAGTAGTATCATTAAGCCGAATAATAAGTGATTAGAGATTAGAGATTATAAACATGCATGTTTCAGACTCTGCACTACTTTTATGTGTCTAATTGGTTTGCTATGGGTCTGCACTACTAAAAGTATATGCATTATGCATTACTTTTAAAATGTATTATTTAAAAATATTATATTAACAATGTGCCAATTGATATTTTGAAATATATCATGAATCTAAAAAATGTATCAAATACCTAATGTACCGAATATTTGAGGTAGTTGTGTACCACATACCCATACTACGTTCCAGGTGACTATGATTTACCAAAGGCTTCTAACCTATTAAAACTTGAATATAAATATGAACAAAAAAAACAATCTCCATGATGCTAAAAATAAATTATGGATTTTTTTGCAATACAAATCATGGTAAAAGGAAATAACAGAAGCAAGGAGATGAAAACGATTCGATGTAATATCGAAATCCCAGCCCCTGGAGAGGCTTACCTCAAAAATCAGAACCAATCTTCAAAACCTCACTCTCTATTTCTCCTACTCCACCATGACATCATGTTGGGACATCATGGTCTTGCTATTTTAAGATCCAATTGATGTTCAAATTTGTCTAGCCTAAATGAAGGCGCCGAAAACAAGTTTTATAATGTCAATCTCTTGATTATCTTTTAACATGAAGCTCACTTCTTCCCCACTTTTCCTCATAAATTCCTTAGTACTCTCTTATATTCCCCACACAACTCTCCTAACAGTACTTCAAGATTGATTAAACTTAAGAAGATTTGTCGAAGGCTTGAAAGTGAGTACAGGTCACAACAACTCAGAACTGCCAATGAGGCAGCATCTGAGGATCAGAACAAGACTGCCATGGATCCAACAAATGTTCATGCTACCAAGGTTTCTGGTTCTTCTGAAACAACGCCAAAGCAGCAACAGAATGTGAGCATTCCTATCATAACGCCAGCTTCACAATCAAATGTTTCTCAAGTCCCAAGTTTTATGAATGTGGATCCAAAGAAAGCTGAAACAATTCCTAGTTCTTCTGAAACAGCACTAAAGCAGCAACATTCAAACATTCCTATCATAACACTTGTTCCGCTGAAAAATGTTACTCCAGTCCCACATATGATGATTGTGGATCCAAAGAAAGCTGAAACAACTACTAATGTTCTATCTGAAATTGACTCCATCGTCCCCCCTGGCTTCACTAGCATCATTACTACAGGCAGTGTTCCCGAAGTCCCCGGTTAGAACATGGCTGAAAGAAAGTATAGATGTCTTTTCTTGACCCTTTTGGTAAGGGTTCATGTTTCAGAACATGTTAGTGAGACTTCAGTGCATGCTTTACTCAAAACTACTAAGTGCTAACTGGCTGGACAGTGAGTTATCTTAAGTAAATGCTTGTGAATGAGTTTGTCCCATCGTTAAGAATGAGATTTATACATTAATAAGGACAATATATATTTGGGATTTTGTTTTTATTTATTTCTGCAAAAAGAAGATAGCAATATGAAGATAATTTATACAATAAGGAATATGATTGTTCTTGTGTAATTTTGCTAAAACTCAGTTAATATCAGTGTAATTTAATCTAATTAAAATGTAACTTTATCCTTCTCTAACGTAATGATTTTAATGCCTAGCCAATTGTTATCCAGCAAACTTTTTTTTACTCGTGCAATTTGGAAGCAAGGGTGGTAACTGGTAAGCGCATTCAATTCAAGATTTTCAAATTAAAACAATGTTTGGTAATCAAAACAAAAATCTGATTTTGTTATTATGGTATATAAAATTTTGAATTTTGAAATTAGATAACCATTAATTCAAATTTACATATTTTTTTATTTTGGTGGGTTATTTTTATTAGAAAAAGCCTAAACAATTTTTGTTAATTTAAAATTAGTTTAACCCATATGAGTATAGGAATAATAATTTTTTTTTACTCTGAAAAACTTGATTTGGTTCAATTTTCATAAAAATCTTATAAGAGTATTGTTTTATTTTTGTAGGATCGTAAAATATTTTTTTCTTCCTCTTATTTTTATCAAATACACGATAATTAATGATACTTGTGGTGAACTTTTTAAAATTGATCATAGTTAATAGGTAATCATTAAATCACTTAAAAACCATTTTTAAATTTCCCTTTAAAAAATGAAAATGGATTGAATATGAGTCATCATGTAGTCATTGATCATCCATTAAATATTCCTTTCTACATTCTCTTCATTATTTTTGGAAACAATTTTTGTGAAGGAATTGAAATAAAACCATTAAATATTAATGAAATCATTTAAACTCATTTTTTGAAATTCAGATTGAATTTTATGTATTAGGTCACCATGCCCCAACTTTGTACATATACATAAATGTCTTTTACAAGCATTTTCTTTGTACATATACGTAAATATGTCTTTTACAAGCATTTTCTTTTATTTTTAAGACATTCTTCCCGGGTATCAAAGAAGTCAATGCAAGGAACAGGATCCTGAATGGGTTTATACCCCGACTCCCATGGCTTCACAAAGAAAATCTATTGGACACCTTTTTTCAATTTGATTTCTAGTGATAACTATTGCAACAATATGTTCCATTCTCATTTTCAATCATAAATTAGTTAAACCCCTAATACAAATCTTCATTACATACCCACAACGCCAATTAAAATACTTTGGTTGAATTTCATCAAAGCCTGCATCTACAATGCTAAGACTCTTTAAAGGGTACCTTCTAAGATTTTAAATGTGAAATTATACTAATAAAAATAAATTATTTCATATTTACCATATAAATTATTAAAGAAATGAGAGGACATGCACATACATGTTAGGGAATAAAATGTTTGTCTCAAAGGACATTTTTGTCTCTTATTTATTTTATAATATTAGATTTCTATACTTTTATATTATTATCACATATGGCTTGGTATTTTCTTGTTGTTTTTTACCATGTGTTTCCTAAAGAGTTGGCACCACATAAGCCTCTTGCCAAGTTTTTATGCACAAAGAGGATTATTTTTTCTGCTTCTTGCAGGTATTTTACTCTCTTAATGTAAAGGTTAAGGAGGCCATGATAGCACATGATAAATATAGAGGTAATAATATGAATGATTGCAGTTGCAAGGAAAGGGTTGATGTTTTGGCAAAACCAACAAAAGGAATTGAAACTTAAGATCAGTGAAAGGCGACCATCTAAGAACAAATGTTGAATATAAAACAACAAAAGAATACAGTGCCGGTGACACAGCAAGTTTTAGGATGATTGTGAGTATCCAGTTCAACCAATTCGGATATACTTCAAAATATCGCAGGGCTATCATCAAGATGGAGCACACCAGGCGCAGTATCATCAACATGTGAGAAGGAAAGGTTTCAAACATGTATTCTAAACTCGTAGGGTTAAACTTGAAAATTCTAGAAGATTTCACCAATTTGAAGAAAAAAACTGGACAGAAAGTTTTTACTAAATCAAATATATTCCTTGTCCTCTAATGAAATGTTTTGCTTGTGTAACAGTAAAACTGTCACCAAAACATGATGGAACCGTTGATTTCTTCATCTTCCTCCACCTTAGTATTTCCTAAGAGTTTGGAGGGTGGCTTGTACACAATGTATTCAGCCTCCTGGTTATCACTTTTCACAGCATGATGGCATCGCTCCATTTTGTGAAAACTACAAGTTTATCTTGTTTCAACCGTAAAAGCAATAATCTTCTCTGAACCTATGTTATGTATTGGTGTCTACAAATGACAGGCCCTAGAGACATTTTTGTTATAAATTTAATATGTATATAATCATAGTGTAAGCGTTTTTTTTAACGTGTAATGAGAACATAACACATATGAAATAAACTAAGTATGTAATATGTATACACTTTCAATGTAAGTGTTTTGTACACTAATAACAAATTATCTATCATTAATATATTAATCATCATTGACTCTCAAATAAAAACAAAAGTAATATAAAACAATGATACATGATGTGCTGACTATACTGACTATACACTGTTACGTGACAAATTTTAAATTCATAAACAAATTCAATAAATCATAGAAATTAAAATCTTCACGATCAGTATAAAGTTTTTTTTTACGTTGACCGCACATTATTCGACATTGATTTGTATTAATTTTATTTAAAAGTTAAGGATATTTATGATATGAATGGTAGACGACGGGATAAAAAAATGCTTGCACTATTACTGTATACATATTAAATCTATAAAAAAATATCTCTAGGGTCTGTCATATGTAGACACCAATACATAAAATAGGTGGACAAGGCTCTAGGGTCTGTCATATGCAACATCTAAGTATTGGTCACCTTTTTTGTCTTCTCCATATGCGTAGGACAAGGCTGCAACATGTGAGAAGGAAATGCTTCAAACATGTATTCTAAACTCGTAGGGTTAAACTTCAAAATTCTAGAAGATTTCATCAATTTGAAGAAAAAAATTGTTCAGAAAGTTTTTACTAAATCAAATATATTCTCTATCCTCTAATGAAATGTTTTGCTTGTGTAACAGTAAAACTGTCACCAAAACATGATGGATCGTTGATTTCTTCATCTTCCTCCACCTTAGTATTTCCTAAGAGTTTGGAGGGTGACTTATACACAATGTCTTCACCCTCCTGATTATCACTATTCACAGCATGATGGAACCGTTCCATTTTGTGAAAACTTGTTTCAACCGTAAAAGCAATAATCTTGTCTAAATTATGTATTGGTGTCTACATATGACAGGCCCTAGAGACATTTTTGTTATAGATTTATACCCCGACTCCCATGGCTCCACTGATGGCAAAAAAAATCTATTGGACACATTATTTCATTTGATTTCTAGTGATAACTATTGCAACAATATGTTCCATTCTCGTTTTTAATCAGAAATTAGTTAAACTCCTGATACAAATCTTCATTACATACCCACAAGGCCAATTAAAGTATTTTGGTTGAATTTCATCAAAGCCTACACATAAAATGCTAAAACTCTTTAAAGGGTATCTTCACAGATTTTAAATGTGAAATTATACTAATAAAAAGAAATTGTTTGATATTTACCATATAAATTATTAAAGAAATGAGAGGACATCGACATACATGTTAGGGAATGATATGTTAGTCTCAAAGGACATGTTTATCTAATCCATTTTATAATATTCCATTTCTATACTTTTATACTATTATCACATAGTTTATTAATATCAAAAGTGAGATGACATTGGACTATATCTTATGCCACACGTGCTACAGCTAGTACGAAACTATGATATAACAATTGGACAGCCATATTTCGTAACACGTTTTATCTTAAATTAATTCTGAAGTAACAATAAATTCTTTTCTTTTCTAGTAAAGTCCACCCATTAATTCTTGTGTCTAGATAAATAAACAACCATAAACGATAGCTCAATAAAAATTATTTAGTCATTATATGGAGAGAAAAGTTCAACTAAGAAAAGAGGTTATCAAAGCATTGGTATAAACCAACATGAACTAGCGATATGCAATAATGGAATTAAATCACTTTCAGGATTTACAAATTTAATGTTTTTGTCATCTAAGCTAAATATTCCAATCCTTAAGGGAGATAAACGAGTCGAACAATAATGGGGAAAAGAAAAATAGATACAATTTCTTTGAAGAAATCTTTGGGAATCACTGAGAGAAGTGTCTGGAAGTATGACACTGGAACCACATTGGAGACTAAGAAATATCGTGCGATCCTTCAAAGTATCCATCTCCACCAATCTAAAGACTCCTCCTAAGTCTACTTTGAAAACTGTAAATTGTTTCAGTCGAGCTTGATCAATGACTTTACAGTAGTTACGAAATTCACGGTGCTGATCCATATCATAAGTATAGTCACTAATAGACACAACCAAGAACAATTCTCGAGATATGGTATCCTTGACTAGTTTGCCTTTTTGATAATAGATGATATGATGAATATTGCCCAATCGCCTAGACCTAACTGTAGGTAAATTTAGGAAGGATTGTACTTCATGCACCACTAGCTTCTGTGCTTTGGGGCCACTGTAGTCTTCATCGAGTTGAAAGTCATAGACCATTATGGATTCAATTGATGAACTAGATATCACAACGTAAAGCTTCCCATCGTGGATTTCTATATCATGAATAAACTTCTCTGCATCCAGGAGAGCCCATGGCTTATCGTCTACTCTACCATACCCAAGATAAGATTGACTTAGACCAGCGACACAACAATATTTGTCAGTGGGGAATGGTAGATGCCACCATCTTATGGAAAGGAGGCAAGGGATATTCCTCCTTCAAGTTATCTGGAAAAGACAAAAAACCACAAAGCGGGACTGTATCATCGGAAACAGGATTTAGGAAGTAATAGAAGCTGGCAAGGTAAATGGTGTCGTAGTTATCATCAACGGCATCCAAAAAATCATTCATAGAATCTTTATCATACATGATCAACCAACCATCTATAGAACCAATGCAATTTTGAGTTACTGGGTAAATTGGCTTATTGGGGAATTGTAATTTTTGTTTGCTGAGGCTGTAAAAGCAAGGAGAATCTTTGTCATAGGCTGGCCTGAAATTGAGCATAAGCAATGGCAATTGAAGTGTGGTTTTACAATGCTTGCTTCTAATGGCATTGCCCATGACAGTTCGCCACCAAGAGCATACTGCACGACATCTTAGGTAATCCGCTGGACACAACCATCCTAGGATTGACTCTAAAATGTCTTCAGAGAAATAGTCACCTTTTTTGTTTTCTCCATTGACGAGTTGTTTAATACCGCTTACGACGTTTCTCATCTACAATAATAGAAGCAAATTGGCACAAGGTAAAATGATTAGTTTCAAAATTGTACAAAAACATACAAATTAAGGCCAGAGACTATTGACAATTGGATCTTTATAATATAAAAAACAAAATATTCACTCTTCAACATGATTTTGAAATTCCACACTCCTAGAATTCTATATTTCTATATATGAACTAATTCTTTGTTTGCCCTGCTAACGCTATCTTAGTTGAAATAAGTTATCAAACAAAAATCCATTCAATATACTCTTTGACATACATATAAATTAAAATTTTAATTAGTTTGATACTCACTCATTATGAACTACTATAAAATTCATCAATAAGGAAGGGTAGTTGTGAACAAGTAGTTCTATCATATGACCAAAATTCTAACCTCACAATTGGTAGATTTGTGATGAAGAGAAGAAGAAGGTTCGGCATGGTGCCTCCTTGTCATGCAATGTGGATCATACACAATAACTTCATCCAGGTCCTCATTCGGATACAAGCCAAGCTCCAATAGAATAATATCCAATAGTCTTTGAGGAAAGACCACTTGTTGTCCCTCTAAAACCTTTAGGAGGTCTCTGTAGGACTCTCTGCTCAGAGGAGGATATCTATGGTAAGTAGGAGACATAGAATGGAAAGGTTCTGAATACAGGTTTCCGAGATTGAAGGAGAATTAGCTTGATGATATTGTCTTTATTTATAAAAAGATATAGTAGTAACTCATAATACTGCTAATTAAATAAGAAAACAAATCATAAAATAATATAGTTTTAATTGTATGAGATCCTTTAAGATATTATAACAAATCTAATATATAACAATAATATTCTTCTCATATCCAAATCTCTTATACACATTCTCTCTAAGATAATTTACAATATTCTAATTAATATATTTTTCATATATTTCTAATAGTTTGTTTCTTAAAAATTAAATTTGATGAGTAGTATATCTTAGAAAAATTCATCTTTATACTATTGCAAAGAACTTAGTTTTTTATTATATAATAATATTTTTTATGTAAAACATAGTTTACTAAATATAAACCTTTGGATCATAGAAAAGTGCACCTTATTCACTGTATTTCTATTTATGATGAATAATAAAGCAACTTAAAGAAAATAAAACATTAGAATGAAGGTGATGGCAGGTTCACGTCACAGTTGATGGATGAAGCTACTTGGTTGTGGCTTCCAATGCTGAGAGCAGTGACCACCTTCGATGGCTAAAGCTATGGGAATGGAAGCATATATTAGATGTTAGAAATAAGTTATCTTTGGACGAGTTTCGCTTAATTAAAACAACTTTAATAGCTTAAATCATGCCACATGTCAAGTCTATGCCCCTTCTACTGTTTGAATTCCAACCACCTCTTTCTTTTATTTATTTTTTCCTTTTTAATTTATATTTTGTAATATTTATCCTTTTCTAAGTAGTAATAAGTAACATGGTTAAATTATGTTTAGTTTTTTATTGTAATGATTATAAGATAATTTCACGATTTTCAATGAATTAAAATATACTCATTACATTAATAAGTATTGAAAAATATGTTGAATCTTCTAATTTAAAATCAGATTTGTTCTAAGCTATACTATAGTTACTCCGTATTTATAGCTTGAGAAAGGAAAAAGACAATATCTTGATTTGATTAACCTGCTATAATCAAGAGATTGATTCTTATTTTTATGCAATTATGGAAATCAAAGATAATAACCACATTTCTCTTTTGGAAATCCCTGTTATTCAAAATTATTATACTTGGCTTGTGGATGATTTGATAAAGATGCTATCTAAGAATGATCCTGCCGGTTATTATTCCAATTTGAGATTTGGAATTTGATTAAAGAACGATGCACCCGGTTGCTGCCATGCCACGTGCGCACGTGATGCTTTAATCTCACATGCCTTAATCCTTATTTTACTTTCGAAATGTTTATCTTTCTTCTTCCCTTTTTTGCTTTTTGTTCCTTTGATTCCCATGTTAGAAAAAACGCCATGGTGAGGCAATGAACATACATGATGAATGAAATATTGCCATTTTAACATGAAAATAGAAGAATGTATTGGATATATATTTTTGATTGAATCAATGACACGAGAAATTATTGTTTATTTAAAACGTTGTTGTAAAGCAAACAATACAACTAACCTAATTAACTCTCTAACAAATTAGTAAACACGTGTTGTAAAATAATTTCAACATGTGTTAAATGTGTAAAACGTGTTAATTAGAAGAATTATCCGGCCAATGCTCTACTTGATTTTCTAATCAGTTAATCGATTATTTATAGTGTTAATCGATTAACTGTTTAATTGTTTCAGTTAGTTTGTGTATGATAATCGATTAATCAAGAGATTTAATCAATTATCTGGTTAATAGATTATGTTTTAGTAATTGTTGTATATAAATGAGCGTTCCTCTAATTTTTGTATTCAATTTTTTGTAATAAAAATTCAAATCATTCAATTCATTAATGAGAATATTAGATTTCTTTCAATATATTTTTTAATTCATCAATATACTTTCTTTTTTATGACTCTTACCCCACTTTAATATGTAACACCTCCTTTTTCAGTTCCAGCCGTACAAAAAACCTTAAATAATCGATAATTAATCACCTAAAACTAACATCGTTCTTACTAGTTGACATAACAATATTATCATTTGCTCTTAAAATATTAATCCAAATCTAAGCCTCACAATATAGCTCTTTACTTTTGACCAGTAAAGATTCCCTGCCATGCCAAATTTGTCTTAGTTAGAAAAATCATTATAGTGTTTTGGAAAGTTGCACTAATTATAAACAGATGTACGCCTCATATACTAGAACTATGATCACTTGTTCCAAAAAGTTTTATGTAAATATCTCCTCCCTATTTGAAAGACACCTTGGCAAAACAAGTGAGGAAGATCTAGAAGTGCCTTCATTGTCATAATAAGTTCTTGTATATCAGAGAAAGTTTGGACTTTAGAGTCTTAGCTTTAATTATATAAAGTCCACGCTCCCTTGGGTTTGTGATACAGCATCATCTTATATCAAACTTAACTAGTTTAATTTTTTAGTGTAATATCTATCTACTGATTAAGATATATACAGTCAATTTATTATTCATTTTTATTTTGATTACTTTTTTATGAAGAGTCATTGATGGTAGAAAATGAACAGTAAATAATATAATGACAGAACAAAATTTTATTTCAATATAAATCACAATATTATCATCAAGAAATTCATCATGATCAATGATTGAATAAGCGAATGTTAGAACAAAAATCCAAAATGTATCAACAATATCTATAACTACTTTCCAATATAAAGTAATGATATTGTATATTAAATTATCAATTGAGAAAATAAGAATATAGCATAAAAAAATATTCATAAAAATAACTTATGAACATTGTATCAATTTATGAGTGACGGGGATGATTTTTTTGTAACAAAAATGCGTACAAAACTGCGCCATGCTTGCCCGAGGGATGGTCCACTATTGTTTGTTGCTTAATCGACTATATAAGTTTAAACTTAGAATTTTAGCTCAATCCTCTCTCCCAATATATGTAGTGATCTTAATTTAAATAAATAATATAAGATGCACGGACCTTATGAAAGTCTATCCATCATTATATGTAAGACCTACAAAGTATTAAAAACAAAATGTTAAAACTAGAAAAGAATATTGAATTTTTATGTATTTAGTAGTAAGTCCTCTTATTGTTGTCTTTTAACAAAACAATGATATACATAAACTTTACTCTCAAGTTCTCTTTCTTTTGTTAGAAAAATAATATTTTACTGCCATTAATGATGAAAATAACTTCTTCCCTGTTCTATATGTTATGCTTTATCATTTCATTCTAATTTAATTCCATGAGTTTTTCCCTTTCTCTTCAACTGTCCTTAGATTCTAAATATGTTAATAGGGCACTGAAAGAACTAATTATGAGAAATTGCATCTGCTGTATTTTCTTTGTTCCTTATATATACTTGAATTGTGGTTAATTTCCATACAGATTGGATTAATTAAAATGGAGAACATGGATGGCTAATCCGTATTTATAGCTTTAACAAACAATATCTTGGATTTAATTAACGTGCTATAATCATGAGATTGATTCTTCTTCATGGAAATCCAAGATATTCAAAATTATTATACTTGACTTGCGAATGATCTTATAAACATTCTATATGGGAACATGGTGATTCACCTTTCTCTCTTCCATGGAGAAACAATTATGAATTCACTTTTCATATGCAACTGTTCTTTTGGTGATTCACCTTTCTCTCTAAAATTGTTGTTATCAACTAACGATTGAAGAAGAATAAAGATAGTTATGTTCACATGCATCCGAGCCCATCTCTTCGTAGACATATATAGCATGAAATGGGATACTATAAGGCTTTTTATTGCTATGTAACGTTTTATTTTGAGTCATAGTAGGCTTAGGCCCATAACAGAAACGCCAAGTCAAACCACTCATTCCTAATAATTCCAGAAACAACCATACACTATACACTTTTTCTAGAGTCATATCATATCCTTAATTCAAGGGTAAGGTGACTATTAAACTGTTGTGCTTGTTGATTGTCGATTCATTTCATCATAAACCCATAAACAGTACTCCAGTCACAGTCCAAAAATGCAATGAAAACTATTTGAAATTTGACAATCTTTTCTAATCGAGGAGTATAAGCATTGGTGCCATTCAGGAAAAACTTAAGATCCTTTACTAATTGTTAAACGTAATTGATATTGGTTATTGGAAGTGGATGTGTTGATTTTTGAACAGTTAAAATTTGGTTAAACTTTGAATTTATCGCTTATTGATAATTCTAATCTGTCAAACTTCTTGTATCTGTGTGCTCATATTTTCCCCCCTTTCAACATTGATTTTGAATTAGTTAAGCTGATGCGTTTTCTTGGAAGTTGGTTGTTTCGATGCTACAACAATAAATTACGTTGCTCTCGAAATCAATTTGACTAAAAAACTAATTTGACCCCCGGTGCCTCTTTTCTTGCACATGATCACATTAAACAACGCATCAAGTGTATAATTATTCACAAACTTGGAGACAAAACATCATAAAACAGATTAAAAGAGGAGGAAAACCAACCAAAACAACACCCAATTCACCAAATAATGGCAGATTATCAATATATTATAATGACAAAGTTGTTGTAAAGAACTCAAAAGTGGTTAATTACCGTATAAGTGGACTGCATCCTCATTAAGATGATTAGTTGTTTAACTAATGATTCACAAATTAAAGCACACACCCGATTAAGTTATATATACTATACTAATTCATAAATATAAATATTATCATTATGGACATGATTCAATGATCAACATATTACAAACATATATCAAGTTCAAGGTTTGAAACTTTCATATCTTATTTAGAAAAAAATATGAAATGTTATTTACAAACTAATTTTAATCAGTACCATACAATATGAGTCGATTAATATTTTTTAGTTTTGACTAATTTAATTCATATTTGATATAATTCTCGTATTATATCGAGATGAAAACCAATTAGTTGATTTTATGGAAGAAAGATATTTATAGCTCATAGCCATTAAACAATCATAATTATAGTTATATCACAATATAAATATATAACATGATTAATAGGATGTAATAAGTCTCTCACATAACAAACTAAATATATTTTTAAGCAACTTTAATCTAACTTATTTATTAAAGAAAATTCTAACTTTAGGTTAGGTCATAAATTTTGTTGGTATTATTACCAAGGATATTCTTTACCTTTTTTGTAAGGAAGTAATCTCTTTCGGGGTTCGTGATTGCCCATCTCCAACAAGTATCGCTCGAATCGAACTCTCGACCCTGAAAATCTATTAGTGTTTTACACCACTAAACCAACATTTTATTTGATTATATGTTAGGTCATAATTGGTATTCTCTGATCATGAATCCTAATCAATCACAAAATAAAATTCCCCTTTTATGCAATTTGGTCGCAGCAAGTAACACACGGTCGTGAGGACTAGATTCAGGCCTGGCCCGTTCAATGCGGAGGGGAGCGAGAGCCTGAGGCCTTAAACTGATGCATCCATTTTCAACTTCATTATGCGCGCAGATTACTGCGCTAATCCCACGCTTGTTACAATCTGATCATAGGAACTTTGTGGCTAGATTTCGGCGAGTGAAAACACAGCGCACAAAATAATTGGTAAATATCATATTATGGTGACAAAAGTTTCTCCACAATTCGTGTTCTACGTCGTTTTTTCACGAGAACGAGGCACCCAATTGCTGCTGTGCCACGTGAGCACGAGATACGTTAATCTCACACGCCTTAATCCTTAGTATGCTTTTGAAATGTTTATTTTTCTTTGCTTCTTCCCTTTTTTGCTTTTTGTTCCAATGATTCCCATGTTAGAAAAAAACGCGATGGTTACACAATGAACATGCATGGTGGATGAAACAGTCACTGTGATAACACATCCTTTTTCAGTTCCACCCATATAAAAACCCTAAAATAATCAATAATTAATCACCTAAAGCTAAGTTCATTATTACGAGTTGACATAATAATTATATCACTTGCTCTTAAAATATTAATCCAAATCTAAGCCTCAGAATACAGCTCTTTACTTTTGACCAGTAAAGATTCCCTGCCATGCCAAATTTGTCGTAGTTAGAAAAATCATTAAGATGTATTTTGAAAAGTTGCACTAATTATAAACAGCTCTACGCCTCACATACGAGTCTGTCTCCTGCCTAGTGCATATATAAGATTGTAACATAAAGTAAAAATAATATTTCAGTGAAAGATTTTTGTTTTTTTTTAATTAAATATTTTTTAAAAAGTAAATCCTCTCACATTGCCAGTATCGGAGAGTCCAATACTGGAGAAGAATCCATTTTCTTATATACCATGTGTAAATGTCTCCTCTCTATTTGAAAGAAATAAGGACCCTTTCCATTAATGGAGAGACAAATACATGTATTTTCCTTTGTTTTTAATGGTAATAATATCATTTCATTATAATTAGAAAGGTAAATTTGTCATTGAATATTGTGTTTTTCTTTGCTTTGTGATGCACTTGTCTCCATTAAGGGAGAGGATCCTAAGTCATTTGAAAGACAACTTGGCAGAACAAGTGAGGGAGATCTAGAAGTGCTTCAGTGTCATAATAAGTTCTTCTATATCAGAGAAACTTTTGACTTCAGGGTCTTAGCTTTAATTATATAAAGTCCATGCTCCTTTGGGTTTGTGATACAGCGTTATCTTATATCAAACTTAATTAGTTTAATTTTTTTATTTAGTTTTTTCTACTATTATTATTTGTAACACTTTTTTTGTTTGTGTAAAATCCTTAGACTTCAGTCAATCAATTCCATTCTAAACTTCTCCAGTTTGAACATTAAATTACCACCGATATGACATTTTGAAGGCCGGGTTTTCTAAGATTGATCTAACATTGATAATAATAAATATTAGACAATAAAATATGACATTATATTTAATCATTATACTCTATTCTTTCAAATCTAAATTAATCAAACATAAGATTTGGTACCGACAAAAGGTGAAGAGAATTACAATTCAAAACAATTTTTATATACTTCTAATTTGATTAGTCTAGCCAGTGGCAAATGAAAATATAAATAATTACTATTGCTTTCTGAATTCGCCTTCTGCTATAGAGGTTGGTATTCAGCCTGATATCATTCCTTTAAGTTGGTTGTTGTTTTATTAATAGATTTACTGGTATTGTGATGATATAAGGTGATTCATTAATTAAACACACACCAATAAAGTTAATTTATATATTATATTAATATTAATATTCAAAAATTAATATAGAAAATAATAAATACTTTTATTTAAATCATTTGTTAAAATAATAATATGTGATTTGACATTAGATCATATTTTAGAAGTATAAATAAATGTAGTAAATGTTTGTTGATTCTTCATAATAATACTAGTTACATTCATAAAAAATAATTTTAAATGAAAATCAGTTGATATAGTCAGTATGATTTAAATGAAAACAAGTCAGCATGACCAACTTTGATCAGTTTTAACTGACATAACTACATTATCGATATAATTATTATATGATATCGGTATATGAACCAATTCATTGATTTTCCAATTTTGTAATTGAACTATGGTCAGATTTTCACAATAGGTATAGAAGTGGAGAATTTAGTTGGAGTATGTGAAGCCATTAAAATTATATTCCTTTTCAAATCAACCCTTATTTCGTTAATTTGTGTTCATACCTTCTAATCTATATATTGTAAATCTAAAGTATTTTAGACAATCAATATATCATCTATTATTTATGTGTATTACTTTTATTTAAAAGTTAATGATAATTAAATATGAATGATGAATAATGTGTGTAAAATGTAAAAAAAATATTGCCCATACATAACTATTTTCCATTTTGTTTTTGTTTTTGTTGAAATCATATTCTCTAATTTTACCTTGATAAATGTAAATTTTATTCACTTTAAAATTGAAGAGAGACTTTCTCTGGTGTTCCATTTTTATGATGGTTTTATATTAATGAGTATAATTTAAACCCACAGTTCAATAATACTGTCGGAGAGATACTAAAACACCAATAATTACCCTTAAGTAAATGTCTTTTAAATGTGTACATCATTGCCAGGACAAAAAAGGAAGATCAATTTTCGTTCATGGGGTACTTTGATTAAAAGTTGGTAACTAAGATTTTCCTCTTTATGTCGTTATAGTTATAGACCAAAAAGATCAAGCTTAATGATTCAACTACATTATCCCTATTGCTTTAACATAGGTGAATAAAATTTAAAAAAATTGGGATATGATGCCCAAACGACAATGATGTATAATTGATATATTTTTTGGTTATTGGTTCTCAAATAGACCCAAATTTAGCAACCACTAACGACCACCAAGTTGTTAGGCTATAATGTTTATCATTTCTAGAAAAACAGGGCAAAGAAACAGAATTTGTTTTCTCGCTTCCAAAGAGGTTAAAAGTAAAAGCATGCATAAAGAAAAGAAAAAAAGGTGAAAGGTTTGTGCATCTATGGCTTAGCCTGAGGCTCCACTCATGTCTATGGATCCCTTAGTCGAAATTACTAGAAATATAGAGATGTATGAGAGAAAATGTTGTTCAATTGATAATAAAATATAAATGATACAATGACAATGTTAAAACTTATATATTGCTATGCATACATATTTTTCTTTTCATTATTAAATATATACCATCTTAGATATGTGAAGTAACTTTTAAAAATGTTCAGCTCAGTTAATGATAATAGCATCTGTTTACACTTTTGAAATAAAAAGAATACCCTTATCTTTACCAGATGAAAATAACAGTGTTACTAATACAGTCTTGGGTAAAGCTTGATTTGAAGGGAAATTTGAGATGTGTGCCAATTAAAAAAAGATTTAATTAAACCGCACTCATATATATTGTCACATCAATATATTATAATCTTTTTTACTTTTTAACAATTACTTTAAAAGGTACATGGATGATGATTATTATTATTATTATCACATTAATAAAAAAGACCAAATAAAAAAAGTTATACTATCTACTAGACTAATAGATAATTAAGTTTCTTAAATATAATTTCCGAGGAGTATTGCGTTACTATATCTGTATGTAAAAAACTTACTTCATTGACGTTTTACATTTTATGGAGATTAGTCTTCAATTTGTAGTTGGGTGACACTTTCATCAGAAAAATAAAACAAAACGGTGTTATGAATAATTTCAAAAGTCAATGTAATTATTCATGTAACGAATGTAACATAGTAGTACAAGAATATTCTCATGGTCAGAGTGCAGGAATCTCTCCTTATTAAGTGGGGAAAAGTACAAATTTTTTTTGGGTAAGATTGTGAAATGAGAGTATATCTTTTGTAACAAAATATGTAACACTCCATAAATCTATTGTTTTTTATTCTAAGAAAATTTAAATTTAATATATATTTAATTCTTGTTTTACTTTTCTAATGATAAAAAACAAATTGTACAGGGATGGTAGAAACTTTGTGGTGTGGCTAAACGTTAGATACAGAGCAGGCCAATTATCCAAGGCACCTACCTACCTACTCCTCCATAGTTGCACACTAGAAGAATTTTGTGGCAAAGACAAAGGGTAAATATGTGAATTTGGGTACCATAGACCCTGTCTCTTCTATCATCTAACGCTCCTTTTTTCTCTCACCCTCCCTCTTTGTAAGAGACAAATCAAGGATAAAAAAAGCTGTCCCCACAGTTTTTCATGGTTAGATACTCACTGCCAAGTGCCAAAGTAACCTTGTTAGGGACAAACAAAAAGCACCCACAGATAGAGAGATATATGAAGAAATGGCCTACTTTGTGGTGGATAAGTAGCTGAGGTTGAAAAATAAGAGAAAAAGAAAAGGAAAAAAACATTGATAAGAAAGTGAAGAAAGAAAAGAGGGTTAGTTTAGTGAAAGAGAGATGGTGGGCTCAGGAGGAGATAGAAGAAAAGAAGCAGTTGAGATGATGGCCCTTCATGAAGCCCTCAGAACTACATGTCTTAACTCAGACTGGGCTTACTCTGTCTTCTGGACCATCCGTCCTCGCCCGTATGCCACCTCTTTCTATCTCTTATTCGATCACATCACTGTTTTAAATTGTGGTTGCGGTTGCAATTTAAAGCCATGTTTTACTCCCGAAACCACAATATATCGAATATATGGATGTTTTGCTATGATATTACCTCTTTGGCTTAATTCCCTCTTGTCCATTTTCTTGCAGAAGGGTCAGAGGTGGCAATGGCTGCAAGGTTGGTGATGATAATGGCAGCTTGTAAGTATATATGTATGCTTTACTCTCTATTTGCCTACCGAAAAGGGTGAAACCAAAAAAGAACTACGAGTATACTATGTTTCGCCATGTTATATTCGCACATCAAACATGGTTACAATTATCTCATTATGTGCACTGCTTCACAAAGTCTTATAATTATATGATATGATAAGATAAGAAGTGAATAACAACTTTGAGATTAAATAAGAAAATGAATAACAACTTTGAGACACTAACCTTAAGGTATATATGTGTGTATTTGGTGAAGGATGTTGATGTGGGAAGATGGGTTTTGCCGAGGAAGGGTTTCAGATTACCTGGAAGAAATGGATAGAGAGGATCCTGTCAGAAAGTCCTTCAGCAAAATGTCCATTCAGTTATATAATTATGGAGAAGGGTGGGTACTTTGTATGTTTTTTATTTTGTTTGTGCTTTAATATCCATTTCTCTTTCTCTCTATACTTCATGATATTTTCTATACCATGTTGAAGAGAGTACATACATTCCACAATTCCTCTCTGATTGGGCTGTGGTGTTTGGTTTTGGGAACACAGGTTGATGGGAAAGGTTGCATCTGATAAGTGTCATAAGTGGGTCTTCAAAGAGCCCACAGAATCTGAGACAAATATCTCCAACTATTGGCAAAGCTCCTTTGATGCTGTATGCATTTCAACCCTCTAATACACTATTCTATGATCCTTTGTTTTCTTCCTTTTCTCCTTAAATTTAAAATTTAGCCCTTTTCTATTAGGTATATATAGCTATTTGGTGAATGATTGACTCCCCCTCCTCTTTTTTATGCTATTTATTGCAGCTTCCACCTGAATGGACTGATCAGTTTGATTCCGGCATTCAGGTCAGAACAGAATGAATGTTAAAACTTGCTACTATTGGTCTTAGAAAGCTTCTCTTTTGCACTTTCAAGTTTCAACCATTTCTTTTACTTAGAATCTGTTCTTTCTTTGTTCCAATGGCCAGACAATCGCTGTAATTCAAGCTGGGCATGGCCTTCTTCAACTTGGTTCTTGCAAGATTGTGAGTAAACTTTTCTATTTGATATGTTTACCTTCAACACTTGTATACTATTCATATTTGTGCTGAGAATGAGACACACTTTTGAATTTCTCTCATACTAAGAAAAATATCAGATGTATAATATTTTTTTTCATTCTATTCTCAGATTCCTGAAGACCTTCACTTTGTGTTAAGAATGAGACACACTTTTGAATCTCTAGGCTACCAATCAGGACTCTACATCTCTCAACTCTTCTCTTCAACTAGGAACACTTTCTCTTCTACTGAACTTCCTTCAAAACCAATCTCCACCACTACTCCAATTAGGCCACCTCCTCCACTCTTCAACTGGGGTCAAAGGCCACTTAGCTCTGCTTCTATGCTATCCTCACCCAATTTTCAACAGGGGTTCCCACAGCCCCAGGCCAGAGATGATGAGACACACATGTCCCTCATGCCTCACACATCCGAAACCGCGCGAATGGAAGACATGATTGGAGAAGGAGAGCATGATCAGAATGACATAAAATGGCCAAATGGCTTGTCTTTCTTCAATGCACTCACCACAAGAACGGATGATAGTAAGATTTTGTTTAATCCTGAGAGCATGGGAAACAAACCAGGTGTTCAGAGTCACCATCACCCTCTTAATACAAATCCTACTTCAGATGACTCTAGCATGCAAATTGCTACTAGTTCCAATCTCAATGAGTTCTTGAGTTTGGATACTCATCATGAAGGTGCAAGGAAAATGGAAAAGTTTAAGAGGAACTTCCCTCTATCATCAGCATCTAATTCAATGGATCAACATCAACAAGCACCCTTGGAATATAGGAATTCAGAAGGGGGTATGTACCAGGATGTCATGGACACCATTTTAGAGTGATTGGAGAAAGAAAACTGAAAGATTAGAAGTTGTATTTAGGCAATGCTATTTGTGTTCCTTTTATGTGTTTCCTTTTTTTTCTCTACTTTGAATCTTTTTTCTGTCTTCAACTTAGTGAGACTTGATTAATTTAATGTGCTTTTTTTTAAGTTTGATTAGAGCTATAATTTTTGAGTTTGCTTGAACATAATAACATTTCATATTTTATACATTTAACTTTATCCTTTACTTTATTTATCTTCTCTGTCTACACTTATTTCAGAAGTTCATTACAAAAACAAAGATAGAAGTTCCCTATATACACACATTTTATATATTTTGGAATTCAACAAACATTTGTCACATTTTTCATTCTATCTTACACAAATTTCCATCCGCTAGCAATGCATAATAGCAAAATAAATGAGTTGTAGTTGTGTTATAACAAGAGTTAGTTATCCAGTGTATTTGTAGTCAATTATATGATCTCTACAGTCTACACACAAACACAGCTAGAATAAATGAGTTGTAGTTGTGTTATAGCAAGAGTTAGTTATCCAGTTAGTAATTACTTAACCAACTTGCTATGTAAGGCAAGTTATTTTGTAATTGATTTCAAATCAATGAGATCATTTTCTGCATTTAGACATACACTTCCCAAATCCTTTATTTTCTCAGACTTCTCATCTCTACCACACTCGCTCTATTAGTCGATTGTGCATTTTTCTTATCTATCATTGCTGCTTCAAGCGGTGCTTGAATGGAGAAGCAAGGTTTTCACACATGTGCTTCACCCTATCACAACACTGTCTTCCTTAGGTCCTTCTAGAATGTGGCCTTGTCCTTTAATGTTGCATTCATCAAGACGATCAATTCATGGGTATAATCATAAAGAAAATATTGTGTGATCTAAAAATATTTATTAAAACAATAGCTTAAATGTTATATTTGCAAAACCAAGTAATAATAGGGAGGGATCTACTCGGTGGCTGAAATGTTTAGAAGGGCAAGAATATAAGATTAATTGAATAACAAAAAATATAGATAATTGTTTAAAATTTTCAAAATAATATTTCAATTCTAAATAATAATAATTAACAATTAAAGATGTTAAAGACAAATATACATTAATTTAAAGTGCCGCTCTTCGTTAAAGACTTCGACTCATCGATGATTAAATTAAAATAAAATTTTCAACTATTTATTTTACAATATAAATTATCATGTTGTTTATAAGAAATTCATCTTCTATTTTATTATATAGTTTTATTTTAAATTGTTGTCTTCGTTGCTGAAAATGATCTTCCTCTAGTAGCTAAACCACAATAGTTGAGATTAGAGAATAACTTGATCAAACAAATAATATATATTTACTTTTCTCATATCGTCAATGTTCAAATTAATTCAAAGATGGTTGGGAGTTTTTATTTTTTTTCGAAAATGAATGGCTAACACATCAACAATAAAATGTTGAAATAAACATATCAAGTAATTCGCCTCTTACTCACATTGAAATTCATATGGTAGAATTTTTGCACAAAAAACACATATGTTATCAATATTAAATTTTTATAAAAATCTATAGAATCTTAAGACTTTTGTTATAAATTTAAATAATATTTATCCTATAATATATTTTATAAGCATAAAATCATTATGAAATTAAACAAAGTAATAATATTAAAAATAATATTAACATCTACATATACAAAAGAATTTTATTTATTATCTATAATTTTTAGAAGGATTATACAATTTGTAGTTTAATAAAAAGTATACAAAACATTTAAAAAAATTTGAAATAAAAAATTCCTGCTTTTTTAAACTTACTCTTTATCTTAACCATCAATTCTAGGGACATTCAATTAGTTTGAATTAATGAATAGATCTAAATTAATAGATATTCATAAAATCGATGGATAGAATGAAGAGTAAGTTTTTTACTCTTAAAATAAATTGATTCACTCGATAATAATTTCTTGTAAAATTACAAAACGATTATCAATACACACATACCAAGACACCTTTCTCTTAATTTATTTCAAAGGGTCAAATTCAAACTACTCTTTTGGTCAAATTCATTCCTTAGAGATCGAAAACCAAATCCATTATTTTGTATCCACAACCAAAATAAGCAATTCCAACTGATAGCCACATGCACAAATATATATTTCCCATGAAAGGCTGCCGCAACAAAAACAAAAAACAAAAAAAAAGTTGAAGAAGCTACTACATATTCACTTTTTTTGCAGCTTAATCTCTTTACTTTTGGCGTTGGATGGTTCCATGGCATGGCATTCTCTGCATGCCATCACAAACCACCTCAAAATTTTACGCCCAAATCTTAACCTCACCCCACGTACCTTCTCATTCTTCCTTTTCTTTTTCCCCTCTTCCTCCTTCTTATTCTTCTTCTTATTCTCCCGTTTCATGTCCCCACTTTTTCTCTTTGAAGCAACACGGTTCAACGATGGCACTGGAGTTAAATACTGCCACCTCTTTGAGCACCCATATGCCTGATTATGACCCAAAACCACTGATCTAGTAACTGTACACGTGCCTTTGCTATAAGATGAAGTTAGTGAAACCTTATTATGAAACAACCTTCTTTCAGAATTGTCACTAGAGCTTGTCCTTGCACTGCTGCTGCAGCTGCTCCTGCTGTTGGTGCTGTTGCTTCTCGACGACACCAGTGAATCCTTGCTGCTGATGCTGTTGGTTCGGCTCGTGGCGATGGTGGCGCCGATGGGGCGGTGGAACGTCATAGGGAATGAGTGAGGTTGGAGGCGACCGTTGAAGAAGAGGTGATCGGCTGGTGAGGTTCTGCATGGATCACTTGAGGGTGAGTTTGGGGTTAGGGATCCAAACTCGAAGTCTGAGTCTTGGTTTGGGGTGCTAGGAAAGGAAAATGAGTTGCCGGAGATGCTCTTTTTCCGGCGGTTGCTATCTTCTTCCATAGAAGGTTGTGAGAGAGTTTGTTGCATGCAATCAATTATGGAGAGTTATGTGTTGGAGCGTGTATATTTATAAGATGATTGAGAGTGATGATGAAGAAAAAAGGATCACATTCCCAAAAAAAATGTATCTTTATGTCCCATAAAGTAAATAAAAAATTTATTTCCTATTTGAATGATTCTTTTTAATTAAGTATTATTTTTTAATTAGATTGAAACACAAATAAGATATTAAAAGTGAGACAACTTGTTTCTATTTTGATTATATGTGAAGGTTGGTCAAGAGGGATATGATTTATTAATTGGGGCCTTTAGGGGTTTGAGTGGGACATGTGGAGTGAATCAAGCTCTTTGTTGGTTTCAAATTGAGAAGCTAATTAGGAGTGTGGTGTAAATTATTTGAAGTGTTGATGCCAACTCAAACTAAGTTTAAAAAATAGTATGGGATTGTAGTATTAATGATGTTGTTAACTAGCCTATGTAGATGTGTCACAAATAAGTGTAGTGTGTTTCATGTGATTTGGAACCATGAATGTTACTAGTACTTATTCCGTAGTGAGTATTAAGTTTGGAGGTTGTCATTTTTTAAAGGAAAAGAAAAAAAGAAGGAAGAGATGTATTCAAATATGCTATATAAAATGTGTGTCAAAGGGTGTCATACCATTTCCCGTTTAAATTATAATCTTGTTATATTCATAAAGTAGAGGCAAGATGTTGGTGGATTTCGAAAGTGAATATATGCTTAATCATGCTGTCTCTTGGCTGATATATATACTCTAAGAGTTATGTTATCTAAAATATAAACAGAACATGCACATGATATCTCACTCACATATTAATATGAGTAGTTTGATATGTATATTTCAATTTATACAACATCTTTTACCAAAAAAAAAAATCTTTATTTCTTACATTTTTTCGTTTTCATCACTACAATATCTTCAAAATTCATCTAAGAATTAAAGGACAACTAAAAGTTGTTAGTTATATATTGTCAAAATAATAGTTTTGTATTAGTATGCTGAATGTTCATTCTAAATTTATAAAAAAAACTTTTGTACTCCAAGTTTGTACAATAAACTAGGATAAGTCACTTTTTTTGGAAAAAAAATAGGAAAAATGCGAGACTCTCATTGTTGTACAAATTTGTTAGAAATAACTATTGTTGATTAATGTATGATATGTAAATATATAGTAAAGAATAGAGTGAATTACGCATCAATCTTTATCAACACATGCTTTTTTAGTTATTCTAAAGGACACAGACTCCTAAATATGCCCTTTCTTTTATAGATAAATAAAGCAGAAAAACAATAAAAATAAAAGCAGGAAGTAGAGGGGCAAAGCAGCACAAGCATACCACTAGTCTAATAGCATGTGCTTCAGTACAATCTTCTCCCAAGAAACCAAGGAATGGTGGGATCACTAGTGTAGCTTTCTTTTGCAGAATATAAGGAAGCAAAGCTAAAGGCTCCATTTGGTCTAAAAGGAGAAAAAAATGGATGAAATATTTGGTGTGTGTGATTTTAGTGATCAGTGACAAGTCTTAATTACATCCAAAAACAAACAAGGAGACATAGTATATCTTAGTAAACTCCTTGGTCTCTTATTTAGGTTTATATGGCGTAACCCATGGCCCATTTCAGCTCATTATGCCTTAGGGACCACTAGTCAGCACATTTAGCCTTCAATTTTTATTTTCTCTCCACAACCAAGCAAATTATTAGTCAATCTTGCTTAGAAAACACACTTGTATGTGACGCCATCACAATGTGGCTGGTCCATGGATTTGAAGCCAGTTGGAAGGTTTATTTACTACTCCATCTTATTCAACTGGTTTGACTAGTTTAAGGTTTCTTTAACACGTTGAATAATAATAGCTTATAACCATATTTTTACTAGTCTGCATCCTCTCAAGAGACGTAAGTGCATAGCTATGATTATGACATATGACAATGTTATTTTTTAATGGTCGAGATTTTAAAATGTAAATTAATAATATTTTAATTAAATCAATTCAGAAAAATGATAAAAATATCTTTTATTCTTTTCCTTTTCATTCATTAATTCCTAATCAGATCTCTTCTCATTGGTACCACCATTTTTTTTTGTTCTAAATTCTTTATCTCTCCCAGTAACCTACTTCTATGACGCCACCATAGTGTGCATTTGTCGCTGGAGTTTCTCTTCCTCTTCCATATAACACCTCCGCCTAATCCTCTCAAGCAAACATTTTCTAAACTTTTTTTGCTTAATTGTTTCACCTTGTCCGAGTTGTTGTATGAGTTGAAAAAATAGTGTCTTTGACTTTGAACCATGGATTATGTGTCTCTCGTTTTTTTATTAGGAGGAAAAATGTGGAAGGTTTCTTTTGCATTGTTGAGAATGAATAAAAAAGTGAGTTTTGCTTTTTTTGAGAGGTGAGTTTTTACCCTAAAAATTATAGAATGGCGCAAAGAAGATATGGTGGCACCATGAGAATAGATCTGGTTAGGAGAAAGGGGAGAGAATAAAGGTTATGTTTGTCATTTTTCTAAATTGATTTAATTAAAAATAATATTAATTTGCATTTTAAAATCTTGACCGTTAAATGACGTTGTCACATGTCATAATCATGGCTCTGCACTGGCCTCTCCGGTAATCTCCAGTAATCTTTTTACAGCATTTATGGAGAGGAGTCTCACTCCTATTTTTAAGTCTATTAAAAAAAATGATTTGCCACATATCTTGAGGTATTATTGGCCTCTCCATTATTGGAAAGGATCCAGACTCTATAAAAAAAAGTACTGAATATAAAAATTATTAGTTTGACCATTGAGATTTACCAAAATTGAACACCGTTACATTGAAAAATATTGAGTGTTATCTGACTTATCTCCTATGAATGTGAGGGTTCAATTCCTCAAGGTAGCACACTCTATAGTTACCTCTCCTACTGTGTGACTCTTATGTATGTTACTTCTGTTTGGTATTAATGCAGGTTGAAATAGTCAAGATGCCCTTATGCTATGTTTTTGATAGAGATGATAAAATGGGCATTGCCCGCATTGTTTTGTGGGCAGAGCATCCAAATTTTGTTCATTTGCCCGTTTTGTCCTGCTCGTCTTATCTACCAAGCCCGTAGACATTTCTATTGGGCAATGTGGGCAGCTCACAAACAATATTTAAGGAAAAATTAAGAAAATTTCAGATAAGTTATTATGTAATGTGATTTTTAATCCCTAAAAATTGTAATATAATATAATTTGATCAACTTTATATAAAACATCAAAGTTTTTGTTAATTTTTATCTTCAAATACTTTATTTTATTTATTGTATGATATTTTTTGATTATTCAACAATGTCCGCGGGCCGTCCGTAAGCCTTTAGCTCGTTTTAAAATGGTCAGACAATTAAGTTTTGTCTATTAAGCCAATACGGACATGCCCGATCCGCTTAAATTATTGCGGACATTTGCGGGCACGGGCTAAATGGGTTGAGCGGTCCGTTTTGCCATGTCTAGTTTTTGCATTGAAAAATGGTTGTATAAGTTCTGTAGAATACCTTCGAAATAATGTTAAAAATTATATGAATTTGATGCTTTGAAGTTTGAATTATGTAATTCTTAAACAAACTTCTTTTTATGTTTGTATTTTTCCTTGATCTGAAGGAAAGACAATTTGGTCTCTAGTCTCTTAGCTGTGTTTTATAGTCAGAGATCGTTAGCAACATCTTAACTTATTCTTGATAATTGAATAGAGTCTATTTCCACTAAAAAATAGCTAATATTCTTATATATTTTTTAATACGTGTCTTATTTAAGTTACCAATAATTGATGTTTAAGAAGAAAGGCGAAATTAGATTATCTCAAATATGTTATAAAATAACTTCATAAACTATTTCATAAAAATGCACTTAATTACAAAAAAGTAACTTAAATAACTTAAGTGGCTGAAAATGAAAGAAGGAAAGAGTTGCGTAATAAGCGGCGAAGTAATTGGGAAGTAACATAGTCGTGTCGACACAACAGCCATCCTCATCACCTCCTCTTTCATTTCTATTTCTATTCTCTCTCTACCTTCTTCATATCTCTCTCTTAACCAAAATCAAATCAAATCAAATTAAAACTCCTTATTTCTATATAAACCCTTCTCTACAGTTATGACTGGCAAGGAAATCTTACATAAAATGAAGGTATACTATCTACTTCTTTCCTTAATCACATTCTCTTTTTTACTTAAATCGTTATATCCCTTTTTTGTCATCAAAACCTATCTGTTCTCTATAACTGAAGCTTAATAAATTGCCTTCTAGTTTGATGAACTATTATATGAGTAGAATTTAGAAATATCGATTTTCACGTGTTCAACAACCTTCAGAGAATGAATGATAAAATGATAAGAAGGCAATTATTTTTATCCTTATTTCAACAACTTTATGAAAGAACTTCAAAAAGGTTAGCTCCTATTAGCTTATTTAAAAAAAGTAAACAAATTGGTTCTATGTTTAATTAAGCAGTTTACCGAAGCGTTCCCTTCGAGTTGCAGATTTATGATACTTAATGGTACAAAGAGCAAAATGGTCCTGATGTGTTAAAAACATGGAATCATTAACTTCACTGCTAATTAGGTGTTTCTTTAAGGATGAATGTAAATAAAATCATGACAAGTGTGGAAGGCCTAGATCTAGAAGACTTAATTAAATCAAATGGAATCTGTGAATCACAATTGCAAAGGTCCAAAGATGTACCATGTCAATATGACAATAATGGTTGATTACAGTTTGCAACTCTAGGCATTTTTTGTTCGAAAAAGAAGAATTCATATAGTGTATAATTTTTTGTTTTATTTATTTTTGAATTCCTTGAAAAATGGGTGCCCTTAGCTACTTAATTTTGAAAATACACCTGAATGTGTAAGAAGTGGCATAATGCTTAAGCAAATTGAACTTCGCTAGATTAATAGATGACGACGCAGAAGTTTTCTGTCACGTATTTCACCTGCACCTGAATAAATTCAACTTCTGACATGTGTATGTTACTTGCAGGAAAAGGTTTTGGGCTCATCTGACCCTGATTCAGGGAAAGGAAAGAGCAAGATTGACAAGCATATAACACATGGCTTTCACTTAGTAAAGGGAAAATCAAGACATCCCATGGAAGACTATGTTGTTGCTCAATTTAAGCAAGTTGATAACCATGAATTGGGTTTGTTTGCAATATTTGATGGCCACTCCGGTCACAACGTACCTGATTACTTGCAGTCTCACTTGTTTGACAACATCCTAAAAGAGGTAATAGGAGTTCCTGCTTCTTTTGGTTCCTTAATCTATGAACTCCTTTCTTTGAATTGTCAACTAAATTCGAGTTTTCAGGCAGATTTGCACTTTCTCAGAGTCAAATTGTAAATTTAACAATGTCAATTCAAGTTGAATGAATTTGGTTAATATGTGTAATAGGAATTTAAATAATGTAGAAATGGAGTCTTTTGCTTGCCTTCAGAAGTTTCTGTTTGTGCCTTTTTCCTCTTTTCTAAACTTATTGGTAAATTATTTCATGCCCTTATAGCTTTGGTTTTTGACATTGACTTTGGCATATAATGTATACCTTAGTCCCCCTTTTCTCCCTGCTAATTTTCTTCTTCTTGTAGCCCGATTTCTGGACAGAACCTGTGAATGCCGTCAAGAGAGCATATACTATGACTGATTCTACTATTCTAGAGAAATCAGGTGAATTGGGTAAAGGGGGTTCAACTGCAGTTACAGCAATATTGGTCAATTGTCAGCTGCTAATAGTAGCCAATATTGGAGATTCTCGTGCTGTTATATGCCAGAATGGGGTGGCCAAACCTCTATCAGTGGATCATGAACCAACAACTGAATATGAAGATATCAAAAACAGAGGTGGTTTTGTATCAAACTTCCCAGGTATGACATTTTTAAATGTAAGATGCTTTTATTTGATCTTAAATAAGTGCTGTACGAGGTTGTAGCTCTGTGAGCATATCATTCTAAATGCATTTCCTTATTTAGTTGATATTATTCTAAAAACATTTTCTTAAAACATGACAAGACTCTTTTTCAGTGCTAAGGGTGTCTTTTTTTTCCAAACCAATTTAGGGGATGTGCCACGGGTTGATGGACAGTTGGCAGTGTCAAGGGCATTTGGTGACAAAAGCTTGAAGAAGCACTTGAGCTCAGAACCTTTTGTGACACTGGAGCCAATAGATGATGATGCAGAGTTTGTCATATTAGCTAGTGATGGGTTATGGAAGGTATCAGATTTGATAAATGATAAATCACGGTGCACACACTTTTTTTTAACACACGGATATATGTTGGATGCACCCATGCATACCTCTGTAGTGCTCACATTTTTTCATTGAAATTATTCTAGGTAATGTCAAATCAAGAAGCAGTTGATGCTATCAGAGAAATAAAGGATGCTCGGTCTGCAGCAAAGCACCTTACTGAAGAAGCACTTAACAGGGAAAGCTCAGATGATATCTCCTGCGTTGTTGTGAGATTTCACTGATCACAGAATTCATCATACGTTTGATAACAAACTTGAAAGTGTAACATATGCTTTAAGCTTGATATAATTAGGTGTTATTATGCTGAAGCATTCAGTGTGTGATGTCTTCCCTGCCGAGTAAGTGTTTTTTGATGTATCAATGTAGAAAAAGATTTAGTTTGGATTTCTGTTAAATGCAGACCAAAGTAATAGGTATGATGTAATTTATTTTGGTCTGTCTTAGTGTTCTTAAAAAAACATTTCCCAAATTACTGCTTGGACAATGAAACTTTTAGATCAACCCATCTCCTACACCTTTCCTTTGGTGGAGATGTGTGGGGGTGGAATTTTTACACAATTACTTGTACTATGAAAAGAAAAAGAATGTTATAAAATGTAATTTGTTTGTGAACTATGGCCATGTGTGATTTAATTCTTGATATGTGGGAATTGGTTACTCTGTTAATTTTTGTCTAGTGCCCAAGCCTCAAAGGGTAAATTGCATTATTTTCACTAGGAAATCCTTTCATACTGGCAATCACTCTTTCCAACACCCCTTAGTCAAAAGGTAGGAGGATCTGTTTTGACTCTAATCATAGGGTCAAATTTACAATTCAAATCCTCTCCAGAACTAAAGAGTTCAGTAGCAGACGAAGATTGCGACAGGTAGCATAAATAAATCTTTAAATTTTTGAAATTGAGAAAGTTCATCTCCTCATATTCTTGTACCGGAGAGAAACTGAATTCCATATTTATCACCCATTTCAGCTAGAATGCCATTTTTACCTATTGAATAACTGTGGTTCCTATTTTATTGTATGGGAACATGGAAAAGTATCTTTACAGCAAATCCAAGAAATAAAGGGGGCATATAAATTAGAAATCATGAAAAGATGTGAATTTACCTAAAAGAAGCAATTGCGTTTTTATATTAAGATGAGGGCACACTGTTCAAGTTGCTTTAATAGGATAATAATGATAGGGCAAACAGAACACACGAGACACTCACTAAATAAGTAAGACATGAAGTTTCAAACAAACTAGTTTAGATAGCAAAAGACAGCACCACCTTTTGTAGTTGGAAGTTTTGCTGTGGTAAACATACAAAGGGATCTTTATTATATGCCTTGGCATGTAAGATACTAAAGATTGACAGAAGAGAGGGAGCCAAGTGAACATTAGATGGCTTCATCTGATATGAAAAGATTTGTAGCCAGAATTCCCTGCCATATTGATTGGAATAAGACCCCTCTCATCAGCAAGCCTGCACTGGCTTTCCTTAGGGTGATGACCTCTGCTGTGGCTGCAGCTCTCCGAGTTGCTTTTCCGGAGCCGTTCGTTATGTCCAGCCAAGCGTCTGCGGCAGCTTCTTTTAGCTTCATCAAACTCAGCCAGGTCATGGAACCTGCAGTGACTCATTATACATTTCTAAACAGGTGAACATAGAAGCAGTACTATAAAGTTTAAACCATTTAACATTTCTGCTCCTTGTGAAAAAATAATGAGGAACAAAAGTGAAAAGTTATATACAATGATATAGTTTGCTTTAGAAAATAGTTTCTGTAGGCAATGATCTAGCAATATTTTTGTATGATATAAGTAGGCTGTTCTCAATTCAAGGTTTTTATAGGCAGTACTACAGATTAAGCATACTTTATTTCTCCTGAACTTAGGTAAAGATACTATTCCATCCTATTCCTAACTGAGTTAGTTATTGATTTTCTGGTACAAAAAGATAATTCTTAGTTTCATAAGTACATGGTGAACTTAAAAATTATCATAGGAAAGCAAGAACAAAACTAGTTACTCTACCATCTATAGTAAAATGTTATATACAGCAACAGAAAAATGGTCTAGATGACTGAGAATTGAAAACCTGCTACATTGCTGGCAAAACCTCTGCTTCAGGCCTGCAACCACCACAACAGGTGCCTTGGAATGAAACTCACACACTTTATGGCGGCCATGGTATTTCTTTGCATTGGTCAGATCAGCCCCACACCTCTCTGCCTGACAGGAAGGTGGAGGAACCCCTCCACCCCAACTTGATGACCCTTTGCTCCCATCAATTCCTTTCTTCTTCTCTTCTTCTGTAAGTCCAACACCACTACTTTCATTCTCCTCCTTTACTTCATTCTCCACTTCTTTTTCAACCATGCTATCCTTTCTCACCTTCTCAACCAATGCTCTCTTCCTCTCAATACTCATTATTAAATATTGGCTTAAAAGAAAAAGAGAATGATGTGACCAAGTAAAATGAGTGACTATAGTGGAACTTTTTTGTAGCCAATGAGAAGAAGAGGTTGTGGTGAAGCATCTTTGTTTTTGGCCATAGGATCCTCAAGGCTTTGGCTATAAATAGGAATGCATATTCTCTCTTTTTCTCTTGTTCTAATATTGTGAGGAGTATTTTAGTGTTTAAGATATACTTGAGTGAGAGTGATATTGAGTGTACTTGAGTTTTGGGAAGGGAGTGAAACACTCGAGTGAACTTGTAATTCTCTTTTATAATAGTGATAATATCATTGTTGCTCTTCAACCGTGGACGTAGGCAAATTGATGAACCACGTTAATTTCTCGGTGTCATTCTCTCTATGTGTCTTCCGTATCAACAAACTGGTATCAGAGCTCATAGAGCTCTTGCATGCTAAGCCGTACGATCTAAAAGAAAATTCTTAGTATGCCCTGTGTTTGCAGCATTGTCTGATCTTACACACCAGAAAAGAATTGTTCTTGTTATTGGAAAAGTATAATAATGTGAAAGTGCATGTCTAGGAAAGTTCTGTCTTAGGAAAGACCTGGTATTTAAGCGTGTCTGTTAAGACCCACCTCTCTTTCCTGGGAGCTTTTCTGGTGTATGTTCACGGACTACGATACTGTTATGGTATACGGTTATCATGGCTAGTGCTAAATTTGATTTGGAGAAATTTAATGGAGAAAATGATTTCAACCTATGGCGATTGAAGATGAAAGCTCTACTAGTTCATCAAGGCTTGGGAGATGAAGGATGAAAAGGATGAAAACTTGGAAAAAAGCACATAGTGCAATTTTGTTGTGCTTGGGAGATGAAGTTCTACGACAAGTGTCAGATGAAACTACAGCTGCTCCATTATGGTTGAAGCTGGAAAGCCTGTATATGACGAAGTTACTCACTAACAGGTTGTATTTGAAGAAAAGAATATATACTCTTCAAATGCAGGAAGGAAAACCCATAAAAGATCATCTGGATGAATTTAACAAAATTATTCTTGATCTAAAGAATATTGTTAACAGAATTGACATGACAAACGGAAGAATGTGTGTCGTTCATGTGGATTTTGTTAAAACATGAAACTAAAATAACATTAAAATAATAGATGCTTAGTGGGGACAGCTACTGTTCGACTGTATGTTATATCTACAGCCTTAGAGTACTTACAGCACTAGAAAAGGCTAGAGTTGAGAGTGGCATATAAAATTCTTTGTCGAGTTGAATTTTAGAAGGAAATGAAATCTTAAAAATAAGGAAATGAATGACTCTAAAGTATTTTTTTTCAATTCTTTTTCCTCCAAAATTTCACTCACAAATGGATCCTAAAGAACAAGATAGCAGCAAAGAGATTCATCTCTTTAACATAAACATACAGTAACAAACTGTTCCTTTGCTCTTTCCTAGTTTCCTCCTTTATCTTCAACATTTGAACCTTGCTCTATCTTCTTCTTCCACTCAGACTGTGGGATGAAATTATTGTATTTAGTATTAATTGATTGATACATGTTTAATGATTTAGTAGTTAGTTGTTTCTCAGTCCATAGAATCTTTCTGGTATAAAATGATGTCATGTTGCAATAGTACAATTATGGCCACAACATGCGGTGCTGAGTGCTGACACGACTTAGCACGCTAATACCATGATTTCACAGGATGGCATTGTACTCAGTACTTAATGCAAGTTTTTAGCATTATTGGTATCTAGATGTAGAAGACAAAAACACCCAATACATGTTAAATGATTATTGATTTGACCTAATGTATATTTTAGATTATTCAACTTCACCTGAAATCAACATAATTCACAAATTAGTAGGGATCACCTATTTTCAATGATGTCTCTTTCTTGTCTCAAACCAATTATATAAAATTTTAAAAGCAAAATATAATAAAATAAAACACTATGATTGACTTTAGACATGGAGTGGAACAATTTGGGATATGAGATCTTCATCCTCCTTAATAAAACTCATTTAAGTTGTCATGACTCATGAGTAATCCTCAGAAGGATGGAAGAGATTGTGCTTTCTATAGGTATTGTGATTCAGTACCCATGCTCCATGATGGAGGTAATACTAGTCTCCAATCCTAATCTGTTAATGTGGAAGAGGGCTAACAATGTAAAAAAATTCATAATATTTTGCATACATATTAAATTTTAATTATATATAATTATGCATAGTTATATACTTACCAGGGATGTATATAGTAAGAATAACTAATTTATACGATAACCAGAGAAATAATTTTCAGCTGGACTAAACTAACTTGGCTAATAACAAAAATATTAAATATTTAACCCACCTATTCTAATATTCACAAAACTATTATTTAGATATGAAATTACCTTATCCAATCAGACAATTTAATTATTTAAACTGATTAAATCTAATATAAGATTTCATTTGACTTAATATTTAACTTGAGTTCAGGGTTTCATAATATTGATATACATTGATATTGTAACTATTTTTACATTCATCAATTATATCTCACAATTTACCATTCATATTTTATATTTAAATATAAGTGGCAGGTAAATGATATACCATAAATATATTTACACGTCACAATAGATACACATTAAGCTTTAAGCTTTTTAATATTATTTTAATAGACAAAAGATTATTTCTCCCATAATTTTTCTCAATTAAAATATTTAAAAAAATATTAAAATATTAATTTATATTCTTATATTTTTCTATTAAATAAATTTTTTATCACTTTATATGGTACAATCTGACACAATTCAATAAAGAGCTTCTTATCCATCAACGTGCGTGTCGTACACTCCATCAACTTTGCAGAAAGAGAAAAAAGAAGGGCAAAAAATGGCATCAGTGAAGAGAATCGGAGTAGTGGGCGGTGGTGCAATGGGATCGGGAATAGCCCAAGTGGTGGCCATGCATGGCATCGACGTTTGGCTTTATGATGTTAACCCTCAAGCTCTTTCCTCTGCCTCCAATTCTGTTTCTGCCTCCATCAAACGTCTTGTTTCCAAAGCTCAACTCTCTCATGTCTCTAATCTTAATCTCATTCCTTTTATTTATTTATTTGTTTTTAACTCCTCCCTCCTTATTACATCATTGTTTAATTTTAGTGCAAACTTATAATAATTGGTTATTTGTGAGGGGGGTTGCTAAGAAGCGTGCAATTGTTCATAATCAATGACCTTGTGTTAGTTAAGCATGCTGTCCTCGGTTTCATCCCAGGACTGAGAGAGGTTACATCATCTAGGCGCTGATCATTTAAGTTACGGGTCCCATTATTACAGGGCATGAGAAGAGTGAATATATATATATATATATATATATAACCTTAAACCAATTATTTCATGTACCAAACATATTTTTAAGCCCTAGACCACAGTTATAAAATTAAGCAATGGCTTTATGATTCCCAGGTTGCACAAGTGTAAATCATTGAACCTAGAAAATCGGTAATTTTTAAACTTGTATTAATGTTTTGTTTTTTATGTCTGAAATTGAAGCTTGTGGCTCATAGCTTCATTTGAGGTTAGAAGTATAAGTGTATCAATGTGATTATGTGAAACATCTGGATAAGTGAAATTGTTTTTGTGTCAACAGTATCCTTGATGATGAAAAAGTTATACAAGACTAATGATATGGTGTTCTGTTTTGGTCTATTTTACTACAGAGATACTTCTCATTTTTAATTTTTTTTATACATTTTGTTCTTCAAAGTATTAACATCTATAAATTTTAGGCTGAAGGTGCTGATGCTTTGAAACGTCTGCGATTCACCTCAAATTTGGAAGAGTTCCGTGAGGCTGATTTTATCATTGAAGCCATTGTAGAATCTGAAGATATAAAGAAAAAATTATTTGTTCAACTAGACAAGCTTGCTAAGAGTTCTGCAATTTTGGCATCTAACACAAGTTCCATCTCAATTACTCGTATAGCTACTTCAACCAGCAGGCCACACCAGGTTTTATTTGGGTTCACTTTACCTTTTCAGATAACATTTCTGTATACTAACAAATATCTAGTCCTATGTGTTGGAGAAAATAGTGCCTTTTCCTGTTGATTATCTGCTATGATTGTCATGTGTGATGTATGAAGAAGAAACTTATGTCATTTTCAGGTTATAGGAATGCATTTTATGAATCCTCCTCCTACAATGAAATTAATTGAGATTGTGCGAGGTGCAGACACTTCTGATGAGACATTTGCTGCTACAAAAGCATTGTCAGAGAGGTTGTTATCCTCATTCCCATATCCTAATGGATTCATTATATGTACCCTCTTTGTCTACATCACCACTCCACCTTTTCCTCTAAAAAAATTGAATAGGCAGGTTTACATGTATGCATATGAGGAATTGGTATTATTGGTCTTGAATTCACCTTCAGGCTGTTATGTTTCCATTCTCCACATTATTTGGCACGCATGTGCCTGTGTGCTTTTCATGCAACAAATCTGAAGCACATTATAACAACTCACCTTAAACCATGTTTATGTTTTCAAGAAATATGGGCATCTAATGTTTTTGTAAAAGTTAGATATGTTCTGTCCTAACTCCTAACTTCTAGGTCAATCCAATACTGGTACATTTGCCATTTATTCTGAATGTTCACTAATTTTACATAATTTAATATGCCGAACCAAATCATTATGTTGATTGCATATGGACTCAGTTTTGTATGCTTTAAATAACATGTCGATAACTGCAATTTTTGTTTTGTATTCATCGTCTTTGTTTCCCATCACTTCCATGTCCCTATGAGGTTCTTTATTTCCATTCCACTTAGCAAATGTTGCTTGATACAAAATAATCATAACCTTGTTTTTCTAATTTACTGCTTGTTCATTATGCAGGCTCAGCAAGACAGTAATAACCTCCCAGGACTATTCAGGCTTCATAGTAAATCGTATCCTTTTGCCTATGATAAATGAAGCATTTTTTGCTCTCTATACCGGCGTTGCAACCAAAGAGGACATTGATACAGGAATGAAGCTGGGTACTAACCATCCAATGGGTCCTTTAGAGCTTGCAGATTTCATTGGATTGGATGTGTGCTTGTCAATACTGAAAGTTCTTCATGCTGGCCTTGGGGACAATAGATATGCAGCCTGCCCTCTACTTGTCCAGTATGTTGATGCTGGCCGACTTGGTAGAAAACGAGGTATCGGTGTATATGACTATAGTAAAGAGCCAAGGTCTACGAAATCATCTTCCCGTCTCTAAAATGTTTGGTTGCCTCAGAAGAATAATGATTAATGTTTTTTTAGCATCAAAGTAGGGACACCACAAGGCGTCTCCTTGTTTTATTGATGTATTTTTGTAATGTGTGCATGGAAAGAAGTTATAGATAAGCATACACGGCTTCAGATACACTGTTCAAATAAGCATACAAGGCTTCAGATACAAATACAAGACAAGCTTGTATAAATTTACTGATATTTTTAAGATTTAACCAATTGATATCGTTATCAGGATGATTGGTTACTCACTTTTTGAGCTCCAATCTAAAGGGCATTAATGAATATTCCATGTTTTTATGTGTAATCTGCAGTGTTATGTGCTGCCAGACTTTCATGGATTGAATTCAAAATGTTCTGTGTACTTGATCTGAAAAGGAAAAAACCTGTTACTTTCATAACCTAAGGCAATTTATATCAAAATTCACAAGCATTGTGCAGACAGTATAAGCTTCAGCTCATCATTGCTAAAGATGACAGGAAGATTGTACATTTATACTCCATACTCCATTCAGTAGTTGGTATAGTTTTTTTTTATTTTGTTGGATGGCCCAGCAAAGACTCCTAGCTTGAATAATAGCACATAAACTTCTCTGTTTAAAATATAAAATATTTCCCCCTTTTTCTAAGATAAAGATAGAAATTATTCGTCTCAAAGTGTCAAATTATCTGTCTCGAACCAATCAGATTTTAAGAAGTAACATAAAAAGCTTGAAGACAGGTGATGAGATATAATTAATGTCTTCATCAGTTCATTGTTTGCCAGCTTTAGTAACCTCTGGCAGATAAAGAAATAAGGAAGAGGTGTGCTCTTTTTCAACTAAGATGGCCAACTTGATGCACAAGGAAGTGGCTATTTTTGAATTTGTGACTGGATCCAATTTGGGTATTATTAGGCAGACATCTTTGTTGAAAGTGAGTGAATTGGTATCCTATGTGTATTGAATAGAGACAAAAGGATTATAAGTAGAAAAAAAGGGAAGAGTGAGAGGAAAGAAATTGAAAAGCGTAATTATTGGATGAAGTTGGATTTTTCCCTTATATTGCTTTGCTGAGAATTGAGATATAAACAGCAATAGACAATGAAATTCTTGTTCCAGTGCCCCTGTTGCTCATGCTTTTGCTTCGTGAAGCCAAAGGTAAAAAAAGTTAAGGTAGGCAAGAAGACAGGGAAAAGAAGGAAGAGTGACATGTAACTCCATTACCTAATAGTGATGCTAAAATTTTATTCCATTCTTAGTCTTACCCCCACTTCTCATACTCTCATAACTTATAAGCATTCATAACAAGGTGGAAGCATCCTCTCCATCAATAGAGAGACAAGTACTACAAAAAACAATAGAAATAATAATATGATTAAACATTTTTATCTTATATATAATGTAATAACACTTTTATCATTAAAAACACATATAAAATCAGGTATTTGTCTCTTCATTAATAGAGACGATCATTATCCCATAAACAAGTGGTTTGGAAGAAGCTTATTTCAAAAGTGACCCTCTTAATATTTTAGTCTAAAAACCATCTTGATACTGACTAGTGACTACAATAAGTATTAAATGAAAGAGAGAATTCATTTTTGTCTTGAAAATATAAAAAAAACATGCAAGTTTTTAAAATCTTAGCATCATTTATCTTATTTATCTACTAATATCTTTTTCTTTTAAATTTTCAAAGTATTCATTCATAATCTATAGAATGGCAATAAATAACTATCTTACCTTTAATTTTATGATTTTTGTGTGGAATTCTCTCCAATTTTATTTCAAAGTTATTCTCAATTCCCTTCATTCCTTATCTTTCTTAGTTTTAGGCTTCTTTTTATCTATTTCAGAATTTGTGTTGTTTGACATTTTCCACCAAAGCTTTTCAATCTCACAATCATGTAATAGTTATATTTGTTCATTATCAATTAATACATGTATCAACTAATTAATTAGTTATTTCACTCCAAATACTATAACCAAAATTACCAATATATTGTGTTAATACTTAACACCTTAAATTACAAAAGATATTGAAAAGTTATAGAGTGACATAGAAGAGTGGTGCATGAAAGTATGAAAGTGTTACAGATGATTTCATTCTTTAAAGAGGTGTAACAGCACACCATAGCTTTATTCGTGTGGCTTTCTCCGGTGCTGTAAATTTTATTGTTAAACATATGACTAGAGATTTATTGTTTCGCACCAATGAAATATGTTATATTAATTAAAAAATTTAAACAATATTATTTTTACTTAATTTTCATTAGCACGAGAAAATATATAACATAAGATGTTGGACAACATATCTTTGTTCTCGTGATGATGGCAAAAAGGAATAAAGTGGCATCAATGTCTTTTGATGGATTTGTTGTTTTAGAATTGAAGGAAAAGTTGCTTGGATTGGTCAAGATGAATGTGGTTGATGATGGCTACACAATTGAAGGAGTCTTGAATTAAATTGATGGCAATCCCAATCTGGAGCTGCAATTGTTGGGCGTTGTTTTGTTAATATAGATATGTGTGTGTTAGACAGTGGCAAGGTTCTATTCAAGTGTATGTCTAATGATGTTAAAAATAGTGGTTAGAATATCCTACCAATAACATTTAAGAAGGTTTATACTATAATATTTATTATATATTTTTTATTATAAATTGTTTTATAAAGTAATTTTTATCAAAGGCTTATTACAAAGTTAAAGGTTCCAAAAAATAAGGAAAGTGGGTAGCCCAAACCCGCCCGAATAAACCTGACCCGAACACGATTTTAATATAGCCCACCTGGACCGGGCTAAAAAGTCTGGATGATACCCGAGTCCTATAAATTTTTAGGTTTTAGCAGGTCAACCAATCGGGCTTGCATGTTTTAACACCTGTAATTGGTTGGCATATACAATAGCATATCTACTTTGAGAGCCATAGTTACTCCATTATAAGTATTTTTAAATAAAAATCAAATCACATAATCAATTTTAACTAAAGGACATTAATGTTAGTAAGAATTTAATATAAATACACTGACTGTATAAGTATTTTTTCTACAGTCAGTAAAACATTTATCATTGACTCTAAAATAAAACTAATACAATTCAATGGTAGAGACAATGTAAAATTGTTTACACCATTTGTGCACAAAATTTAAACTCTTTTAAAAATTTGGATAACTAGCTTATCAAGACATTAATTGAAAATTGGCATATTCTCTATCATAAATTCTCTCACGTTCAACTATAAATAGATAATTCAGACCATCAATTGAAAACACAATAGAAAGAAAATGTCATAAAGCATAAGAGAATCCGAAAGTAATAGCTCAAAATTTGTATTACCTCTATCTTCCTTTTTTATTGTGTTCGCAATATTCATTCATATATAGTTACATATACATTTTAATTATTATTTTAATTAAATAATTATGTTTTTATATAAGTAATAGTTAATATTATCTTTTATCATTATATAATTAATTGATTAATTTTTTTTATAAATAATAAATAATTTTTACATAAATAAATAATAATTTATTCAGTACGTTTTTATATTATTACTACTAGTGCATATAGGCACTTCGTGCTTGCCGGTCAATATTACATGGTACTATTTATTTAATTTTATATATTTTATTCTTATAATTAGAATGTATTTGTTATAATTTTTACGTATTTATGATAATGTTCAATTTAATGTGAAAGATACAATTAATTAATGTGTTGGTGATGTTTATTTATGATTATATGGTCTTTTTGTAAAAATTAAATAATGTGAAGGGCAAAATAAGAAATAGAAATTAAACCATGATGGAAGTTACATCATGTTTTGCCTTTATATATAGTATTTATGATAATATTCAATTTTATGTGAAAGATATACTGAATTAATGTGTCGGTGATGTTTATTTATGATTATATGGTCTTTTTGTAAAAATTAAATAATGTGAAGGGCAAAATAGGAAATAGAAATTACACCATGATGGAAGTTACATCATGTTTTGCCTTTATATATAGTATAGATATTATCTTTAACTAAAATAAAAAGTAAACTATCATAACATTCTCTACACTGTGTATATATTTTCCTTTTACTTTGTCTACATTCTTTACCTTGTTTACGTATTTTATTGAATTTGATGGTGAAACACCCTACAAATATTATTACACATGTATAAATACATATGTCTTGCAAAGAAAATATATAATTTTTATTAAGAAAATAGGAACATCAAATCACACAAATAGAAAACACCACTAGATTTAGCATTTTGACAAATATTCAATCAAAATGCACAAACATAACTAAGTTTCATCTAATTTGAAACATAATAGAAGTATGAAGTTAGAAATTCATTTATAATATAGGAAACTCGCGGGTACCCATTGTACTTGCAGGTACGGAGAATACCCGTGAAAAACTCGCGCACGAGTATCTTTATGGTTACAGACGGGTATGAGTATTACTCTCTTATTTTGCAACGCGTAGCGAGTAACTACTACCCGTGTCCATTGTCATCACTAAGTGTGAGTAACATTTTAATACGGACGAACATGATGCTAATAAATTCTTTCATATGTAATCGACTTAAAAACTCAAAACTCTAAGAGCAACCACAATGATTGTTCTTAACCGAATAAGAACATTTTTACTTTGTTCTCTATTGTATTGTTCTTATCTTTTGCCTTTTGTTCTTAAATAAAAACAATTTTTTGTTGTTCTTAGCAAAAGAAAAGTGAGGAGAAAGATAAATAATGTGAGAAAAATATACATTATTCTTATTTTATGAGAAACTATTAAATTATAAAATAATGTGTGACATCAAATAAGAACGAAATTGTTATTCTCTATTATTGCATATACTCTAATAAAATACTCAACACTATTTCTCCTCCATTTTGAATACATTTATCTGATTAAGTATTGACATCCAACATGCATGGTCATAATACCCTATTTCCGACTTTTACAAAAAAATCTATTTCCTAATTTGTCCGTGTGTTATAGTGAAGCTTTAATGATTTCCCAATGATTCTCTATTCCTATCATTTGTCTAATAATATGCACTCAACGTTTACAGAACTATTGGTCAAAGAGATTGTATGCTGTTGAGGACTCAAATGAACTTCAGACCAGGTTATTACTGTTGCAGTTAAAAAAGTGCAAGAAAGAAGTCTTACATAGAAGAACTTAACTGATTGATGAGCACCAGTTTTGTACATTCACTAAGATGAAGTTGTTACAGCAACAAAACGTGTTGCAGAAGAAGAAGAAAAGAATGAAACAGAAAATGAATGAATGATAGAGAAGAGATAGTGATTGAAGAGTAAAGATAATGCAAGAGGAGATTTGTTATTTATCAATGTAAATTGAATTACACAATGCATCAACTAACTTTCCTTATATAGCAACTATCAACCAACTAACAACTATAAATGGAAAGTATCAAAAAAACAGAAAACTGAATTACAAAATCTCTCCTAATTTTAACATTCCCTCCTAATTCAGTTTCTCATCAAACTCTAGAACACCTATGTTCCTTCTTATCCTCTCAAACCTCTCCTTCTTCAAAGGTTTGGTAAAAATGTCTCCCAATTGCACTTCACTCTTGCAAAACTCCAACCTCACTCTTCCTTTGCAAACTTGATCTCTAAGAAAGTGAAAACGAGTCTCAATATGTTTGCTTCTTCCATGAGCAACTGGATTTTTAGCTAAGTTTATGGCTGACTTGTTGTCAACCTTCAACAGTAAGCATTCACCTTCTGTCCTTAGCTTCAATTCTGCCATTAAAGTCACCAACCAAGCAGCTTGGCAAGTAGCCATACAAGCTGCTACATACTCTGCTTCACATGAGGACAAAGCAACAATGTCTTGCTTCTTTGAGCACCATGATATAGGGGAATCACCAAGCAAAAACAAGTAACCAGTTGTACTCTTTCTATCAAACTTATCACCACACCAATCAGCATCACTATAGCCAATGATCCTCTGCTCCAGGCTTGCAGTTTTTGTAGGAAACATTAAACCAAGGCCTAAGGTGCCCTTCACATACCTGAGCAGCCTCTTAATTGCAGTGAGATCATGCTGCTTTGGTGTCTCCATTTGTCTGCTAACCAAGCCTACTCCAAAGGCAATATCAGGCCTAGTATTGCACACATATCTTAGGCAACCAACCATTTGCCTATACAA
>NC_032015.1:4587736-4660764 GCF_001865875.1 Lupinus angustifolius | reverse complement strand
TGTTGAATTGACCAACCATTATAGCTTGCTACTGAGATCACAAGCCTTATGGTTTCCATTCTTGCAACAGGAGCAAACACCTCATCATAGTCTATGCCTTGTCTTTGAAGAAAGCCTTTTGCTACTAGTCTTGCTTTGTATTTGGTCACTTCTCCTTTTGGATTCAGCTTCACTTTATAAACCCATCTCACATCAATAGCCTTCTTGCCATCTGGTAATTCAGTAAGCTCCCAAGTGTGATTTCTTTCTATAGAGCTTAGTTCATCTTGCATAGCATTCAACCAGTGTTCTTGCTTGACTGCTTCATCATAGTTTACTGGTTCCATTTCTGCTAGGAGAGCAATGTGCACCAGCTCACCTTCATCATTGATTTCTGAGTCTGGAAATACCTCATAGTCACTCAATCTTGGTGGAGGTTGCCTGACTCTGCTTGGTCTTCTTTCTGGTTGAACTTCTGTAACAATTGATGGCTGCTCAGAGACATCATTTAAATGAATCTGAGGTGATTTGTGTTGATCAGTTGTTGACTCTTCCCAGTTCCATCCTTGTGATTCATCCACCCTTACATCTCTGCTAATCATAATCTTCTGAGTTAGGGGATTGAAAAGTCTATATCCACCAGTTGAGTGATAGCCTAGTAGCACCAATCTCAAGCTTCTGTCATCTAGCTTCTGTCTTTGCACTTTAGGGATGTGCATATAAGCAATGGAGCCAAACACCCTAAGATGACCAACACTTGGCTTTAGACCAGACCAGGCTTCTTCAGGAGTGATCTCACCTAGCCTCTTAGCAGGACATCTGTTTAGAATATATGTTGCTGTTGTAATGGCTTCTCCCCAAAATCTCTTTGGCATCTGCTTTGTTTTTAACATGCTTCTAGCCATGTTCAAAATTGTTCTGTTCTTCCTTTCTGCAGTGCCATTGTGCTGTGGAGTATAGGCTGCAATTACCTCATGAATCAAGCCTTCTTTGCTGCAGAAGTTTCTCCATTCAGCTGACACATACTCACCCCCTCCATCAGTCCTTATGCACTTCACCTTCTGCTCACTTTGCTTTTCAACTTGTGCCTTGAACTCAATAAAAGTGGCAAGCACATCACTCTTATTCTTCAATGGATAGACCCAAGTTTTTCTTGTGAGATCATCTATGAAGGTAACAAAGTACCTATTCCCCCCTGATGAGTGTTCTTCAAAAGGTCCACATACATCTGAGTAAACCAAATCAAGTGGTTTAGATGATTTAGTTGGAATGTAACTCACAAAGGACTTCCTTGCTTGCTTACTTGCTAGACACACATCACATAGTTCACTTGGAATTCTGATTTGAGGTAGACCAGTCACACTATCAGCCTTGCATAGAAGATTAAGACCTTGGAAACTCAAATGTCCAAATCTTTGATGCCAAACCCAACTTTCATGTTCTGTTCTGGATAGCATACAGTCTTGAGCATCAACTTGAATCCCAATCTTGAAAGTTCTGTTTGTTGAGAGTGGAACTTTCAGGATTAGATTCTTATCTCCATCAAACACCTTCAATTTTCTATCTTCCATGAGCATAGTGTATCCTTTTTCAAGAAGTTGTCCAAGACTCAACAAGTTGCTTCTCATCTTGGGAACATATAGAACATTCTGAATGCAGGAGTGATTTCCATCCCTTCTCTGAATTGAGATATCACCTATCCCTTCAGCTTCAATGCAGCTGTGATCTGCAAACTTAACTTTGCTTTTTGATGTTTCATCCAGAGATACAAACCACTCCTTGTGGCCTGTCATGTGGTTGGAACACCCTGTGTCTAGATACCAACAATCATCCTTGATGATATCCTTTTCTGTTGTTACCATGAGGAGGACTTGATCTTCATCAGACTCATTTTCTTGGGCTAGTTTAGCCTCAACATCACCTCCTCCACTCACAAATTTGTTTCTGCACTCAGAAGCATAGTGGCCAAAAATCTTGCATCTGAAGCACTGAATTTTCTTCTTATCTGTCTTCTTTTTGTTTCTCTTCATGGCTTGATCATTCATACTGATTCTTTGTGAAGAACTAGAACCAGATTCTTGTCTAGAACCCTCATGACCCCTATCCTTCTCACCCTTCCACTTGCCTCTGAACTTCTTCTGAAAAGTGCCTTGGCTAGTGAACTTCTTATTGAATCTGGCTTGCAAGGCTTGTTCTGGATCTCTGTCTAGACTTCTCTCCTTGATTCTTTGCTCATGTGCTTCCAATGAGCTCTGCAATTCCTCAATCTTGATGTCCTCAAGATTCTTGGACTCCTCAATTGCCACAACAATGTGATCAAATTTCGGATTCAAGGTTCTCAACACCTTCTCAACAATCAATTGATCCTTCATGATTTCACCACATCCCTTCATTAGATTAGTAAGGGATCTGATTTTTGTGAAGTAATCAACAATGGTGTCCTCATCCTTCATTTGTAGAAGTTCATATTCTCTCCTCAATGTCTGCAATTTTACCTTCTTTACCTTCTCTGCTCCAGCATAGCATCTTCCAAGAATGTCCCAAGCTTCTTTTGATGTGCTAGACTGTGCAATTTTCTCAAAATTCGAATCATCTACACACTGATGAATCATTGCCAGAGCTTTGCAATCTCTCTTCATGCACTCTCTGTGAAGGGATCTCTGCACTTCAGTAGCTTCATCTTCCACTGCTTGGAAACCATCTTGCACAACATCAAGAACTTCTTGATATCCAAAAAGGACCTTCATCTGCACTTGCCATCTTTCATAGTTCTTGCCATTTAGAGTTGGTAGAACCATTGTAAATCCGCTATTGCTGGCCATTTGTGAGCTTCCTTCTTCCTTCTTACCACAGTTCCAAGATCAAGGAATTATGGCTCTAGATACCACTGTTACAGCAACAAAACCGTGTTGCAGAAGAAGAAATGGAATGAAAACAGAATAAAAGAAAGGTAGAGAAGAGATAGTGATTGAAGAGTAAAGATAATGCAAGAAGAGTTTGATTATTGATCAATGTGAATTGAATTACACAATACATCAACCAACTTTCCTTATATAGCAACTACCAACTAACTAACAACTATAAATGGAAAGTCTCTAAAAACAGAAAACTGAATAAATTACAAAATCTCTCCTAATTTTAACAGAAGTTCCTAAATATTCAGGGTCCATAGTCTGGTATCTTAGACATGATTTTTTGAAACTTGGAGATTCATAATTCTGTTAACAAGATTTTTATAATAAACAAAAATTAGGGAAATGATGTGGAAGGTAAATAGAAAGACAAAATCATAATCGAGGAAACTAATTGAACTTAACATCTAATCTTTCACAAATTCCAATCTTTTCATTTATTTAGCCCGATTTGAATACAAGGATAGCTCTCATATGAATAAGAATCCTAAACCTAACTTTCAGAATGCCTTCAATGAGTTTCCCTAGCAAAATATCTAGAGCACATGATACTCAAAATAAAATCTTCCAAAATATTGCAAATAGTAGTTAGAATGCTTCAAATACAGGAATGCCGGCTATGGAATGATTCAATATATTTTCTTCCTCATTAAATACTTACCATTTACCAACATTTAGTGGTATTTTTTTCAAGTCTAGATTAATCTAATAAAATTAGGGATTCACTAATGATTTAAATATGATTTTAGGTGAGTTGGGTTTCAAGTTAGCTAGGGTGAAAACAAATCTTCCCACTTATATATCGATAGTGGAATCCAAACTCGTATTCTTCTGTCATATAAATTAAACCATCATTCTTTTTGGTACGATGAGTTTTTTTGGGTACAATTAAACCATCCTTTGATAACATACTAGATAATATTTATGATCATGTGAGTGATATGTAAAAGGTGTTGTTGATTTTCAGCGATGATCCGTGTGGATTTGTAATGAAAATTTATGCATTTGGAGATAGGAATTAGTACCAGGATAGTAATTGAATTTAGTAATTAGTACAAGATAGTAATTAGTACAAGGATATAAGGCTCCACTAAATAATAGTTAGAAAAAACAAACACACATAATATAATATAATATAATATAATATAATATAATATAATATAATATAATATAATATAATATAATATAATATAATATAATATAATAATAATATAAATATAATATAAATAGCTTAAAAGATACAAAATAAGTTAATGGGATAATGAGGGTAGAGTACAGTGTGAATACATCATCCAATATTTACGTATTAACAAGGCTTACAGCAGAGTTCATATTTCAGCTTTTGGATTCAGACAAATTTCATATCTCACAGATCAGTTAATTAAAAAACATAGATAATCGATTAACAAGGTATGCAATGAATCTTTAGCAAGTACTTCAAAATTTTCAGACAAAACTATCCTAAATAAAAAAAGAAATGTTCAAAATTAACATATACAAAGAAAAAAGAAACTTGCAATCATTATTTACTCTTTTATTATGAAGAGCTTATTAGAAAATCATTTTTATCATAATATAATCCTAGAGCAGCAAGCTAGGAATATATTTGAAAGACCAAACATACTAACTATTCATTTAAAGATTACAGTCACATGCATATGCACAATTATCATGACATGGACCTTCAGCAGGATGGTTCTCATAGGCACACCCCTTAATACAAAGTTTGTAGCATCTATAGCTGTCCAATGTGCAGTTTTCATTTTCATTAGTTGAAATAACTTTACCATCCTTCACAGAAGAGAGTCCAGCTTTTCCATCCTTCACACTAGAGGCTCGAATTGCTTGTCCATTATCAACAGAAGCAAACATGATGATCACAACAATGAAGATAAGAACTACAACTTTGTTGGAAGCCATTGAGATTTTGACTAATATTTGGATTGAGTTTTTGGTTTAACATTGGGTTCATAATTTATAAGGAGGAGAAATATAAATCTTCTCCTTAAAAAATAAACTAATTTTGATTAAAAAACACATTAGAATTTTTAATAAAGTTGTTGTTTCTATATTGATGAGGGAAAAAAGTGACACGTGACAAAAGAAAATTTCTAATAGCATAAAAGTAACTCTTTCTCCTCAACTTTAGAATGTATTCATGGCATTAGTATTGACAGATAATATGCATTGTTATAATATTATTTACTACTTTAAAAAAAAATCCTATTTCCTAATTTGTTCATATGCTATAAGGAGCACTTAATGATTTTTCAATGATTCTCTCTTTCTATTATTTGTCTAATAATATGCACTCAACATTTAAAGGATTGGTGGTAGAAGAGATAATATGTTGGTGGGTATTAGTTTTATGGAACGAGATCATCTGCCCCAAAATCATTATATCATCAAAATCATTATAGTATATTATTTGTACATTCATTATGATTAAGCTCCTAAATCCGTCTAATGTGCATCTTGACAAAAAAAAATCCTAAATATCCATAATTGTTAAATTGGGCAAATGTTGTGGAAGACATAACTAGTCACCAAATTTAAGTTTTCTTTTGTTTATTGGATTTATTTATACATATTCAAAGAAAGAAAATATTAATGAATTATAGCATTTTTATTGCAGGGATGATTGATACACCAAATATTTGCTTATGATGTTGTGCCATGACCATGAACATACTTACCTCACCCAAGTCAGATGATGCGCCCTAACCATATGATGATGACTCGTGCCTGAGAGTTTTTGGTGTGCTTGATGCGCCTTGACTGAGAGATTTGGTGCTTACTCATGGGCTATGACCAAGAAACTTGGTAACTTGGTGTGTGCTCATGGGCCTTACATAGGCCACTTGTTGTATCATGAGCCAGCTGCACCATACACTCGAGACAGATATGGGCCAGCTGCACCATACATCATGCACATGATCAAGAATGATGTCTTTTGCAGTATTATAATATATTATATTAGTATTGACAGATAATATGCATTATAATATATTATTTACTACTTTAAAAAAAATCTCCTATTTCCCAATTTGTTTCTATGCTATAAGGAGCGCTTAAAGATTTTTCAATGATTCTCTCTTTCAATTATTTGTCTAATAATATGCACTAAACATTTTGAAGGATTGGTGGTAGATGAAATAGTATGCTGGTGGGCACTAGTTTTATAGAATGAGATCCTTTGTCCTAAAATCATTACGTCCCCAAAATCATTATAATATATTATTTGTATATTCATTATGATTAAGCATCTAAATACTCCATAATTGTTAAATTGGGCAGATGCTATGGAAGGCATAAGTGCATAACTAGTCACCAAATTTAAGTATTTATTGGTTTATTTGATTTATTTATATATATTCAGAGAAAGAGAATACTAATGAATTAGAGCACTTTTATTGTAGGGGTGATTGATACACAAAAGATTTGCTTATGATGTTGTGCCATGACCACATAACATATTTACCTTGCCTGTTGCGATCCAATTTTCGGCTAGAAGATCGATTATGTGACTTAGGAAGAGGCGAACTCGATTTTTACCTCTCCTAGTTGATTTGGAGTCGTCACTATGTTTTGTGAGGTTAAAACGTAGAAAACTCTCTTTTATGCCCAATTTGGTTAATTTGGTCTTTTGAACTTGAGTTCTGAACTTGGGTGTCGATTACGGATGGGAAAAAGTATTAGCATCTCGTCTGCCTGTATTAAAACGGTATTCTCGCTAATATCATGAACTTTTATACCCTTAATAATTATTTAATTAAAATTTAACTACCAAAAGAAAATTTTTGTGTGTGATAATAATTCATATTGCTCATACGTATCTCTATATACAATAGGAAAATCAAGACTACGTAATTCTCATTTGAAAATAATTAGTTGATTTGTTTGACTTTTTATCGATTTGAATGTATTGATAGATTTGTCGAAGTCGATTTTTATTGGTTAAAAATATTTATAACATATGATTGTTTTAATTCAATGGAACTAATGGCTTAGAGACGGTGTTGGTCGTGGACCTTCTTCACATTTTCAGCGAAGTTAGAGATGACTCGAAACATGATCTTATTATAAAAATTCCATATTTATTCGTGTGATATGATAGTTTTAGATTATTTTCATATAGAATTAATAGCTTAGAGATGATGTTGGTCATAGATCTTCTTCCCATTTTGAGAGAAGTTAGAGATGACTCGAACCATGACCATATTATGTTGAAGAACAAAGCTACCACATTTTACATATTTTACACATGTGTTTTATTAGTTTGTTTAGGTAAGTTTGCTACATATTCATGTACTATAAATAAGGTCTAATGTCTTGATCAAATAATGAGAAAATTCACAATATTGATTTTACGTTTTCACATTATTTTTGCAATATGGTATCAGAGCAATGTAATTATGTATTTCAATTCTCTTTTGTTTCCATCAACTTTCCTTCTACTTTCTTTGCTCATTCTCCTCACAAACAGAACCCTCTTTTCCAGCTTTTCATGTTGTGTTGTTTTCCTCATTTCTTCCACTACAACAAGTCGTGCTTCAAGAATTTGGCATATCTCAACAAGAATTGCAAGAAACTTGTCCCTCTCAGTAGTCAAGTTTAGTTGGTGAGATTAAAGAGCTCGTCAAGAAAACATGCAAAGAGACTCAAGCAAGTCATTGATTTTCAACCCTCTAAACAAAAAATGTAGCATCTGGTCACCCACAACCCTCTTTTTTTAGTAATAGAAATAATGGCGTTGACCAGGAAGAAGAAGAAGAAGTTTCCAGAAGCAATAGAGGTCATTGGTGTTTGGATGATGAATGTTGAGGAGTGTGAGTATCACAATTTCATGGTAGAGTAGAGAGTGAAAAATGTCACAAAAGATTCAAGATTCTTATATGAAGAGAAGTGTAAAGGAAAGGTATTGTTAGTTCTTGTAGCAAGAAGATGTACATGATGAGGAACATGATCATTCATGAACTTCGACGTTCTCAAAGGAAAGTCTCTATCATTCAACTAACATTCATAGTGTACTTCATTATGTTGCATCTATGCTAGAGATTACCAAATAAGCTACCATAACAAGAAGATGTGGTCATCAAAGATGGCAGAACAACAAAATGAGGGTGGATAGGAAGAAACTAAAATGCTTCAATTGTGACAAGATTGGACATTTTAGTAATGAATGTCAGGCACCCTCAAACCAGTATGAGAAAAAAGGCAAACATCACAGTGAAGTTTACCTAGCCAAGAAAAAAAGCACTGAAAGGATAGAAGATGAACCTGTGTTGTTGATGATGGTCACAAACAATGAATCAGGCAATGAGGACAAATGGTACATAGACTCGTGGTGCTCAAATCACATGATTGGAAATAGAAATTGGTTAGTGAACTTTGATGAACAAAAGAAATATAGTGTGAGATTTGCAGACAACAGATTGATCCAAGCAGAAGGGACAAGTGATGTGTTAATAAGTAGAAGAGATGGTAGGAATGCCTTGATTTCTGATGTGTTATATGTTCCAAACATAAAAAGCAACCTTCTTAGCATTGGACAACTGATAGAAAAAGGGTTTCTCAATCTAAATGTGTCAAGGATTAGTGAAGATATTTGATGCATCAAGCAAGCTGATACTAAAGGCACCTCTGGCTCAAAACAGAATATTTCAAGTTAGTCTTAAAAAAATTGAAACTCATTGCATATCTGCAACCTCCTTATCAGAAGAATCCTGGCTATGGCATCTGAGACTAGGGCACTTGAACTTCAGAGACTTAAGCTTGTTGAAATCAAAGGTTATGGTAATAGGATTACTAACAATTCAGGCTCCAAATAAAGTGTGTGATAACTACCAAATTAGCAAGCAAACTAGATCGTTGTTAAGTGTCAAAATGTAAATGAAATGTATATGATTTTTGGACACTATGTGTGGATTTATGATGTAATTGCATACAGTTTCCGATAATCTAGTAATCTTGTATTCTTTAGGAATTTAATTATGTGTTGTTGTTTGCAGGTTAAGAAATGATGAATAAAAGAGGAAAAAAAAAGAAGAATAAGTTTCTGAACAGCACAAGCCTCGCCCAAGTGAGTTAATGGTCGCTCAAGCCATAATTCAGAGGAAAATCATCAGAAAACACTAGTACCCCTCGCCTAAGCAAGGAACTGTCGCCCAGGCGCTATTTCAAGACCAAAAAGCTGATACTCATTGTTTCTCCCTCGCCCAAGTGAGGTGTTCAGGTGTGGAAAGTCATCTTCTCTCGCCCATGTGAGGTGTTCAGGCGTGGAAAGGCATCTTCTCTCGCTCAAGCGAGAATCTATAGCTTGAGCGAGAGAGTAGCAATTAGTGCCTGATATAGGCAGTTCTGGAAAAAAAAGGGAGTTATCGAAACACTTCTAAAGCAATTCTTGGACGAAAAATAGGGAGATTAGGATAGAACTCGTGGAAACGATCCTATTTCACATGATACCTTGTACAATTTCATGATTCAAGCATTGTAATAGCGAGAATGAGTGATTAGTTCTAGGTGAGGGATTCAAAATGTAATCTTCTAACATTTGTACTCCTGAATTCGATTCCATTGTAATAGTTATTTGATTTTGGGAAGTTCATCCAGTTATTAATGCATGAATTTAATTTGCTACTAATTTCTTGTTCTTAGGTTCAAGTTTAATTGGGAAATTAAACTTGATACCGAACCTGGATCATCTTCCTTCATACATCATTACTCTAGGAATGGAGAATGATGCATGAATTGCTTTTACATGAAACGTAATGCTAGTTAATTGGTTAAATGTTCAAGGAATTGGCATTTGAGTAATTATCTAAGGATTTTACACTCAAGAGATTGATGTGAATGATTTGAATGACATGTGCATCTGAATCAGTAACATCATAATTCACTTGGAATTGAATCCATGGATGTCATTAGGAAAAAACGATATATTTGGATCCCAATTTAATTTATTTATTTTTCGTTCAATTTACGAGTTTTCACAACTAAACACAAATCTTATAAAAACATATTTGTAAATATTGCTTAACTAATTCTTGTAAGAATTAGTGTAAATCCAATCTGCTTCCTAAGGACGATATCCCGGTACTTTACCAGATTTTATTACTTGGACAATGCGTTGTGCTTGCCGTTCCATAAATATCTAACAATCATCCTTCAGTGTCTACACTCCATCAAGAGCAAAAGAACACCTACATGTAGTGTACCCTCTGATGTGTGTGGTCCTTTTGACACACCTTCATTGGGAGTAAGTAAATATTTCATCACTTTTGTTGATGAACTCAACATGAAGTTGTGGATGTACCTAATAAAGGCTAAAAGTGAAGCACTTTCTGTATTCAAATAGTTCAAAGCCTTGGTTGAAAGGGAATCATGAAAGTGCATAAAGATTCTAAGGACAAATGGTGGTGGAGAGTTCAACTCAAGAGAATTTGAGGATTTTTGCAAAACTCAAGGCATTGTGCATGAGGTAACAACTCTCTACACACCTCAACACAATGGAATTGTATAAAGGAGAAATAGAACCATCTTGAACATGGTTAGGAGCATGATAAGAGGCAAGGAACTTCCACATGAATACTGGGGAGAAGCAGCAACCACTGCTGCATACATATTAAACAAGTGTCCAACCAAGAGACTTAATGGACAAGTACCTGAAGAGGCATGGTCATGAGCAAAACCATTTGGTAAACATTTGAGAATCTTTGGGTCCCTGTGCTATAGACATATACCAAATCAGCTAAGACAGAAACTTGACAATAAGGCTGAAACAATGATCCTACAAGGCTACAACCCCACAGGTTCCTACAAACTATACAACCCTGAGACAAATTAAGTGACTTTCAGCAGGGATATATACTTTGATGAGCTAAATTCATGGAAATGGCATATGGAAAATCCTACTCCCTTGGCAAGGCTACAAATTGACTAGGAACCTGATGATGATGCAGAGATGAATGAAAGGAGATTGGACACCAACTCAACATCTCAACCAAGTAGAAACATACCTAGAAGGACAAGAAATACTCCAAATTGGTTAGGAGACTATGAGTTGAATCCTGATGATGCTATAGATCAATAAGATGACATAGTCCAACATATGGCTCTATTTGCTGATGCAAAACCCATCAACCTAGAAGAAGCTATAGTTGATAGTACTTGGAGAGTAGTTATACAAGATGAGATCAGGTCCATAGAAAAGAATAACACTTGGGAACTGGTGGACTTACCATCAAACAAGAAGCCAATTAACGTCAAGTGGATTTTCAAGGTAAAACTAAAACCTGATGGCACTATAGCTAAACACAAAGCAAGGCTAGTTGGTAAAGGATTTATGCAGAAAGAAGGACTAGACTACTCATAGGTCTTTGCACCAGGTTGGAAACAATAAGACTCATTGTAGCTAATTGGAAGAACTGGAGTCTATGGAAATTGGATGTAAAATCTGTATTCCTAAATGATCCCTTAGAAGATGTGGTCTATGTCTCACAACCACCTGGTTTTGTCAGCAAAGGGAATAAAATGAAAGTACTTAGATTGAACAAGGCTCTATATGGATTAAAGCAGACCCCTAGAGCTTGGTACAAAATGATAGACAAGTTCATATCTGAGTCTGGCTTCTAGAAATGCATAGTGGAATATGGTATGTACATCAAGCTGATTGATCATAATAAGGATGCTCTATTCATCTATTTATACGTAGATAATTTACTTGTGACAGGGACCAGTTCAAAAGGAATTGAAGAATTGAAATGGAAAGAATTTGAAATGAAAAATCTAGGAAGATTGTCTTACTTCCTTGGTCTAGAATTTCAATCCACTAAAGAAGGTTTGCTCATGCACCAAAGGAAATACTTGCTTGAAGTCCTAAACAAATTCAAGATGACGGGATGCAACTCCATTGAAACACCAGTTGAGGCAAATCTAAAGCTGGGAAACTGTGATGAAGAAGTTGCTACTGATGAAACAACATTCAAACAAATTGTAGGAAGCCTAAGGTACCTATGTCACTCAAGATCTAAGGTTTTCTATGGTGTAGGGGAAATCAGCAGGTTCATGAGCAAACCAAATCAATCACACATGCTAGTAGCCAAGAGAATCTTGAGATACTTGAAAGGCACCTTAAATTGTGGCATAGTCTTTCCACATCAAGATGAGAAAACCAGATCACAACTCGTGGCATACACAGACTCAGATTGGTGTGGAGATATCCTAGACAGGAAAAGCACTATGGGATACATATTCCTGATGGGAGGTGCCCCAATCTCATGGTGTTCTAAGAAGCAAAGGGCGGTAGCATTGTCAACTTGTGAAGCCGAATACATAGTTCCATGTGCTACAACATGTCAAGCTTCATGGCTAACTTCACTTATGTTGGAACTCGACATCAAGAATGAGAATGGCATTGAATTATTGATAGACAACAAGTCAACAATAGACTTAGCTAAGAATTATGTTTCACACGACAAAAGCAAGCATATCGAAACAAGGTATCACTACCTAAGGCAAGAAGTTGAAGAAGGAAAAATAAAGCTAACTCATTGCAAAACTGAGTTACAAATCGCAGACATCATGACCAAAACTCTGAAGGCAGAAAGATTCAAAGAATTGAGGATGATGATGAGCATTCACAACCTAGGAAAATGAACAATAAAGATTAGAAGCTATGTAGTTAAAGTTGTACAATGTAATTGGGAACAATGTAGTTGTAAACTGGTTTTGAATAATGGGGATGTTAGTTTGTAATTCAAAAATCAGTTATGATAGTTATGTTAGTTTTTGAGAGGTTTACTATAAATAGTCTTGATTACCTACTTTAACTACATTGAAATTTTCTGAAAGAGAAACTCTTCTGACTACCTCCAACAACTCTTCTAATTCTTCTTCATTCTATACTCTTCACTAGCAGAGTTCATTTCTCCTTCTTCATATTCTTCTTCTTCTTCGATTTTAGTCCTTCTTAATAACAAATTTTACATATTTTTCAATTAACTAATTTTAAAAAAAAAGACACATAATCATGTTTCCCCTCATATTCTAGTGCTAGTGCTAGAAGGGAATCAAATTCCTCTAGTTTTCTATGTTATACTCGCCACCCCTTTTTTGTTTTGGTTTTTAAATGTTAAACTGAGTGTCACTTGATACTTGTTTTTGATTTTTTTGAGGTAGAGGAACCTCTTTATCTATATCTTTTCTCTCTCCTTAATTTGTATTGTATATTTTAACATAGATCAACATATACTACGATATTATAATTTAAGATTTAATATATATATTGATACTGTAAGAATTTTTTATATAGTCAACAGATCATTATCATTTATATATTAATTGACATTGACTTTTCTACAATATAATATAAATGAACAATAGATGTTATAATAATCGTATGAAATCTTTGTAGTGATAGTATGCAAATATTAAAGTCCATAAAAAGTCCTGTAATGGATTAAGATGAGGACATACGGCACAAAAAACATCAAACAATTTTGATTTTAAATTATTTTTAATAAAATAAATGTAAAAACGAAAAAAGGAAAATATATATTGTATAAGTATTAATTTCAGTATTGGTCTCTTCAGTCTAAAGATAAGCTAGACTGAGATTGAGTATAGAAGTCATGAAAGCATGAAAAAGGTTAAGATGGCATACTTGGTGCATGAACTTATGAACCCAATATTATTTTAAAGGAGTGATGCTAAACTCATCATTATAATACAAGCCCACACTTTAAAAGGAGATTATTACGGTAAACTTAATTTCAAGTAAAGTATTGAAACATATTTAAGAAACTTAATCAATAGTTGCACACTAAATTTGTATTGGTAAATCGTAACAATATATGAATATTAATATAGAAACAAAAAAATCTATAAAAACATTATAAACTTTATATTTTTTTGTGAGTAGTTACTATAAAGTATTTATGTTTTTCTAATTATTCTTAAACGTTGATTGTTTGTGAAAACGGTTATCGCATAAAGATAATATTAAATTATCAGTAATAAAAATAAAATTTATATATAGAGAGTGTAAAATTTATGCACAGACGGTGTAAAGATTTACATACATATACATGATCATTTACCATTCATTTGAATTACTTTTTTTGAAAAGTCAACCATAACTAAATATCAATGGTGGATGATACAATGATAATATATAAAATTTATACATTATTAGTACATACATGTTTTTCTTATATATATATATATATATGAATATTACTTCATTAACATGATAAGAGTGTAGGAAGTAAATAATGTGGGCATGGGACATTTCTATTTGTGCTGTGTTAAATATATATTTTTTTAAAGGAAATAGTGCAACAACACTAAAAATTTATTAGAAAAGGAGCAAGATACAATGAGAGAACTGCTATAAGTTTTTAAACCGAAAATTCAGCAAACTAATCTTGTTCCTATGAAAGTCAACCAGAAGGAATTCTGGAATGGAATTCCAACAAGCGTCCCCTTTAGAAGCTATCTAAAAGAAGTCAGTTTGTCAGTATAAGTATTACCTACTCTAAAAATGTGAGATATTCTAAAGTTTATGAGCCTGATTAGATACGGACAATAAGCTCAATTACGAATAAGCTTTCACGGGGACCATAGCACCACCCTTGAAGATATTAACTACCAAAGATGAATCACACTCCAACCAAATGTTCCTCCAACCCTTATAGTGAGCAATCTCAATAACCATGATGGTAGCAAGCATCTCTGCATAGAGAGAATCTTGGATACCAAAATAAGAAGAAAGGTAGCTCAATATATCACCTGAACTGTTCCTAAAGATTGTACCACCACCAGCATGGCTATGGGAACCATAAGCAGCCCCATCAGAATTAATTTTATCCAACCAGGAGGAGGAGGATGACTCCAAAGAACCGCCATAATCTTTGGAGCTTTGTTGTAGTTAATCTTCACATTAAAATGTTTAAGGGTGTTGAATTTAGACAAGGTGGAATTGGCACACATATTGATTGTGTTACCAGTGAGAGAAGTGGCCAACTTAATTCTTGAGATAACCGTCAGGTGGATGTTTTGATACCATCAAACCTAACCTTATTTCTGCAAAACCAAACTGTGGGATAATGTTACTGATACCAACAATAAAAAGCTTTTTAACTCGAGGGCTCCAATTGCTATTGCAAACAAGAAGAATAGAAGCTGTGGAATTTGTGTCAATAGGAGTTCTGAACATATAGCTAAGCTAACTCCAAAGAGAAGCATAAAAAGAACAGTGCAAAAATATGTGATATAAGAATTCATAATTGGTCATGCAAAGACTACACATAAAAGCCAGGGACATCCCCCTTCTTTGTAAATTCTCATATGGAGAGAGAGCCATCAGTAGAATGCTGCCAAACTAACTTATCTTGCTTGAAAGAATAATAAATAGTTAAGTTGGTAATGTCATTGGGGTGAAAAATAGTCATTCAGTCTAGAATAATCTATTGGAAGTCCTTGATGGAGTCTGCCAAAGAAGCAGATAAAGCAACTTAGATGTTAGAAGGAATGTTCAAAGAATCCACCAAAGGAGTTCCAGCCCAATTGTCCATCCAATAACTAATGAGGGTCCCATCTCCCACTAGCCAGACGAAATTGGAAATAGCATTTTGCTAATCAGTCCTAATTCATTGCAGGCCACGTAGAGGACTTCACATATCTAAAATTTGGTATGCAGCTTTATAGAACCTAGTCTTCAGAAGAAGCAAGCATGTTCCAAACCAAACAAATGAATCGCACAAGTTGGTTTATTCCAATCCAACAAAATCCACCATACATATTAGGACCATGTCCAGCAAACATTTTTATCTCCACCATTTGGTCAAGCATATGGTTTAAACTTTAAACACAATGAACGAAAAGTTATATTCACACGTTACACCCCAAGCATTTAACATTATATATATCACGAAATCTCCCAAATAATATGTCTTGTCTTCACATTTAGGTGTTAGGAAAGAAGTCTCAAGAGTAAATAATAAATTACCTAAGGTAGTTGGTTATGTTGTTAGTTAAAATAAGGTTTGGTAGTTATTAGTAGTTATAACTTTTAGGAAATTTCGCATTGTATATATATGGCCTTTGTATTCCTTGTAAACACAGAGGTATTTTCCATTGCAGTTTCGTTTCATGTCTTTCTGCTTGCAATGCATATATCAGTTCTTTCTCTGGTTGAAGTGCACATTGCTTGGTATGTGCTTTCATTCTTTTTCTATCTTTTGTTACTGCATAGTCTTCTATTTCTACCTTGCATTCTTGGATACCATCTTTCTAAGATTATTGTCGTCGTGGCCATGAAAACCACTTTCGTTTCATCTCTTTCTGCTTGCAGTGCTTATCAGTTCTTTCTCTGGTTGGAATGCACATTGCTTGGTATGTGCTTTCATTATTCATTTTTTATCTTTTGTTACTGCATAGTCTTCTATTTCTTCCTTGCATTCTTGAATGCCATCTTTCTAAGATTACTATTGTGGCCATGAAAACCACTTTTTGTGACAAACTACTTTGTACGCATTAGAGCACATACTTACAAATCCCAAAAAGCTGAAGAACCAGGTCTATAGATGGTGCATGTGTCTTTACAACTATATTCTTTGAACAGTAACATTCCAGAGTCACACAAGGAGGACCAGCACTTGTCAAATTTCTTTCAGCTTTTCTCTAATGTCATTGCTTTCTCATTTTACTAAGGTATGCCAACATATATACTATATCTCTCATACACGAATTTCAAAATGGAAAATACATCAGACACATGAAGTGGAATGCACTAGTTAGTAGTTCCATTCCACCACCCTAAATTTTGTTGGCAATAACACCTTAAGTTAGTTAGTCATATCTTTTCCCTCTCGTTAATTTGATAGTGATACAATAGTAGTTTTTGCTGATTAATTTCTATATATTAGCCAAATTATATTTATTGATATAGTTGTGTGCATAAATACTAAAAAGTGATTTATTTGTGTCTAATTTAGAAAATAGTATTTTTAGTTTAAAATAGTATATTTTTTAGTACATAATTTACAATAGTATTTTTATAAGCAGAAGAATTGAATTAACAAGAGCATGTTGTCATTCTTTTTAATTCAATAGAATTATAATCAGTCGCATAGTAATGAAAAATTTCATCAAATAAAATGTTGAAAGCTTAATACATGTGAAAATAAGATACAGGGAAATAAAGAAACAAAAAAAAAATAAACAATCAAGAAAACCAAGAAAACCAAGAAACAAGAAAATCAAGAAACAAGAAAAATCAAGAAACAAGAAAATCAAGAAACAAGAATCAATAAAATTAAGAAACAAGAAAATCAAGAATCAAGAAACAAGAACCAAGAAAATCAAGAACCAAGAAAATCAAGAACCAAGAAAATCAAGAACCAAGAAAATCAAGAACCAAGAAAATCAAGAACCAAGAAAATCAAGAACCAAGAAAATCAAGAACCAAGAAAATCAAGAACCAAGAAAATCAAGAACCAAGAAAATCAAGAACCAAGAAAATCAAGAACCAAGAACCAAGAAAATCAAGAATCAAGAATCAAGAATCAAGAATCAAGAATCAAGAATCAAGAATCAAGAATCAAGAATCAAGAATCAAGAATCAAGAAAATAGAAAATCAAGAAAATAGAAAATCAAGAATCTAGAAAATCAAGAAATAAGAAAATCAAGAATCAAGAATCAAGAAATAAGAAAATCAAGAGTAAGAAAATAAAGAAATTAAGAAACCAAAAGAGTAAATAAGGCAAGAAAAATTTTAGCGTGTGAAAATATTTTCATTGCAAGTGAAATTCAAAACTATGATGATTTTTACCTTTGGGATGTAAGGACGGACAAAACTGTGAAATCCATTATGTTGTAGCAATATATCATTGCTCCTCCTCACTTTAGAACCTATCATGATCATCGTCCATGATGAGTTACTCTAACTAAGGTGTTTAGAAATTATCTAGATACTTTTCTATCATCGATTGAACCACATGCATATGAATTCAGATTGCTTTTAGAAGCATCATATTATAACAGAGACGCTAAATAAATAGAAATAATATGAAAGAGAAAATGGTGAAAAGACATACAAGAAGTGGCGTGAAATGTTTATAACACTCAACATAATTTTTCATTTGCCTAAAAAAATAGGTTTATTTAGCACATCATACTTTAAACCCTAACGTTGTTTAAAGTCCTAAATAAACGGAATCACCCCCAATATGTAGATGACTAGCTGAAAGATTTAACGGATAAATTCTTTACAAAAAATACCAAAATAATTTCTTATCATATATATATTCATGTGTGTATTGAGATTTCTTCAATATTCAATAACAAACTTGATGTAAATTATATCATAAATATTTTTTTTGGTTATATTAAATCATAACTTCAATATATGTATTTTTTTATCGGTAGCAAAAGAAAATATTATTGAAAAACATAAAGGTTAAGAAGAGCAAATGGTACTTCAATTCACCAAAAGTCTAACAAATAAATGCATAGCAAAATATTTAAAACTCATTCAGAGTACGAATAAAACCTTCAAATCTTACTTTCAAAAGGCTTTGAGAACTTAAATAAATTAACTTTATCCCGGGGTTGCTAATTGTATGAATTCCAGGATAATGTATTTGTATTAAAGAGTTTAATATCTTGACCCAGATCCGCATATGGCATCATATATATAAAAACATCTAATTGTTCTGATTATAAATTACTTTTAATAAAATAAATATAAAAATATAAAAAATTGCATTGTATACTTTCCAATACTTGAGAAACTGAATTGGAATTTAAATTTAAAAGCCTGATTTCTCATATCATGAAGGCATACATGCCGCATAAACTTATGAACCCAATAATTTTTTAAAGGAGTGATGTTAAACTTATCATTATAATACAAACCCACACTTTAAAAGGAGATTATCACAGTAAACTTAATTCCAAGTAAAGTATTGAAACATGCTTAAGAAACTTAATCAATAGTTGCACACTAAATTTATATTGAGAAATGGTAGCAATGAATATCTATATAGATATATGGAAAATTCTATAAAAACATTATAAATTTTATATTTTTGTAAGTAATTACTATAAGTTATTTTTTTTCTTTTTCACTGCTCTTAAACATTGATTGTTTGTGAAAATAGTACCAGCATAAAGATAATATTATTTTATTCTTATATTCAACTGTATTAACTAATATTAGTTATGATAAGAGTGTTGGAAATAAATAATATGGGACTCTGATGTGTTAAATAAATAAGTCCCTCAAGTTGGTTTATTCAAATCCAACAAAGTCCACCATATATATTAGGACCATGTCCAACAAACATTTTTATCACCACCATTTGGCCAAGCGCATGGTTTAATTAAACACAATGAACGAAAAACTTATATTCACACGTTACTCCCATGACACTATATATATCACGAAATCTTCCAAATAAAAATGTCTTGTCTTCACATTTACAAGACTGAAATCTATTCCCTTTATTCATAGTAGTGCTTATCATGGAGTTACAGGGATCTCTATGCTTCGTATTGGTTTTCTTCACTCTTGTCTCAATCTCCCAAGCTCGCATATTCTACGTTGGTGGAAGCGCTGGATGGGTTCCTAACCCTGCTGAGAATTATAATCAATGGGCTGGTAGGAACAGGTTCCAAATAAATGATATTTTAGGTAACTTACTACTACTATCACCTGTTACTTTTAGTTTCCATTATTCACCCAAAAAAAACATTTTTTTAAATCTAATTGTTATTGTAACGTGTTTTATATTACTGTTATCAAAATAATGGGATTACATATATTACGTTATATAGTTTTCAAGTACAATAACGGATCAGACTCGGTGTTGGAGGTGACGAAAGTGGATTATGATGGATGCAACAAGAGCAACCCAATAAAGAAGTTTGATGATGGTGAAACGGAGTTTAAGTTTGACAAAACGGGACCGTTTTACTTCATAAGTGGAGAAGATGGGAACTGTGAAAAGGGTGAAAAGTTAATTGTTGTAGTCTTAGCTATTCGAGGAGGTGGAAAACAAACACAAACACCACCACCTTCCAGCAACACTCCGGCAACATCGCCGACTCCGGTGACCACAAATCCGACAAGTTCACCGGTTCCGTCAAGTGAACCTCCAGCAGATTTTCCGGCGGTTTCACATGGACCTCCATCTGTTTCTCCGGCAACATCACCGGGACTTTCCGGTGGACCTGTCGCACCGGGACCGGCCGGTTCAGGTTTTGGTCCTACCACACCGCCTTCTTCATCATCCACTGAACGTCCTCATGGCTCGCCGCCGTCGTCGTCGGAGTCAGCGAAAACTCCAGCGTCGTCGAATAAAGCGGCGCCACCGCCACCGGCAAATGGGGTAGCGTCTGGAACTCCTTCTAGTTTCTTGGTGTATGCGTTCACCGTTGTTGTTGGTGCTGCGTTGTTGCGTTGATGTTGCCACCGTTTTTTGTTTTGAAACTGATTCACATTAGTGATGGGGAGTTGTATGCATAAATGTGTGACTGTGTGACATCATGTTTATTTCTTTTCTTTTTTCTTTTGTGTATATTACTTGGGGTATAGTTTATTTTTGTGTGAAGTTTTTAGTTTTATTTTTCGTTTTTTAGCTATCATTATTATCAGTACAAGTTACTGTTATCATCTCATACGTTTCTAAAAAATATTGTTATGAGTGCAATTTTTCAACTGCATGTTTCTCTGGTTATATATTTTATAATTTATTATATTTCTCCCTAAATTAAAAATATATATTCATTCTTTTTCCTACATATATGAATAATATTTATCCTTATTAAGTCCTACCACCTTGTATCATTATTTATTTTCAAGGTTATAAGCATTGTGTAGAATTAAAGCTTCGTGCATCTGAGGGCTTAAGAACAAGGTATCAAAATTCAGCTAATAACATAACCATTGATCAGATTTGCGCACCACAAAAAGATTATACCTTCCCTGGTGTCATCTTGTTCAGAGTTGCATAAAAGTTAAAAACAACTTTTTAGTTTTTATTATATGTAGAAAGGTACCATGCGTTACACGATACTTCGTACTTGGCCATGCCGCGTGGATTGGACAATTCATAAAGTTTGAGGAATAGCTTTCACAGTCTGGGGAAAGTTGAGACCTTAACATATATTTTTAGAAAGAAAACATCACACATGTACTAAAGTAGTAGCATAGTGTTAAGATGAAGTGGACCACTATGACTATTATAAGTACGGGAGAGCAAACTTCAGTGCGGTTTCAATTAATATTTTATTTGGAATTCGGTCTTAGACTCCAACTTAAACTCGAATGTCAATTGAGTTAATTTTTTAACCTAAATGATAGCACAATTAAATATAATATATTTTCACTTATTTTAATAATATTATTTATGAATTGTAATTTAACATGATATATATATATATAATATTTATATTTATATTGTGAATCATTCATATTAAAATAGTTGAGCTTTTGTTAATTGGTTAGTTAATTTGGGTAGAGTAGTTAGTGTTTTATTCTTTTTATATAGATGATTTAATGTAACTTTATAATTCAATTCAATAACATTTTCTCATTCTTTCTTGTTCATCAATAATCTCTCTTATTCATGCCTACTACCATTTTAACATGGTATTAGAGCAATAATTATCTCTTTTTCATGGCTTCCGCTTATGCTTTTATCGTTCTAAGATTCAACAAAGAATAATCATCAATATCGTTTATTTCTTCAACATTGCAGTATTTGGTATTGCAATCCCTTTTGTTCTTAGCATTGGAATATCTTTAGTTCTCATAGCCACAATATCCAAAGGTGATGATCCAGTATCTTTCCTTGTTTTCATGGGTGCAATCACTACACTCTCAATCACCTATGTACCTCTATGGGTTTTGTTATATTTTTTATTAAACCCTCGCTTGTAGCTATGGCTAAACGTTCTCTTGAGGGTGAGCCAGTGAAGGTGATTTATATATGCATCACATTGACACTAGTCTTGGGTTATAGTTTCGCCACTAATATTATTGGTATTCATACTGTATTTGAATCTTTCCTTCCTTGAAGATGCTAAGTCTATGATTGGATCGAACATAGAGAAATCATGGTGGATTGTTCAAGAAATAGAGGACTTTTTTGATCTTGCTAAAGAAAACACTCATTTATTCAATAAATTCATTTTTCTTATTCTTTATCATTACCCTCCAATTATCTCTTCTCTTTTATACTCTATTTTTTTTTACCTCTCTCATTAAACACACAACATTATAGTGTGTATTTTTTTCATTGAAGCAACATATAAGGATCAAGATTAAGGTTCATCTCTTTTATCTCTTTCACCCATTATGATTGGTTTGCTTCTGTCAAATAGATGGTTAAGCATTAGATGAAATTGTTTCTGCCAAATGGTGGTTAAGCGTCAATATTGCTTCACGTTCAGATTTCAAGACTGGGAGACGTAGATTCGCTCACCAGCAAAAGGAAGTATTAGAGTATATCATCGTATTCAACACAATTATTTCAAGCTTGGAATGTTTGATACATTCTAGCTTGCGGGGAATGTTAAAACAATTGAGTTTTTGTTAGTCGGTTAGTTAATTTGGTTAGGATGGTTAGTGTTTTCTTCCTTTATATAGATGATTCAATGTAACTTTGTAATTCAATTCAATAACATTTTCTCATTCTTTCTTGTTCATCAAGAATTTCTCTTATCCATGCCTACTACTATTTTAACAATTCACTTATACATATTGATCGTGAAAAAATTAAATAATGAAAAACATATGAAATGATATACACATTGTTGTGACAAATTGACAATAAAACATCTGCACAGTTAAAAATGTGAAATTATTTAGTGGATAAATTATTGCAACCAAATGCAACTTTGGTCCTAAGAAATATCACTAATGTACACACTTGAACGTAAAAAAAGAGGTTTTGAGGATAATGGATTGGGTTGGGTCGGATAATACTTATCTCTTATCTAGTTCTAAATATTAACAAGTCCATTTTTGAAATCGAATATCTTCTTATATCCAATTGTATGCGAATTGAATTATGATCAAGACAAAAGAGATGAGTGAGTATGATAGGAGCTTCTCACCCCTAATTATAACAATCTCTGTACAAAATACTCCATCCATTTTATAATAGTGCATACTGCATAGATAATAAAAGCACTTTTCAAAATGACTGTTCATTTTTAAATTTCAATAGAGTATTAGATACTTATTTTTAATAATAACATTATGAGAAGAGAAAAATAAAATTTAAATGACAAAATATGAATTTATGTATTATTTTTTCTGAAATGTTAACAAAATTAATTACATTTCTTAATATAATATTCACGATGGAGCTCATTATAATTTTAATCATACTCTTGAGGGGAGTAATATAATAATAATAACATGAACCTAAAAAGTTATATAATGTCTGAAATATGAGATGATAATAGATATAATGAAATTAAACTTTAGAGTATGACAATATAATTCTCCCTTATTTTCATATTTGAAACTTGTAACTTTATGATTTTGACGAGTTGCAATTTTTAAGGGGGCGGGTTGCATATTTATTGAACAACCTTAATACAAAAAAATAACTAAACTCGTAAAATATGTGATCTTATAAAGAATTCAACCTAAATTAAATTAAGTGCCTTCATATCCTTAAGAACAGACAAAAGATGACTGAATAGCATTAAAGAATTGAGAGATGAGAGTGATTGATTTTTGGTATCTTAATGTGTGACAAAGTCTTTCAACTAATAAGAATGTGGCATTATGCACTTGACGTGTTGGTGTGATCTTATAACAATTCAACCTAAACTAAATTAAGTGCCTTCATATTATTAACAACAGACAAAAGATAATTGAATAACATTAAAGAATTGAGAGTTAAGAATCATTGACTTTTGTTATCTTAATATCACAGTCTTTCAACTAACATGAAAGTGGCATTTTGCACTTGACGTGTTGGTCGACTTTGAAGTTAGAATAAGACTGGTTGCTGTAACTCCAATAATTTGATTTGAGATCATATGTGTTATTTGTTGCTCCCATTTAGTGTCTCAGTTTAATAAAAAAAACAACATTTTATTAAAAGGAAATAATATAAAAATATAAACTAATATTTTTATATTATTAGTTGAATTTGATTAATTAGGATCATAGAAAGATGACTTTTTTTGTCATGTGATGTTTGTTCCAAGAATTAGCCTTTGTTCTTTCGTGGTTGATCGGATAGGTCAGACTGAAAGTTGGGCAAGAGTTCTTCTTGTGTTTGGATGAAAGTTGACTTGGACTTGCTAATTGAGGTATTTGTAAAACTTATTTGACGACCAAGTCAGTATGAGATAGAAAGGTGATACTCGGGAGCAATAAATGAGAAACAAGAGATAAGTATAGTTATAATTACAAGTGATAAGTGATGATAGGTGAGATAGATACTTCGTGTTGGGGAAACCACTATTTATACGGGCTCACATGTATGGCGTAGTTCTGGTGGATATTGTTGGCATGACCAGCTGTTCTGACCTGTTGGGAGCTGTTTTTCCCTTGTCAGACGAATTTGACAGATCTATACTATGTGTACAATTGAATTATTACTAGTGGTAGGGTTGGTAGACGTATTTCAGGTCTGTCATTATCGTGTTGGTAGGGCTAGGTGAGATTTATAGGATACGTGACAGTGCATTGTTGGTATTGTGCCAGACGAAAGTGGTCACAAACCCGACCTAGAAAGTCCGGTCAAGGAGCCTATAAAATCTTTCAAGTGGTCATGTCCAGGATTTAGTCGGTTGGGAGATAATATAATCCAGACAGACGAGTCATCAGGATGACCATGATGGAATAACACTAAATCTAAGTCAATATCACTCTAATATAGAACTTTAAGTATTTTTTTATTTTCTTCATCGTTATACTCCATATCAACATGTAGTTTAAATTTCTCAAATGACTCACATTCACATGCAACTATATGAATGTATTATTTTTTATTCTATAATATAATTGTGTTCCACGCATTTGTATAAATCTATACACTTATAATATAAATTCTTTTATATAATTAATGTATTATCTATTATTTTTGTATTATTATTATCTAAAAGTCAATAATAATTGAAAATAAATAACGAATAATAAAATAACAATGTAAAAAACTCTTACATTATAAATATACTGTTCATTTATATGTTTATTTTTAGTAAATTTATGTAATAGTTTGCTATTCTATTCTTTGACTATCTATATCAATCGTAGTCATTCATGTCCAATTGCTATCAGATAAGAGTAAGGATATAAAAATTGCCATTAATAATGTATTGATTTTATAAAAAGGCATATAAATGAAAATAATTTTGTTTTCCTAAAAAGACTATTGAATATAGGAAGTAACGAGACTTTTTCATTTCATATCTATTAATGTTTTAATTTTTTTATTTTTTCCAAATCTTTGATATATTAAAAACTCAATACTCATTTATACTTTAATCTTTTAGTTATATACTTAATTATTACCCTTTTCACTCCTTGCTTTTCTTTAATTCTAATTTATTTTTAATCTGAATTATACAGAGTTATTTTAGTAAAATACTGAAATGATACAAATATTTACACCATTTCATAGTTTAATAAATTATGTACCTTAAACATCAAGAAAAATAAGGAAAAACATAGTCAGGTTTTTAAGGGATATGTTCAATTGATATTAGATAAAAATCCAAATTTTCACATTTTCCTCGAAAGTCAAACAAGGAGGTACAGAACAGAGCGTAATGGGCCAATCATGTATATAGTTTTTGGATCAACCATAATTTTTGTTGCTTATACTCTAAACATATATAAAAAGCATGGGTCGGTAGCTTAGGAGGCAGGGGGTACCGAATTACTTCCCCCTCCTTTTATTTAATATACACTGCATTCATAGATACTTATTAAGAAAAATAGGTAAAAATAATTATTACTAGGAATAAAAATGAGTGATTAAGTGAAATGGGTGAAGCAAAATATTACTCCGAGTTGTAAGTGATTAATATTCACTCATTTTAACTTACTATTCGGAAGTCATGATGGATCAATACAAATTTTAACTGACCTATTGAGTAAATTGCATTAGGATTCTTTAAGTTCAATTTCAAGTGAAATTACACAAATTATTATTTTTTAAACTTATACAAATGACTCATAGTTATCTATATATGTTACACTTATTATTTCTACATGAGAGATAAGTATAATTTCTTAAATAAAAAATTAGGAGGAATGTAATTAATTAAACAAAATATGGTATATTATGAAGACAAGTCCAAATAATATAACAGTTAATGTCTATTTTATTATTTTGGTCAGTTGTAATATATTGTAAGAGTGATTTAAACACATTCTTATAAGTATCTATACATTTTTTAACGAACAAAAAACAATGAATACATTGACTTTTATAAATTCGTTCACTATTTTTGTTTAAGAAATTATATCTATATCTCATACAGGGTAATCGATGTAATATATATATATAATTAGCGGTGCTTTGTGTAGGTTTAAAAAATGGTGATTTATATATTTTCACTAAAACTCAAGAGATGTCAGAGTAATTTACTCTTATTTAATTTATACTTAGAAGTCGTAATAGACCAACCTGACTTCTAAATGACCCATTTTTTTATTTTTCACTCAGAAGTTGTGTTGGATGGATCAACATGCCTTTTTAGTGACCCAATGTTTTTTAATTCATCACTCACAAATTATATTGGACGAACATAACTTATAAATGATTTATTTGTTTTTTAATTTCTATTCAGAAGTCGTGATGGACTAATCTTCTGAGTGACCCAATTTTGTTTTAATCCCCACTTAAAAATCGTATTAAAAGTTGGACCACATAAAAGTCATGTTGATCCATTACGACTTTTGAGCGGAAGTCCTATTCTAAATTAATCAATTTACAAATGATAATTATAGTTGTTATATTGAAATGTGGTGATAAAATAATTATTCATGTACATGCAAGTAAATGTATAGTTCTTAAATTAGTCTTTACTCTTTTATACTTCCCTTCTATAAGTATAATGGTTATAACTAAAGTTCCACTTACTTTTTCTTCATTTTTAGACTTTCCTCTTGTCAATCGTACTTTATTCAGTGCCTCTCATTATTACTATCTATGAAAGGGGGCTAAAATGATCCATAGTTATAATCATGGTTTATAACTGCAATTTTAATGCGATGTTATACTTATACAAATGTCACTTCACTTTTACTTTGCTTTCAAGTTTTACTATTTCATTCACAAAAAACTTCAGAATATGAAATAAAGTGACTATAAACTAATTATTCTTTATTAGTAAACACAACTCAACTCCAGAATAAAAAACTACCAAACGCTGTCATATAAGTTTTCTTTTTAATGTCCATTAAATTTATGCACAGTATGAGAAACTTAGGCTTTATGCTTGTGGCTTGCCTAATAAATGGAAAATCCTTACTAATCAGATTGCTGCATGGTCTCTCAAAAGTACAGCTAGTTAGAAGAATTTTAATGATCACTACATACATATCCTCTTTGTTTAGATGTTGTAACCATTACAAATTAGGAAATAGGCACTCTCATTGTCCACAAATTCTCTGCATTTAAAAACTTGACAGAAGGAAAATACATCACTATGTGTGGGTTTGAGTTGCTTAGAAAACTATTAAAACTAAAATTTGCATAACCAATTAGAAGAGGGACCCACTCCTCAACATTCATTAAGTTGAATGTTGACCCTCTCACTTTCCTCTTGGATGCAGCTATCTTTGATGTCAGAAAAAAGATAAGATACAGCTATGACTCTTCATCATAAGCAATCATCCTCATTTCATAGCCTTCCATTTTTGCCTTATTCTATGACTCTTCATCTCTAAACACAACTCCTCTTTGGTTATTGCTGTTAAATTGGATTGACTCACATGATCATAGTCTAGGAGTTCCTCTCTTACTTGTTAATATTCCCTAACAGGATATGTTGTTTTTATAAAAGAAACCGTTCATAGGACATGAAAAGAAAGATTAAAAATTTATCTAAGAAGAAAGAGATAACAATACACTAAGGTATAATAAGAAGAGGGTTTTGCTATTTCATGTAAGGAAACAAATTTTACAATTTGAGCAAGCTATGTAACTATCGTTTGAAAATCAAATCAAACAAAACCCATTTATCATTGATCATTTTCTAAATCATAGCCTGATGAGTCATACAAAATCTCTTTTCTTCCTTAAGAAGATGAGTCAGAAACTCTAGGTGAAGATAAAGGGAACAAAGACAAGAGCTGTGGTTCAAACTCTCTTGGAGTTGAATGCAAGTAGAAACCCTTTTCAGCTATGGCTTTATCTTCCTCTGAAGAGCTCCTCAATGAAGATAATGAAGACTTGTCAAAAGGGTCATGATCATTCATTGGAGTAACAGGGCTAAGAAGAGAAAGTGAAGGGAAATCAAGCAAGCTTGGTGAGAGGATCTCAGACTTATTGTATGATAAATTGGGGACTAAGGTATTGATCATGAGGCTGTTTTTCAAGTTGCTGTTCCTTCTTTCATAGAGCTTGAAACCTTGTTGTTTCTTTGATGCAGTTTTGATAGGTGGGATGTTGAAGTTTCTGGATGTTGGTAATGGTGTTGGTTTTGTGGTTTCTTGTGAGCCAGTGAGCATTTGAACAACTTGCTTGAAAGAGGAAGTGTCAGCTTGGACAAAGGTTGTAGGGTAAGGGTTGTTTGAGTCAGATTTGGGGTTTGTTTTTGGGGTCAGAGGTTGTGTGGTTGGGATTTGGAGGCCAATGCTATGGTTACTGCTTATGAAACTGGTTTTTGGGGAGTTCATTGGAGATTGGTTTTTCTCTCTGTCATGAAGTTGAAGCCTTGAGCTGATTTCCATTGATGGGTTCAAGGGTCACATGTAGAGGTAGAGAGAAGAAAAGGTTGGGGTTGTTTTGGTTAAGATTGGAGGAATATATGGAAGAGTAAAAAACAATGCTTGACTCAAGAAAGGAAGTAGGGTTTGGTTTGCTTACTTTTTTTGTTCAGTTTTGGTTGTAACTCTCATCTTTATGTATACTTTTATTCTTTTCATATTATAAAATTCAGAATTTTTTCTTAAGAATCTAGACATGTGAAAGTCACATATTGGAGGTCAAATTAATATCAGTCAAGTTGGGAAGATTTATTTAAAACACATAGCTCTCCTCTCATTCATTGTCTAGATTAAATATCTATTTTCTCCCTCAAATGAAATTGATTATACTAATTTATTCCCAGAAATTCAAAAGATAAAAAAAGATCCGAAAAACATCAGTATGGTATGTACCGGAATAATTGTAACCTCTTATCAAAATGAAGATTCTTTATCCCATATTCTCTATGTTTCTCTGTCCCGAACAAATGAGAGGTTGCCAACAAATAAAAAGTGATACCTCATTTTAATTTTATTTTATAAAAGTGATATATTAATATCCGATTATTTATTGAAATTATGAACTATCAAATTGTTAGCAATTCAAAGCAATAGGTGAACAATCGAGCTCCATATCCTTTCTTGAACTTTCAACTACCCGAACATGACTAAAGAAAACCAATTACTCTCAACCATTAAAACAGATAAGTCAATCTTCTCACAGTCAAGTACAAACATTATACATGCTTTCACAAGGTAGAGAGAGGCATTCCTTAGATGAGGGTGACACTATTGTGGAAGGTACATAGAGGCTTATTTCACAATAATCAATACATTTCAGAAAGCATAGTATATATCTTGGGCCGTTGGGAAGCTAGTAAGTTCGATCAAAGAGCCCGAGCAATGTTTTTAAACTCATTCAAGCAAGAATGGAGTGTCTTTTGACGCTTCAGAAGTAACTCTCGTTCATTTTGGAGCACGTCTATGGCACCAGGAGCAACAAACATGTCCATGAATTTCTCATCGCTCACAGCAAATAAATCTAGCCCAAGAGCCACAACAAGCCGATCTCGACTGCACAAAGTATGCAGAACAAAGAAGGTATAATTAACAGAAAGATTATAGTTGCACAGTATGAATCATATATTAAATAAAGCATAGTAGGTACATAACTTAATTTCATAACTTGTGGAAGGATGTTCCAATATAAAAACGTATATATCATTTACTTTAAACTGAAAACTTATCTAAGTGCCACATTTACATATGGAAATTACAGGCATAACTGTTTTTTAAAAAGACAGAAGCTTACCAAGGGGTTAGAAATCCAGAATTTAATGTTGATGTGACGCCTCTCTCAACAAGAACTTCCCGCATACGTGCAAAATGCTGAGCAGCAGATAAACAGATTTCTGAGTAAGCTGAACCTGAACTATTCCCATTTCCAAACAAAATACCACTATTTTGCTGTCTAATATAGTCAGAAACTTTGCTATTTGCTGTCACTCTGGACGCTCTCTTTCTTGGTCCCATGTCATTGCAAATCCCAAGCTCCTTTTTGCCCCCCACATATACTGGTTCACCTGGCTGATCAGGTGATGGAGTCTCGGGGATAGTCATTTGGCTTTCTCGCAATGCATCTCTGGCTTCTGGAGCTTTACCTGGTGTGTTGTCCTCTATGTTCTTTTCTGGAGGAATATTTTCCTGATTCCTCATTATATCGTGGGAAGGTGAACTTGTATCACTCAACTCAAGAAAAAAGGAAGAGGCTGAAACCTGATTGAATTTGTTAAAAGAGGGAGCATTTAAGCCAGAAGATGGTTGAAAGTCGTTAAAATAGCATACTTGGGAGTATGGACTGGTAACTGAATCAAGGTGATGCCTAACTAGCAGCTTGCACTGTGTAGCAAGATCCTTTATGAAGCGATTGTAAGCACATCTTAAAGCAGCATGAAAACCTACATAGCCATCCATGTTCCCCGTTTTAATCCCATCTGCATTGAAAGTAAGCACTACTCAGCTTTCTACTCAGTTGTAAGAACTAAGAAATAAAGAAAATATAGGAGATGCAATTTCACAGAATTACCAGTCAGTTCTATCAGTGCCCTATGAGGAACTGTATGCTTTATCCAGAAATAGACAATTAATAGAATCTAATGACAATTGAAGAGAAGGGAGAAAACTCCAGGAAATCAAAATCAAATGAAATGAAACAAATCCCAAAAACATAACCTATAAAAAAGATTAAATGACGGAACAACTTTTTTTTTATTGTTTTGTATTTCTGTTCAGGAAGTGCAATAAAACATTCTATTTGCTTCAACAGCATGAAATGATGGTTGCTAAGGCAATCTGGTAGATCTTTAAGCTTAAGAAAAATCGAAGAAAGTTTCAACATTCAAGTTGTGAATATGAAGAACCTGATAACTAAGAGACAAAGAGCTTCACTTACATTCTGAGTCATGGCCATAACTTCTTTCGAGAGCCAAATCAAATAAGTTTACTAAAACAAACGCAAGCCGGTCACACGCAGTATCAAGAAGAGGAGCTAGCCATGATCTAGCAGCATCACGTGCAATCTCTGCAGCAGCCTCTGTTACTCCTCTTCCCCCACCTCGCCCAGCATGAGCAAGTAATATGTTTGCAACCTGTTAAAGTGATACCAGAGAATTTAAAGTTGGATAAAAAGCAATCAAATGCTCTGAAGTGAGTTTACTAAAAAGAAAATTACCTTCTCCCTTGAAACTGGGGGGCATTCAATGGAATATGCAGCACAGCGAAATTCATGCATCACCCGTTCAAATGCAGCTCCTCCATAAAGTCGAAGAGTGGCATTAGGGGGATTTACATCTGAAGTAACGCCAGGCCAAACCCCAATGCCACTTTGTGACCTCTCTTCTGTTGTTGTTTTCCCCCATTGCTCAGGTGAAGGATCTGCCGCACCATCAATCAATGAACCCTGGACCAATATAATAAGAAATAGCTATTAACTTGATATATTTGTCCATAAATCTTCAAAGCCGTTTCTTAAACATAAGTTTAAAATTGAAACCCATTTGTACAAGTGAATTGGAAAGAAGCTCAGTATACATGCTAAAAGTTGAAGGCAAGGAAGTTGATATTAGGTGAAAGGAGTAAGTAATATACATGATACTTCATCAATCAGGAGAATATAAATGAAACATTTAAAGCTTCAGCTAAATAAACAGTTAACCAAGGAAGAAAACATTTCATTACTCATCAGTGGTCACACAAAAAGTTTCGCTTTGAACTAAACTGACCTGTTAATATAGTTCATTTGTTTGTGACTAATATATTTTTGTCATAATGATTACCTACCACGTTGTTGCTGATAGAAGCTGCATACACCATTGCAAATTTCCTAAGATGGGAAATATCTGATGTGGACTGTATTTTTGAATTCACTCTAGCAAGTTCAGAAGTCACTTCAATGCAACGTTGCTCAAGCAATGCAAGAGTTGCTGGTGCAGCTTCTTTGTATTTCTTCTGAAGCTCAGATTCCAAATAATCTCTCAGACAGGCAAAACCAATATGAGACTTAAACTTCTCTTCGTCAAAACCTCCTTTGACACTCTCGCGGAGATGATGAATAACCTCCGAGTCTACCTGAGAAATCTGCCTCCGGAACTCATCATTTGAAATATTGCCCCTATCTTTTGGTAGAGCCACATAAAAAGGGCGAGTGTTATCTCCAAGGTAACCACTTGCACTCAAATACCGATCCACTTCCCACCGATCACTAAATTCCTGCATGCATTTGACAGCCGATAATTAAAATCAACCCATAAAATACATTATACCCTGAGTCATTATTTACTTCGACAACCTAAAGGCAACATCAACAACACTGATAGTTTCTGGCAAAAAAAATGTCATAACAAGATTAACGCTTAACAATGTGATTCAGCAAGCTCTCAACCATAGCAGATAAAAAATAGAAGCATATAACAAATTTTACTATTGTTATAAACCAACAGAATTCATACCTTGAGACGATTGTCAAATTTAGACACAACAATTACTGTTCGTCTAAATGCTGGATCAATTTCACGAATGGCATCCAGCCACAACGACGAGCACCACTCTACACTACTTTGCTGAAGGAACAATAGTATGCGATGAGGAGGACTAGCCAATGACTTCACCATTGAAAGAATTTCTTCAGGTGTATTCTCTGGTTCGCCCTTCTTGGCCTACCAAACACGTTTCACCGTCAGTCACCATGAATACAACTTACCCCACCTAGTGGGACTAAGGTTTGGTTGTTATAGGTGTCAAATCTTCAGTATCCACATCATATTATAATAAATTCAAAAGACATACCTTAAGAACAAAGCCTGGGGTATCAATAACAGTAAGATTAGGACAATGTGCATACTCAGCTCTCATTACAATGGGCTTAGGAGAAACGGATGTCTTGGTTTTCTTCAAAAGTGCCTCAGTTCGTGACTTTATAATATCTGCAATTGCAGATGCCAAAACCACGGAACTTCCGTACTCTTCCGAATCCTCTTCCTGTGGTTACAGTAATCACACTTCAGAGTCTTGTATCATCAACTAAATTGGCACACACACAGAAACAATCATCCCAAAACAAAAGAAGAGCAACAAAAGTTGTAAATTTTAAACTCTTGTTTTCAGAGCCGGACCATCCACCAATATAAGATATATGTTTGTAAGCACTGATCTTAAACTTGAAAAAAACAATGTTTCAAAAGTTAAGATGAGTTCTCTAAAACATAATAAGGTGCCAACATTTGCCAAACTACTGTGCCATTTCCATGTGGATATGGCTACTCTGAACTGGGTTTGTTTTAAAAGTGAACAAGTAAGGGTACTTTCACTCTTAGATTTGATAAAGTGTACAGAGATCTCATATCACCAAATGATACAAGGATAAATACATCATTCCTTACTCACTTTAGAGACAAATTCGTTTTAGAGAAGCTTTTTTTTCCTTTCCAACTCTAACCTATATCTACAGTAATGTAAAAGGGTGACAAAGAGTGTTAAAAAATGTCTACAAAGTTTCCTACATGAATGGTTTACAAAAGAGAAATCAATAATCAATGTATGTTTCACATATTTTACATTGTTGCATGTAATCTCACTTTGATTAAATCAACTATATCCAATTAAATTCAAACTCTGGAAGAGTAGAACTGTAATGAACCTGAAAGCGGCAACGAGGTTCGAGAGCGGAGGAATCATGAACCATTTGAAGAATGAGAGGCCTTCGAGTTCCCATCTCAACCTCACGAATGTTGAACCGGAAGCCGAGGAGCGCTTCCAAGAGTGAACTCTTTCCATCGGACTGTCCTCCGAGGACAACGATCTCAGGAATCGGAAGCTTCTCTCCAAATGCTACGGCGGCGGCCTGGAGGCGATTGTAGGCGTCGAAGCGAGACTTGTTGGAATCAGAGGAAGTTGAATCGAGATGGTTCCTTCTTCTGCTCTTAGATGATGATTTATCCGACGGGGTTTTTGTTGGAGTTGTTAGAAAATTGTTTTCAGTTACGGTGGTTGTGGTGGGAGACATGATGGTGGTGATGGCGGAAGAGTGAGGGGGAGAGAGGCAAGTTTGAATTTGAATTTGAATCAGCGTTGGATGAGAAGAATTTGCCTTATGATTTGGGCTTCATTTCTTCTTATTGCAGTGAATAGGGGTGTTTTTTTTTTTTTTTGCACCGTTTATTCTTTAGGGGTTAGGGCTTTAGAAACACGTTTTAACAAGTATTTTAAAATTTTAAAACATTTCCAAAAATATATTTTCTAAAAGAATTAACACTTACGAAAATATATTTTTTAATTAAACTCGTAGTAACAGTAAGCCACAAGTATGTTTTTACTTTTATTGAAGTCGTGTCCTAGGGAGACAACTCTCCTATTTTATGATGTAAACTCTTATTTTAATCGCAGATTTACTCTATTGGAAAATTAGTATGGGGATCAAGTGGAGAGTTGGGAGACAAGATTTATTTTGATGGATGTAAGTTTGGGGTGGTTGATGTGGCTCTGACTCCCTCTATAGTTGATTCTATACTCTTGAGACTACCTGAAACTTTAGTATCATAGAGGGGTTCTCTATGTGTGCATACAGAGGGAAAGTGTGTCCAATTTTGTTCCTGATCAATACAAAATTTTCCTTTTGGAGCTTAAGAAAAAGATTCAGCTTCAACAACAACAATTAAGAAAGTTTTTACATGTTGAAAGCGAGATATATCGTCATGTATGCTACAAAAATCTAGATGATGAGTCTCTTAGGCAAGTTAAAGTGTGTCTTGTGTTCATTGCAAATTTAAATCATTAGTTTTTTCTAAAATGGATGACTAAAATATGGAATAAATTGTTTAAACTTACTATTTCAATAAGTAAATCATCTCTCATAAAAAAGATAATCATAGAAAACATATTTGTAGCTAGTAATTAGTTTGATTAAAAAATAAATTCTGGCCAACCAACTCTATAAGTTTTCTTTGGGTCACGATTTCATATCATTTCAACCATACACGATTTCCTAAAAACTATACTAAAATAGTAATTAATTTATAAGGTGGAATGCACTAGTCAAAGTACACATGTATAATAGATTTGCCTCTACTGTTCCTACATTAATTATAATTAACTATCAACTAAAAATAATATATATAAATACCGTCAGCTGCTAAATATAGATTTAAACCTCATTCATTCTGAAAAACCCAATTCGGATTCCTATTCTTTCACACAAACCTCAGCCTGCTCAACATTCTCAAAACACATAACTCATTTCTTAATATTCGATTATGTTATAGAACTTAATATTTGATTATGTTATTTCTTAAACAATTATATACTGAGTAGGGATGACAATGGATAACTAGATTTACGGGTACCTGTAAAAATATATACAATGAATCGAGTTTGAGTCCATGTTTTTAGACTACGGCTATTGAGACCCTAGATTTTAAGATTCGTTATTCAATGGGTCTAGTCTGGATAATGAGGTACTCAAACCTACGAGTATCCGGATCCGCCATTCCTTTATATATATATTGTTAATTCAAAAATGTGATTGTTATGTTGTTAAATAGTAATTTTAGTGATGTTATATTGTTAACTAGTGATGTGATGTTGTTAATTTATATATATAATCCAACATTTTGTTGATTAAACATATTTTACTAAATCAATTTTATATCATAATATTGAAATAATAAATTTAAAATGTGATTAAAACTTTAAGTATTTTTTATACTTTTTCTTCTTCTTGATTACCTAAATAACATATAAGATTGTATGAATCAAACACACAATTACATAGATCATACGCAATTATTTGTAATGTTTTTTTTTTGAATTTGTGGGTACCCACATATCTGTTGGGTACCCAAGGACCAATGGGTAGCAGACCAGACGCGTATCAGCATGGGTCTGGAATGATTAGGTGTCAAAAAATGAAGCAACAGAGCGTGTCCGAGTAATGCACTACCCGAACTCATCCAAATTCATTGTCATCTTTAATACTGAGTCATTAATTAAAGGTTTTCCACATAATAATTACATAATAAATTCACGATAAGAAAATATAAAAAATGAGTTGGATGAAAGAGAGGAGTTCTTCTCTGTTTATTTTTAAAGTTCTCCCAATCTTAGAAATTTTTAAGATAAAATGTCAAAATAACAATATTATATAAAAAAGGAAGATAATTTTTGAGATAAAATGTCAAAATAACAATCTCAGAATATATTTAGTAATATTATATAATTATATATTATTGTAAATTTCTCATTGTTAATTACATTTTTAAATGAAAATAAAAAATATTATTACATTATGATTAGTTTATATCTAAAGTACATATTCTCAAACAAGGAAGATAATTTCTTTCCTTTTTCCCCTTGCGTTCCTCCCTTTCCTAACCCTTTGACTTCCAAACAAAAGCCTTAGACTTCGTTTGTGAATATGGTTTTGGAGGGGAATTAAAGGGAAAATATGACTTTGGAAAGTTTTCCTCTTGTTTGGAGTTGGATGACGGAGAGAGGAATGTTTTGAAGAATTTCTCAAATCCTCTAAAACCCTTCATGTGTCTATTTTTTCAAGTCTCATAATTTGAGGTTTTTGGAGATAAAATGTCAAAATACTTAAATATTTTTAGTAATATTATATAATTATATATTATTGTTCATTCTTAACTATATTTTTAAAGGATAAATAAATAAAAAATTCTTATATTATCATTAGTTTATTCTCACTCATTTGAATTTTATACTCCCAAAACAATAGAAAGAACTGTCTTCCTTCTCCCCCTTTCTAACTCTTTGATATCTCACTTTTCTTTTTTCATCATAATTCTCAAACAAAGTCATAGATTCCTAGATGAAATACATATGAAAAACGAGCAAGGATCCTCTATAGTAATGGAGAAACAAGTAGTTGGAAAAAACAAAAACAATATAATATAATATTTATATCTTTCTATATACAAAAACTTCTTTTGTCAATAATGAAAAGGATCTTAATTCGGGAAAAACAGTATATAAACACTTAGACCCAAAGGGATTGCTCAAAATTAGTGTCTCTTTCTTTCTTTATTCATTGTTTTTCATTTTTTCATTCAACCATAATCATATGTAAGTATGCATCATACAGTAAAATAATAAATAATTTATTTACATTTAAAAAAATTAATAATAAATACTTATAAAATAAATAGTGGTGGTTATTGAATGATTTTATTTTTTTGTCAATAATGAACAACAACAATTAATAAAATGATAAATATATTTTAATAAAATTAATTATTAATTATATATTTCCTATATAACAATTAATTTTTATCATATTTTTTATTGATTAATAAATGAAAAATAATTTGGTTCTCTCTATCACATTCTCTACTCACTTCAATTTAATAATTTAAAAATCAAATAGTAAATTATTATGACTCTATGAGTTTTAGTAAAATTACACGAATTATCTCTCAATTTTTTAAACCTATACAAATTATTCATAATTATATAAATACTGATTATCCATTTAGAAGTGTGATTTTTCAAAATAAAAAACAGTGACAACTGTAGTTAATTCAAACAAAATATATTATTTTATGAAGACAAATTCAAATAGTATAAGAGTAAATATCTATTCATTATTTTTGGTTCATTACAAACTATATTGTAACTGACAAAAATAATGAATAGACATTGACTCTTACACTATTTGAACTTATTTTTATATATACCATATTTTGTTTAATTTAATTACATTTATAGTCATTTTTTGTTTAAGAAATTACATTTATATCTTCTACAGGGGTATTCAGTGTAATGTATATATATAATTAGAGGTGATTTGTGTAGGTTTAAAAGTGATGATTGATTTATGCAATTTTACTAAAACCCATTGTCATATAATTTACTTAAAATTAAATAACAAAAATAGAATAAAGATTAATATGATGCTAACAAATAAAATATATAAATAGAAGAAAGATTAATACGATGACAATAATTAAAACATATAAATAGAATAAATATTGATATGATGGTAACAATTCATTTTATTTTTGTTATTTAATCCTTAAACTATTAAATTAAAGTGGATAAAGATTGTGATAAAAATAGTGAATTTATTTTCATGTGTTAATCATTAAAAAGAAGGATGAAAATGAATTATGAAATAAGAAAGATATATTTATTAATTACTTTTATTAAAAATATTTATTATTTTATTATTTATTATTTATTATTGATAAAATATAATTATTTAATTAAATATCATTCAAAAAGGTATTTGCTAAGAAGGAAAGTTAATAAATTCTTTATTAATTATTTATATGATGATAAAAATAAAATATTTATGTTAGAAAATAAAATTATTTAATTAAAATTTAAATGATTAAAATAAAGGATAAAAAGAAAATGCATAAGTGCATATGTCGTTAACACACCTTCTGATGAGGGGTGTTTAAATCGAGATCGATCCAAAGAAGAATTGAAAACCAATCCAAAAAACGAAACTGCACAAAACCAAAATTGTTTGGATTATGATCGACTCCTTTTTAGAAAATTGATTTGTTCGATTCTTGGTCCAATTTCAGAAACTAGACCGAATAAATACTAATTACATTTATACAAAAATCAAGATTATTTAATTCTAAATCGAATTAACCTTGCATTTGTTCATCTAAAATGTACATTTTCATACTTTCTTATTGTTATAAGTGTTATTACTTATTAGTTAATATTTTCCTATTGTTCAAATTATGTTGATGTGTTGTTAGTATTGCTTTGATGGTTGTGTTTTATTTTTATGTTGTTTTAATTTTGTTGTCGTTTTTATTTTTAGTTCATATGGATATATTAATGTTCAATTATATGTTTACATGTATGAGATTTAATACTAGAATTTTCGGAGTAGACTTATAAGTGATTTTATGTGAATTTGACGCTTTGAAAATGTACTACACTTGTTATTTTGAAACATACATGCTTTTTATGCGAATTTGATACTTTGAAAGTATGTTATGTCTGCATTAAAAATCGAATCAAGTTGGACCACATATAATTTTTTGGTCGAAATGGATTAAATTTCTTAATATAAATAAGCCAAACTGAATCAATCTGTGTGTTATATATGTTTTATGATTGTGTGACTTTTTGCATAAAAATTGATCCAAACCGACTGTGTACACTCATACTTATAACTACCTTTAAATGAACATCAAGAAATGAAATATGATGAATAAAGATGCTAGCACAAAATTTAAGTTATACATTTGCTTCTTTCTTTTGATTTTCCTTTGTGTTTTAATTGAAAACCTAGGGAGTTTATTTATATTTGCTCCAAAGGACCTTATCGATGAAGTTTGAGTAAAGAAAGTGACAAGCATCCTATCTCAAACCTCCATATTTTAATAACTAGCGGTATATCAATTCTTTCACATGGGTTCCTCCGTATTATTTACATTGAAGTCAAATTAGTACATTACAAAAGTATACAATAAAAATAAATCAATTTGAATATTTTGAAATAGAAAATGAAATGGCCTTTCTAGTTCTGGTTTGTGTGACATGAATTAGCATTCTAATTCTAGTGCATTAGAGTACTAATCCTTTAAATGACCCTTAAAGTTGCAAAATGCTATTTGTTATGCTTCCAATGCAAGTCATGTTACTTACGTTCTGGATTTTCAATTAACTAAAAATATTTGAAAGCCTCCACACTCTAGAGAATGAGACTTTAGTAGGGATGACAATGAATATTCAGTATTATTAATATATACAAAAAATACTTAGAACAAGTCGGGTATAGGTTTATATTTTTGGACCTCATGAGTAATTGAGATCCGAGAGTTTAAGACTCATTGTTGGATGGGTTTGGGTGTGACTAATGAGGTTGTCAGACCCATAAGTATCTAACTCTGCTATTCCTTCCTATATATATAATCTATAATGTTACATTATTAAATCAAAAATGTGATTGTTATGTTGTTAAAAGTGATGTTATATTATTAAGTAGTGATATGATGTTAGATCGTTAATTTATATATATAATCCAACATTTTGTTGAATGAGCAATTCCTATTAAATCAATTTTATATCATAGTGTTGAAATAGTCAATTTAAAATGTATTTAAAACTTTAAATATGTTTTATAATTTTTTATTTTTTAATTACCTAAATAACATATAAGAGTGTGGAAAATAAATACATAATTACATAAATTACTCACAATTATTTTTAATATTTTTTGAATTTGTGGGTACCCGCAAATCTACTAGGTACCCAAAGTCATGTGGGTAGCAAACCCAGCAAACATCAGCATGATTTGGGGGTATGAGTCAAAAAATGAAACAACGAGACGGATACATGAAATATACTATCTGAACTGATCCAGACCTATTGCCTCCTTTAGACTTCAGTAGGAAATTAAAAATCAATGGAGTGAATCTTATTCATGAAAAAAACTTATAATTTGATAGCAACCTTTAATGGGAAATTAAAAGCCAAGGTTTTGAAAATGCATACCCTACAATTAGAGAACCAACTTTTGAAAATGCATATGGTGTGATCATTAGATAAAAAAATTAACAGTCTAGATTTTAATAATTTTAATAAAATGATATTAAAAATGTCAAACTCTATTCCCCTTATATTCCAGTAATAGAGGATCTGGAGATGATCTCAATCATATATCAATTAATTTTTTTTTTTCATTATCAATGACATGGAATAAAATAGAAGTAATAATAAGAGACATTATATCTCTATTACAATTATTTAGTATGTAGGTTAAAAAATTCCAAGTTAATAATGATATCCCATCAAATATGTTTTATATCAGTGTTGTTAAAACCGTACCGGTTATCAAATTGGTCAGGGTATTGGTATAGTGGTATAGTGATTCAAGCAGTGGTTCAGTAATTAAATCGTATGCCGGTTAAACCGGACATACTACTTATATTTTTATATATATAAACCTATAACAAAAAAATTCCAAATAGGTAGATACTCAAATTTATAATCTATTTAAAATTCACATAAATAAACAACTTTAAGTCTTTAACAAATTCAAAAGTTTAAATTACAAAATATATATCAATCCAAAAGTATCACTTAACAACCGCAAAAATATAAATAAATGACATAAGTTCACAACTCACTCTACAAAACAAATAAATTTGGAGTTTTAACATTTAACACCAATGAGTCAAAGTTGTCTCATATGAATATTAAATTTTTATACCAAATCCTATCTTCAGACAGTACTCCAAGATTATATAAATGTATGTTAGGAACCAAAAAGTGTAATCTAAGTATGTTTTGGAAGTATGTGCCTTGAAGGGTTGAAGAATGGTTGGAAATGTGGGTCACATTGTAAAGGATTTTTAAGTTTTTAAGTTTTTTTTTAAAAAACAAATATGTGTATAAACCGGCCGGTTTTGTAAAATCAGTGTTGTGAAACCCGAGCCGGACGTCAAACCGGTAGAGGTCCCGTATTAGGTTTAACCGGTTTAAACGGTTAAACTGTCCGGTCTGACTGGGTGGTTTCGTACATAATTAATAATTTTTATTTATAAATATATAGTTATATATAAATGTAAAACTTTATATAATTAATAATTATGTATAATTATTTTTTTTGGACCGTAGTAAAACAAAATATTAGAATATTGTTCCATTTTTTTTATTTTCAAGTGAGCCGTCCGGTTTACTTCCCGGGTTAATCCGGTTTAACCGGGTTTAACATGGTCGGACCGGATTTTTTCCAGTTCAAAGTGGTCCAACTCTCATTCGGTTAAGACGGCAAACCAGAGCCGTTTTCAAGTCCGGTCAGCGGTCAGACTGGTCGGACCGTCCGGTCCGGTTCTAACAACATTGAGTAAAATACCAGCCGGTTCACCAGTTTTGACAGGTTTTTGACCGGTTTTGACCGGTTTGATACTTGGTCGGTTCAACACCTGTACCGTATCGATTAGGGGTCCAGTTCACCAGTTTTCCAATTGAACCGGCCGGTACGAAACGGTTTTTATAATTATGCTTTATATAGTAAGTCATATGAATATTTTTTTAAATAAGTTAAATGAGATATATTTTTGAAAATTATAAATTATTAAAAATATATTCTAATGGTGTGAATATAAAGAGGTTGCTTGAACGTATGTTTTTTATGTAAAAGTCTGTCAGACATGTCAAAAATAATACCTACATCTAAAGTCTAAACTGAGAATCTTTACCAAATGTTTGAAAGTGTGAGAACTCATAGTATAAATATAGCGATATACGACAAAATAACTCCTATTTAAGGAGATTGGAAACTTAATCAAGGCTGTTACTATAGGTAAAAATCAGTGTTATGAGAACTGGACCAGACTAGATGGTCTAATTACTGACTGAACTTGAAAACGGCTCTAATTTACAGTCTTAATCAAATTAGAGTTGGATCGCTTTGAACCGGAGAAAATCAAGTCCGATCATAAAATAAAAAACGATTTAAACTTTGGAGTAACTTTAGGAAACGTTTTTAGACGACAAAGAGATAAAGTTTAAATAGAGCAACACCAGCCTAATTAATGCATATAGGAACAGTTGAAGATAAAAAATAACTTACAACTTTAATCGTATTTAATGTATTTATTTATTTATTTTGATTGAAAATTGTTAGTATGTTAGTTGTTAATATTTTTGTTGGGTGAGACTTCACCCTCAACCTCTTACGCCCTACTATCAAATCACCTTATAATTCCTGTATTACATTCCATACGACCGCTTTCTTCACTATCAGACCACGTTATGACTCCCAAATTTAATGTATTTATAAATAGTAGAAAATAAAAAGTTAACTTACAACTTTAATCATATAACTATTAAATGTCAAAATTTTATAATGTAAAATCATCAGCCTATTCAATTTATATATAAAATATGTAGCTAGCAACTCTGTAATCTTTAATTCAAAGGTGATTATTTATTACTTTTTCTAAAATATAAATACAATCAATTCCCTTTTTTTTAGGAATTTCAAACACTTAGATAATACTCATAATAGTTATTATCTTGTACCAGTGTTATTTTATTATTTCTTATTTATTTATTAAAAAACCTCTTGAAAAACAAATATTTGTTGGGATATTTTATTATTACTGGAGTGGAAAAAATTAGATGTCTTTACAAATATCAATCATAAAAAAAAATTATATTTCATCAAGAATATTAACAACCATCACATAGAATTTTAACAATAACATTTTTATTCCTCTAACCAATTAACTAACTAATCCAAGTTTCAATTAACATGAAACCTGCACAAAAATTGAAAGCCTAAAGAGTTATAAGACATGATATATTCAGCTCTCACCACAGAAAGAGAGTTTGATCCATTCACCCAAGATGTGTCGAACAGAAAAAACTTAGGCTACACCAGTAAACCTACCCACGCATACACACAGAAAATTGGGATACAGCTCCTTATGGTTTATATATCTAAGCTAATAGAGTGCAATGCAAACACTGTCATGGCCATAATAAAACAAGCAAAAATTGTAAACCCTGCCCATAAATTGTTAGACTTTTTACGCTTAATAATCACTTTTGGAATCGCTTCTGGGCCTTTACTTCTACACCTGTAACTAGTCCTGCTATCCTTTTGAACCTTTTCCTTCACTGGAGCTGAGTCCTCGACGACGTTATAATTAACATTTTGTTTTTCTGTAGCCTCCACCATTTCATCTGTTTCCTTCTTTGCTTTCTTATCGCGTCCCTGAATACATCGAGAGCAGATTTCATATTTTTCAATATCTAATTTTGTATTCATCAAACACGTGACAAAAAAGTAAATAATGAGTTACATCAACAATCACCTTAAGCTTTTTCTCAGCTTCCCTTTGTGCTTTCTTAGCAGCCTTGGCTAAAGCTTTTTCAGCTAACTTCTTCTTCCTTTCCAAGGCCCGCTTCGCTTTCGCAATTTCCTCAATTCTTTTAATTTCTTTCAACTTTTCTGCATCGACTGTGGTCTCTTCGACAGAAGTCTCCTTATGTGAATTCTCAAATTCATATTCATCAGTATCTTCTAAATTCTTATTATCCAATTTGGATTTCGAATCTCCTCCTTTCTTTTTCGTTACTTTCTGAACCTTCTGAGCGAGCAGAGCTTCCTCGTTTCCCTGTTTCACACTGCTATTTGGTAATGTATTGTTTTCATCGGGTTTTGGTTCTTCCAGAAGTGGCTTTTCATCTGGGTTCCTCATCCGTCCATCCCTACTCAACTGTCGACTATCCAATGATTGCAAAAGCCTTTTCTCATAGTCATCTCTAAAAGTTCTGTCACTGTTCCAGTGTGACATAAATTTCTCTACCTGAAGCACAGAAAAATAAGTTCAAAAATAAGAATGCAATCACAACCCAGAAAATAAAAGCAGGAAAAAAGCTATCAGATGGTTAAAGTGCAATGCCGATATATCAGACAGTGCTTCTTCAAAAATTAAATACTAAGTAGACAACCTCTTTGTGCGAAAGTTCCTGAAGAGCATTAATATCTTTCTGTGCAGCAAGATCCTTTGCTTTGGTCATAATTCGACGACTTTCGTAGAATGAGGTGTTCTGAACAAATTAATAACAATTCAAACTCAGAAGGGTATAGCTTAGCATCTCCTATCAGGAATAAGAGATATAAAAATAAGATGTGTATCTCTGTATGCGTGTCACGAGAAATTAAAACATACCCCCTCATCACGCTTTCTTCTTAGCTGTTGAATGCTCTCGAAAGCTTTTTCCCTCTTCTGAGTAACAGTTACCTTTTCCTCCTCTAAAGACAGGATGTCCTTGTCTATGGCTTTCAGTGCATCATCAAGTTTATTGATTTTGGATCGAACTGCTTGCCTATCCTTTTTTACTCCATCCAATTCCCCACTAATAAGCTGCAATGGAAAATAATTGCTAAAGAACTTTATAAATGATAAACAATTACGATCACAGACAATTAACAAAACAAGGAGTTCCATAGACAAAATTAAAACAAAACTATCTTACCTTAACCTGATCTCGTATGGCTTCTTTCTTCCCAACAGAATCTTGTACTTTGGCCCTCAAGGCAGCATTAGCAATAATTTTGTCCCTTGTCCCCTCAAGCTGTTTGATTTCTCGAATGATTTGTTTTTCCTCGGTGAGCGGAATGCTCTCATGCTGTATGCGGTATCGCAAGCTATATATCTGCATCAAGCAAAGCATATTGGAAGTAGTGGGTGAATCAAGTAAAGATGTCAGGATTAACTAAATACAGAAAAGTGATGAAATTTGCATATAAAGAACTTGGAATCATAACATACAATATTATTAAGTTCCTCCTCAGATAAGCATAATCCACCCTGGCCAGCATTGTTTGAGGTGCGAAGCTTGCCCAGTGCCTGTTGCAGATGTTCAATCTCTTTTCTTTTCTCATCCAATATACTCTGGATTTGCTTATTATTCTCTTGTAGAGGCTTAATCTGGGAAATCAACTCTGCTCGTTCTGACTGCATATCGACCAAAAATGCAATTACATTAGATGATGCCTGCGGAGGAGCCAGGCATGTCACCTCGAAATATACGCTTTTAAGAAATAACAGTCCATTGTTGAGCAATATGCCCATCAATGTTTGCTTTTATATTCAATAAATTTTGAGATATGAAATGTTCTTGTAGACTAAAAGTGGAGAAGGTGACTCAATGCTAACAGTCTCCACTTCTTTCAAAAAAGCATAGGAGCATCTTGGAAAATCTGCTAAACCTTATCCCACTGGGTGGGTTCAAGTACATGAAACGACCTACTTCACCGGACTCTATAAGATTTTTTTTTCATCAGAAAAGCTATTCATAGCATAAGAAAATCACATTTAGCATATAAATGTTACTTTAATTGATCTCACAGAAAAGAACTAAAATCCATAATTCCCATTTTAAAAGATGTAGCTTCCTGACACTTAATGACTTTGTCTTCCCATTTCAACTACATTAAGACGAAATTATTCTTGGCTTACCCGCTTTGCCCTAATAGCATCGGTGAGCTGAATCCGAACTTGATTTTTCTCGTTCATCTCTTTATCAAGCTTATCCATTTCAGGTTTAATGTTTGGATCATTGTAACGCCGCAACCTGATAAAATAAAATGAATGTATCTTCTGAGGCGCAGGCCACTCTTCACCTATATCTTTTGAGCCACTGGAATCCGAAACACCATTCTCTTCTGCTGCAGAAGATTCATCTGCATGTGACCACAATATTGTGGAGTCTGAAACTCCCGAATCTTGTTCCAGTTTCACACATTCTTTTTCGTTCGAAATGGATTTGTCTTCTTCAGCACCGTTTTCCACAGGCCCTTGAATCATCTCAAATCCTTCAACCTCACCTGCCATCGCTTCAACTAGACAACAGCCTCACAAAAACCAATAAACCTAATTCCAAAGCAAAGTACTTCGTATGAAATTATGAATATAGGGATTATTCAAGAACTGATATAATTCAGGAGCTTCATCCACAGGCCTAATTAGCAGTTACATGAATGCCAAACCATGAATCAAGAAAAAAAATTAGGTTTTCTAACCATGATCAACAATTAACCCCCAGAGAAATCAAGGCCAGTGCTTAATGAATCATAAACATCTCATTTGGTCAATAAATACATGAATTCTATCATGTTCATCACAAACCGTAATTTTCAACAGTGCATATCAAATTGACAGAAGGATCTATGATTCATCTCAAACATACAACAGAAAAGAAAGAAAATTGTTTTTTTATGACAAAGAATAGACATTGTTCTATGAACAAACAGAACATGCAAATTCAAATTCCACAGAAATAAGACAATTACAATAGAAGAAAACTAAAGGGCTGGTGTAAAAAACTTGAATAGCCATACTCACGATTGGTACATGCAAAAAGACAAGAATTTTGTACAGAGTAACTTGAAAAAATAATAATTGCACAAGCATAAAAGGGAAAGATAGAAAAAACGCCAGTGTGTGAAAGAGAGAGATTGCAAAAGAAAAAGTACCCTTTTTGACAAAGGGAATTCAAAACGCAATTCCAAAATTAGGAAGAAAAAAACTTCAGAAAGAGAGAAAAATTGGAGGAAGAGAAGGAGAGATCGCTGTCAGTGCAAACAAGCTGAAGAGACAAGAAATACAAAGGTGGCTGGCTAGAGTTACACTGTGCTACTATTTATGAGCGACAATCTTAGATTTTGACCGAAACATTTACTTATTTCCTAAAAACAATAAAAGAATTAATTAATATGATCCATATTTATTGATTAAAAGGATAATCAGATCTTGAAATTATAAAATATAAAAATTTGAAAAATGTCATAAAACAATTATATATATTAAAAAGAGGGGATAAATAAGGATGACTTTTTCGGTTTGGAAATGGATAATAGTATTTTATTGGCATGACTATTATTTTGTTTCTATTAATAAAGTATTTTTATATAAATGATAAGATTGAATTTCTCATGTTTCTTTAAGGAGATCATCTATCTCTCCCTCAGGTTGGATCTCGTTAATCAATGTATGTGATCTCTTTAAAATATATATTTTTTGATCATATATATTAACGTAGATGATTGAATATGATAAATGATTAAGATCATTTAATTCAATTAATAAATTTATATGAATATTTGGTTTAGGTTCGTAAATATTAGACTTTAATATATGAGACCACTTCTTTAATTATTTATTTTCAATTTCATTTTTTTATATATGACAATAGGTTAAAATTTTAATTCGTTGTATATATTAAAAATTGATTAGTGATTATATATTGACAATAGATTCCACCTAGAAATAAAAAACATACAATGACAAAGACCAGATTAAAATAAATATAATTACACGTATAAGAATGAAGTTGAAAATGTTAAAAATTAGTCTCATATATAAAGATAAAAATAGTTGAAGTTTTTTGAAATCTTAGAAAGTCATTTAAGAATTCAATCCAGTGTTTGCCTTGATATATTAATGCTCTCTTTATATGTCAATCAAATTACAAATATAGAGCTAATGTGGTATGTGTCGAAAATGTTAAAGTGTTTTATAATTGACCATCATTAATAACAGCTGTTTTTTTTTTCTTTGAACAGTTTTACAAAGATGCATGTTTCTGCTTGTTATGTTACCAGCGTTAATGAACAATAATACAAATAAGATTAGAATCAGGAAGTGCCAAAGTGAAGAAGTGTCCCCACTGAAATATTCTCTGTTGTTCAGGTGTCACATCAAAGGCTCACTACTCAGTTACAACATGAACTCATGTTCCACGAAACCACAAATCTGCCATGCATCTTTTCTTTTTATAGGTCCTCTTACTATTATGTTGAAGGAGTGACAAAAAGGAAATAAATTTTATATAAAAATTATAGGAAAAATAAATATGGGTCTTAGAATTATATATAACTGATTTTGATTAAAAGTCAATTAATAATCATTTCGTTTAAAAAAATAATGTATTTTTTAATTTTAATTGTTTAAATAAGATTTATTATTCACTCTCACTTGAGTTATTATATATATATATATATATATATATATATATATATATTTTTTTTTTTGAAATTATAAAGTTTAAATATGAAATGAGAAAAATAATAATCAAAATAATACATTATATTGATGCCATTATAAACCTGAGTGTTGGCATACACTTCATACCACTGTTGTGATAACCAGATCGGACCGAAAAGATTGACGGTTTGATCACTGACCGGACTTGAAAACGATATTGGTTTGTAGTCTTAACCGAGTGAGGGGTTGGACCGCTTTGAACCAGAAAAATTTTGGTCCAATCATGCTAAATCCGTTTGAATAGCAATAACTTGGGAAGTGAATCGGGAGGTTCGCTTAAAATTTAAAAAAAATGAATACTACTCTGATGTTTTGTTTTACTCCGGTACAAAAAAAGAAAGAAAAAATGTTATTTCAATGTAATTATATATAATTATTAATTAGATAAAATTTTGTATTTATATATAACTATATATTTATATATAAAAATGATAAATTATATATGAAATCATCATATACGACCAGACGGTTTAACCGTTTAAACCGATTAAACTTAATATGAGACCTCTTCCAGTTTGATGTCCGACTTGGATTTCACAACATTGCTTCATACCTATCGACAACATTCTTATTTTATGGTATTAAATATTCAATTTTTATATATTTCATTTTAGAGAATTAGAATATTTTGTATTGGGGGTACTTTATGTTACAATTTTTTGTGTTTATTATAATATCCAATTTAAGGTAAGATAGATGATTATTGTATTAAAAATGGTCAACTATGATATAATTTTTTTATAATTAAAAAATTAATGGCAAAATAGGAAATTAAAAATTAGTCCATGATGGTGGTCAAAGTACACCATATTTTACTTTTGTATATAGTATATATATAGAAGTATAGATAAATATATATAGTATAAATGATAAAATGATATGATATAATGTAAAATACATTTAATCAGTATTTATATTAATATTATATCCATAATTAAATAAATAATAAAGATAAGACAATCTCAGCCCGTAAAGATCTTTTAAGATATAAGATATATTTGATATTTTTTATATTTACGTAGAGGGTAATATTTATACACTATTAATATAAACATTTATATACAATTAATACATAATTCATCATTTAGTTGTATTTTATTGAAAAATCACTCATGATTAAATATGAATGATACAATGATAATGTATCGAACTTATACACTACATATATTTTTTCTCATTTATGTATCCTCTATATATTGTCTATAATAAAACTCAAGATACTGATATACTTATACATACTATGAAGCACTGATACTGATACGTGTATCGGGTACGATACGTATCCGATATATCGATACGTATTTTTTCCAAAATACAGAATACGATACGTTCAGGGATACACATATAAAAAACACATAAAATATGATAAAATTATAAGTGTAAATCAAAATATCTAAAGTAAAAAAATATAATGGAAATTTAAAATCACTGTCCTCCATAACAAATCAATCTTATTCTATTTTAATGAAAACGGATCTATCCTAAAATCATTGCCCTCCCTACCAAATATATTTTATCTTATTTTTATGAAAATGAATATATGTTATCATGTTTTATTGGAAACGAATCTATTTTATCATGTTTTATGGGAAACAAATATATCTTATCCTATTTTATTGGAAACGAATCTATATATCCTATACTTTACTGAAAACGAATTCATATATCATACATTTTGTTGGAAACGAATCGGATACGTGTCTTAATATTTATTTATTTTATTTTATTTTATTTTATTTATTTTTGGATACTCTATGGATACGTATCTTTCGCGAATCCGAGTGTATCCGTATCGGATACATGTTTGTGAAGAAGATTTTGCTCCTGACCTTGACACGGTTTTGATGAAGACACCAACATCACCAAAAAGAAGAAAAGGAAGATGACTTATGAAGACAAATGAAGATAAAGCTTCAAGACATTAGATTAAGTCTTTGTAAGTACTTCTATCCTAAACTCTTAAGTATATACAAGTATAATTGCTCAAACTATTTTAGAAAATGTGAGACACTTTAGAAGACTTAAAACATTTTTAAAAAATAGTGTGTAACAGGTTACTTCATTGAGTAACAGGTTACATGTGTGAGAAAAGAAAAGAGTTATCCAACTGAAAAACTGATTTTTGAAAGCTGAGTAACCGATTACTCAAAGTGAGTAACCGATTACTCAAAATAATTTTTAAGCATCTGTTGGACAGAAAGTTTGAGTAACCGATTACTCAAATGAGTAACCAATTACTGAGAGTTGTTGGAAGTGTTTTTCAGATTTCAAAGTGAAAGGTGTTCACTCCAAACGAAATCTCTTCACTCCAAACAACTCATACACTTTCAGAAACCTTCAAAGGATACTTGTAAACTCTATATAAAGGCTCTAAACTCTCACACAAACAAATACACAACATACAAGAGAATACATACAACTTTCATACTATTTTCTCAAAAGCTCTCACACTTTTCTTAGAACTTATCTTTGAACTCTTTGCAACTTGTTCTTAAACTTTCAAGTTAATTTTAAAAAGTTGCTTCAAGCGTTTCAAAGACTTTTACAAAGAGCATTATATACTTCTATATATATATTCAGAGTTTGGATTGCAAGTTACATAAGTTTCATACTCGTAAAGGCTATCTGCCATAGTTGAATATTCTTCATTCTATCTGACATAGTTGAATATTCTTCATTCTTGTAAAAAATTCTTTCTTTCACGGGGTGTGAAAAGAAAGGGGAATAGATTCACTTGGAAATGTGTTTTCCAAGGGTATAAGAATTAGGGAGTGTGTATGGTACATAGAGATCTCGGGGTGTTTTTAGTAGAAAATCTCTTGTGTGGCAAGAGTATTGGACGTAGCCTTCGGGGGACAAGAAGGTGAACCAATATAAAACTCCTTGTGTATTCTCTTCTCCTTATCTCTTTCATTTTATTTCCTATTATTTTTTTGCATATTGTTCCGCTACACTTTGATTTTGTAGAAAAAACGACCATTATTTTAAGACAACTAATTTACCCCTCTCTTAGTTGCACTCTAATACTTACATGTCGGACATCGACACGTGAGGATGTTTGACAATCTGTCTTACATATATTCCAACATTTTGGATGAAGGTAAAGTTTATTATGTTTTAAACTCGTTACATACAGTGTATAATCGTTAAATAAGATAAATTCATTTCTTTCTTCTCATATAAATTCATTTTTCTTCTTCTTATTAGCAACACCAAAATTATTTGAAATTGAAATTATGGCTCAAATTGCTTTTGGAAAAAAGTTTGAGGCAATGCATCTGGGACTAATCCAGAGCTAGCACATTTGAGAAAGTCGAGGCAGTATATTTGGAAGAAAAACTAATTGATTAAAGACTATAATAACATTAAATTGTATTACCAAAGTCGTTGGCAATTTTAATAAAATTTGATTATAAGTAACATCAAATTTGTATATATATAGTTTTTATCGGAAACATCAATAGCGCTATTAAATATATTTAACATATCTAGCTAATGCTAATTATATTAGCTCTATTGATGTTTTCTATATTTTACATTGAAGAAGCAACATATTGTATGTCACATCAAATTTTTATAGCTGATATAATTTGATGTTTCCTCTCGGTTTAATCAAAATATAGCTTACCTACCAATAAGAATTAAGAAGCAGCAAATTCATGTTTTTTTTCCATTTAATTGTTTCCCGAAGATTTTTCTCGAAAAGTATAAATCTATTCTGAATAGTAATATAGTATCAACAAAATGATTTCACTCATATTGAAGCTCGCGACTTGCTATATAAAGCTTATAGTTAATGAAGTAAATAGCAAAATTGAACTATGTACAGGTAACTGTAGGTATTGGATAACAAGTATACGTGCATCACAGCATATGCTGATGCTAATATAACTATATTGTTAATTCATGATGAAAAGGCAACACATGGATGCAAGATTTTCAGCACCTTTAGGAATTAAATCAATTAAAATGCAGAAAGGCTCGGGGCATTCATTATATTTAGTTATGGGAACACATCCATTTAATAAAGTTCTACCTCAAAACCAACCGACAATGATAAAAATATTTATTTAAATTATTCACAATATAATGAAATGAAATATGTAATATGAAACTTATTTTCCAACATCACTTTGGAGTCCCTTCACTTGTTACAAGTATGTTATTTCTGGAGAATATCATAGCAAAAAACAGCCATTTTCAAATGTGATTATGACTGAAAATTATTCCCCAACTTTTTCTTAGCTCCCTTGAATTGGTGTGTTACACAAGTGTACTCAGTTACATTTAACCAATACTTATCCAAGCCAAGTTTCTTTTTAGAAAAAATCATCAAATGTAACCAATTACCAAACACCATAGACATGGATAAGATAACAGGATGGGGATTACCTGTCCCAACTTGGTATCCCCATTCTTGTCTCATTCCATTCATATATTGACATATGAAATTAACATATTATTTTAATAAAATAAAAATAAATTGAGATGTTAATTTTGATTTATTAGCAAACACTGATTGGTGTGAGACATGAGACAGGAACTTTTCTGGGACAGTAGATCCCGTTCCAAGATAACAACCCATCATGAACGTGAGAGCAGAATACTAGCCACCAAAACAAGCAACAAATATGTTATTGGTGTAGACATGAAAATTACAGTGTCTATAACTACATAATTAGCGATGAAACATGCAAAATAAACAATTAACAGTGAGAATAAGAAAATCAGTAGACTAGAAAGGTTGAAGTAATAAATTGTGTATTTTTACAATTGAAAATTTCAAATAAGACAAGCTCATGTGCAATTTTCCCTATATATCATGAGGAAGTTCATTCAACAAGTATTCAAGTAACAATAACAGCAATCATACCTTACCCTTTCCTACTAGACGAATGAATCAAATGAAGTTATTATCTTTTATCATAAATCATTGATATTTATATTATTCCAAATGGTTTTGCCTATATCTACCTTTAACAATTGAGTTACCTTGCATCTAATCTCCTCTTCTTCTTTGAGGTTCTAGAGGCCTATTAAAACATACCCGAATTACTTAAAAGATAAGTTTTACTATCTTTTCTATGATGGGTGTTACTCAAGTTTCTTTATCAACAAGACATTTATTCCTAATTCTATTATATTTGATGTTTTATACACATGCTACCTATATTTCTCATTGTTGCTAGTGAATGTAAAACTTTATCCATCGATCACAATACTATGGATCAACAATGTTCAATTCACAATGTCAAAACGAGTGGTCCCAACAGTCACCAAAACCATTCTCCTTGTTTTATCAGCTTCATCCCCATTCAGCCACAAGAGTTGACGATTTTGGGTTATGAAGGATAGAATTAAAATTAATAAATTTTATTTAAACAATGACTGATATATTTATTTTCAAAAATATATTCTCTAATGTTACCAGGGAACATGAAAGATATTAGAGGATTTTATTATTCAATTTGACTAATACTCAACTCACTTCACCAAAATAGATATTATCATGTCAATTTTTATATGATTAGAACAGTTGAAGGAAAATAAATATAAAGATTCTAAAAAAAATATTTTTCTTAGAATATGGGGAACAAAGTTTTTGAGCAATAATGTTTTTAGAATATAGGGGAACAAATAATAGTTGGGGGAGATTCCCTGTCAGCTGGAATAGAGGAGTTGGGTTTGTTAGAGAGAATTTGAGGGAAAATTGCATCAGCTATGAGCTCATCGGCAAAGTATTTAATTTGTGGTTGATATACAATATCAAGTAACCCAGTAACATTGAAAGTAAAAAATTATTCCTTTTTGAATTGCGTGGTTGTTCCTCCGAATAAGTATTGTTCACAAAAATTAAACCAAAAGTTTTTTGATCATCTTAAAGATCTAACATAACTTTGTAGTTTTAAGTGAATGTAAATTGATGATGAGGTGTATATTTGTAAGTATGCAATGAAAAATTATTCATTTTTATTGATTTCTGACCAACTGGTCAGTAAGACCCATTTGGAAAATATGACCTCAATTGTGCCACTATGGGAACTGATCCAAGCTAAAATACATTATCATATTTGTTTTTGATTAATTATGTTTGACTATTTTGGCTGAGTCGTTTGACTGTTTTTTTATTATGGGCGAACTTAATCATATTTCTTGATTTGCTTAATATTTCATAAAAAGAGTCTTATAAAATTAAAACAAACAAACAAATACATCAATTAATTATTTGATAATACTCTTTTTATGATACAAATGTGGCAAGAAGATATTAGCAAAAAAAATCGCAAGAAGGTATTACCAAAAAGGAAACGTGGCAACAAGGTTTGAACGTGTACTTTCATACAAAATATTCAAATCCCTCACACCAAACGCTGATTGCTAATCCCTAAAAACATTGTGTAATGAGCAAAGAAATATAAAGTCCACATTTGAAAATTATATGTTTAGCACATTTAAATATAACACGAAACTTGTAAGACTTCATCCTTTTAGTCCGGTGAAGCTAGGCCAAAAAAAAGTCTTTTCTATTTACTTTATTTTGTTAGTGTGAAGAATTGTTTGCGAGGAAAACTTGTATAAAGACATATATAACACGTTATATATAGAAATAAATGTATTTATATTTTTATGTTCTATTATTTATGACTAAATTTTAATTAAAATTAAATTTTAATAATTTGGCAATATTTTATTGGTTCTCTCCACATACATATGTATTAATATAAGTCTTTTTATTTACTATTAGAGTGTAAAATCTGTACACTGACAATGTAAAGATTTATACACATACACACTATCATCTCCCTTCATTTGGATTACTTTTTTTGAAAAGTCAACAATAATTTAACATATTGGTGGATGATACAATGACAATGTATAAATCTTGTACACTGTCAGTGCATACATCTTTTTCTCTTACTATTATAGTATGAATTTAATACGTATACAGTAACAATGTAAATGTTTTTTCACATTGTCAGTAAATCTCCACCATTGATATGTTAACTATCATTGACTTTCAAACAAAAATATTACAAATAAATGGTGGATGATATGCCGAGAGTGTAAAAAACTTTACACGATCAGTACATAAATTTTAAACTGTTATAATATGTATATGATATAATAGTTCAATTAGTGTTTGATTAACCAAACTGTACATTAGTCAAGTTTGATATAACATTAGCGGATAAAAATATATACACTATTTGTATATAAGTTTTATGTATTGTTATTGTACCATTTATCATTTCATATTTAATTATTTTTGACTCTTTACAAAACAATGCAAATAAATAATGAATAATGTAATAAATATACATAAATTGATAGACATTACATTCATAACATTTAAAAAAAATGTGTCAGTTTCTAGCTGATTATTATTATGTTTTAGAAATATAAAAAAAATAATAAATGTGTGTTTAGTCATTCATACAAATACTTTATTTAAAAAAATAAGTCATTTTCATTAAAAAATTAAATAGAAAACAGTTAATATAAATAATACAATTCAATTAAAAATCGGGTAATATAACCGATTCTTGCTGATATAATTGTTATTCTATATCAATTTTCACAACACTGCATCAACTCTAAAACGTTTTTAGGTTATTTACCTACCAGCTAACATGTTTACAAGACAACACTTATAATTTCTAAGGAAAACAGAAACCATGCAATAAGCCTCCGAGTAACTGAAATGCCTAAGCTTAAGTTTGAAGAGATAGTTGTGTTAGAGAGTAAGAAAGAAGTGACAGAGTTTCTAATTTTCAACCAAAACATATGTAACGACTTTCTCACTTTTGCTTACACGCTTATAACATTGAAATAATTAAACTTTAACAAACAAACGTCGTGCTTACAACAAAAGAAACCCCTTTATCATTTTTAATTCATAAATCTCTCTTTAAATCTAACTTATTTGTAGTTTATGTCTGCACCTTTGTCCTGATTCTCTGTTCTCTTGTCCTTCGCCAAACACAGGTTTGTGTCTTCTGCTTCTTTCTATTATTACTGTATAGATCATCCGTGTAATAATACATATAGTAATTAATTATTTGTTTCATGAATAGCCTTGTGTTCTTCACCACATGCAGTTTCTGCTGCCTTATATTTTTATTTTTCTGTGTTTATGCTGTTCATATGTTTCAACAACAAAAAACGATTTTCTAATATGGGCTTTGTCCATTTTGCCGTTTTTCTTTGATCATTTTTCATTCCAAGCGATTTTTTGATAGCATGTCTTCTAATAAACAATTTGAAAAAACAGTTTGGGATCAAAACTATAGGTCATTGTTGAGCAGACATGATCATTTTATCCTAGCTAGTTAGTTCAACGATTTCTTGTATGATCTAGATCCATGTTCTGTATCTGTGATGTTACAAACACTGTACTTTTTTACTTTATCAGTCGTTTTAATCTTTTGGCACTGTGTTGATTTTTTAATCCATATTTGTCTCTTTCTAATCGGAAAAGCATACTGATATGAGTCACACAATGCTTACATAAATAGATCAATTTTAGTAACTTTAAATATCAGTTTTTTTATTTACTAATTTTATTGGAACTCAACCTGTTTGGTTGATTTTGGTGAGTGCAATTTCTCTGCTTATGTGAAAACAATCAATATCTAATTTACTTCTTGGATTCAATACTTGATTTTTATTCTACAGATTCAACAGACAGCATTTAAAGGCAAAGTTTATTGAGAGAATTTATGAAGTGGGTACCAAATTTGTTTATTTCAGTGGCTGCTACATGGTGAATTGACTTTGTTATTTGATTGATTCATTGAATCTAGATTTATATAATTGAATAAGTGTGCATGATTAGTCTCAATGAAGGAATCCTTTCACATGGAGAAGAAATGGCTCTTTCCTCTCATTGTGATCTCTGCTATATCCATATTCTTTGTAGCCTACATGGGAATAGTCTCTTCAATTCACCAAAACTTTAATTCAATATTGTTCATTCTCCCTTCTCGTATCGCCACAAACCAAACTGTTCCAGAATTCGCGGAGACAAAGATTACTCCAGCTCCACCTCCACCTCTTGTTGGGGCTACAATTCCCCGGTTTGCTTATTTGATTTCTGGCTCAAAAGGGGATTTGGAAAAGCTATGGAGAACTCTTCATGCCCTTTATCACCCACTAAACCACTATGTTGTTCACTTGGACCTGGAATCGCCACTAGAGGAAAGGTTGGAGCTCGCATCTCGAATTGAGAAACAGCCTATCTTCACTAAGGTTGGAAATGTTTTCATGATTCAGAAAGCTAATATGGTCACTTACAGAGGACCCACGATGGTTGCAAATACTCTTCATGCTTGTGCTATCTTGCTTAAGAGAAGTAAAGACTGGGATTGGTTCATTAACCTTAGTGCTTCAGATTATCCACTTGTGACTCAGGATGGTGAGTCTATTATATTCTATTTGATTGCTTCAATTAGTTTTTGCTTCAAACTGTTTAGGATTACAAAATTTTGTCTCAATTGTTGTTAGACTAATATAGTGAATGATTGTGCAGATCTTCTATACACTTTTTCAGATTTAGATAGAAGCATTAACTTCATTGAGCACACAAGTTATTTAGGATGGAAGCTGTAAGTTTCTTTTTATTTAGCAATGAGTTATGCTAATCCTGATATATGCAACCTTGATTTATACATAATGATGAATTGAACCACACTTTGCAGTGACAAACGAGCAATGCCTTTAATTGTAGACCCTGGGTTATACATGTCAAACAAGTCTGATGTATTTTCTGTTGGTCCTAAGAGAACTTTACCAACAGCTTTTAAACTATTTACTGGTTAGTCTGTCCTTTCCTTTGCACTTTTATTTCATTTACCTTGCAATAATTTATCAGGTGATCACTGTAGGTTCATCTGTACTTATTTGGAGAACAGTCTAAGAAGATATGGCTGTCAAATATGTCGCAGACACTGCTTTTTATTCCTGTAGTCACTTTTTATGTTATACCTCAATGAGTTATATAGTTCATTTAACTATTTGGTACTTCAACAGTTCAACCGGCTCACTAAAAGTTTCAGTTTTACTAGTCCAATTTCAGAATTTCTAGTTTCACGCATGTCACATGATGCCATCTCGTTTATTATTATGATTATTATCTACTTTGTTGTCCAAAGTTTTCATTGAATCATGGCAGTAACACTATTCAGGTTCGGCATGGATGGTTTTGTCGCGTGCATTTGTAGAATATATTATTTGGGGATGGGATAACCTGCCAAGGACCCTGCTTATGTACTACACTAATTTTATCTCTTCCCCTGAAGACTACTTTCAGACTGTTGCATGTAATTCACCAGAGCTAGCTAAGACAGTTGTCAACAGTGACTTGCACTATATTTCATGGGACAACCCTCCTAAGCAGCACCCTCATGTCCTTGGTATCAATGACACAGAAAAAATGATTGCAAGCAGTGCTGCCTTCGCGAGGAAATTTAAGCAAGACGATCCGGTGTTGGACGTGATTGATAAAAATTTACTACGCAGGAAAAAGGGACTACTCACACCAGGTGGTTGGTGTTCTGGCAAACCCAGATGTTCTAAGGTTGGAAGCATTTACAAGATTAAACCTGGTTCGGGATCTCAAAGGCTTCGTCTACTCGTAGCTAGGCTAACTTTGAAGTCTAGATTTCGCCAGAATCAGTGTAAATAGATGATCCTATTGGAAACTTTAATAGTTGGAGTTGGAAGTCATACAAATTAAAAGATAGTAACTTTTAAGCCACATATGTTACTCCATCACCCCACACCTCCTTAATCGCAGTATCTTGTAAGGCATGCCAATCCAAAATATGAACTTAGGAACAAAGTTCCACCATACTCAGTACCAAAGATACTATGAGAGTCCTTTTTCAATTTATAAGTACAATTGATACAAGAGTTCAGAATATTTTGCAGTGCCAAGATCATACCTCCACTAGATTTTGTAGCTTTGTTTCTTTACTTCATTTTTCATGACATTTATTATATCATATAGACAACAAATATTTGGATCATTATATTTAAATTTTAGGAGTCGTCAGTAAAAAACTGCAAGGCAGTTATGTTGGTAATTTTTTTTAGTGGATTACTGAAGGTAAATACATCAATGCCTTCTTAAAATACCAAAACTGCTGCATTTGCAATAAATTGGAAGGCACAAACAGCCATCAGAACAAAACTTCAAAATAAAAAACAAACTATAAAAAGGGAACAAGCTACACGAATCCACGATATAGGCCGAGACTCTTTGCAAAATTTGAAACATGTCATTAAGATAAAATGCAAACAACTTTACCATCATGAAAAAACTCTAAACAACACACTTGGTTGGATTTGTTTTAGCATAATATCCTCTCCTCTGGCCTCCTCCATCAAAATTCTCATTGGTCGTTCAAGATCCTCCTCACAATCTTCACTCTATCATCATTATCTTGTGCATTGACTGTAATCACTTGTTTTTAGGAAATAAATATTGGATATCAAAACTCGTTCTGCTATGTATGATTTAAATACCTGTTATTGTTAACTAGTTATGAGATAAAACTTTAATGTGATGAAAGATGTAAGGAACAGAGAGGATAAGTTTGTGGGTGGATTTGAGTCACACCACTAACCAAAAAAAGGAGTTATAAGATTAATTGATAGTTAAGGTGAAGAAAGTTGAGGTTTGAGTCTTATCCACAATAAAGATACTTGCCCATAAAAAACATAATATTAGATTTAGACTCAAACTTCATTCATTAGTTGTTGGAGGTCAAAAAAATATCATTTAGTGGTCAAATGTAGCATTTCTCTGTGGGTGAAGAAATATATGAGTGAAATAATTAACGTGGACATTAAAAAAATCAAGTAAAATTGAAATTAAAAAATTTACATACCTTGAACCAAAATAGCACCTCTGTATTATTATCGAAGAATAAAGGAATTGATTGAGGGAATAGATGAATCTATTATTACCATCTAAGATTTGTATAAATCTTCAAAATAATGGAATCGGTAGGCTTTTAAAATAATAGCATTGATAAACACCTATTAAATTGAATCACCCCAAAATAGGTACCCTCATAAATTCGATACATTCCTTCATAGGATGTTCTTTTTAATTCGAAAATCATGGAATCTAAGAATATAAATGATAAAGTACCCTACTTGATTTTATCAAACATCTATTGTTAATTAGAATTCTTAAATAGAAAATATCACAGAGAACCTCACTAAGTCACTGTTGGACCAGACTATGACCGGAGAGCCTCCAACCATCGGGGAGTTCCATTGTTACATGGGTATGGGAAGTGTGAAGAGTCACAAGTGAGACAACACGTCTTGAACCAAAACCTTAAGACCATAGTTCCATTTCCTTCTTATAAACTCTTTCACTCCTCCCCGCATATCCAACGTGAGACTTCACACTTGAATAAACCCAAAAATCTCTCTCAAGTGTGGGTACCACACACTTTATTAAATAAAAGTAATAAATACAAATGATTAATAAAGCACTAATCATATAAAAAAATTACATTAAAAGTAATACATAATATATTGTAAATAATAATTTTAAGCTTATAAAAAACAATAATAAGAATAATGGTCATACTTTACTAATACATATTTTAAATATATAATTCTATTATAAATACTAGTATGTTGATCGACACTCTATATTTGTCCACCCATATTCTTAATTTTTTATATGAAATATATATACAAAGTTTTTGTATATTTTTGAACTTGTGCCTCTAATAATGATCAGTGTGTCATTCGATGTTTTAAATGTTAATAAAGTTGTTCTTCTTGAGGTGATAAAGAGATAATGTAGAAGTATGATTGTATAGTAGTGATGCATTGATAAAAAGAACATGTGAAAGTTTCTTGTATTCTAATAATGATAAGTTTCTTGTTGTTACTAAATAAAATTGAATGAAATTATACATGTTTAATTACCTAAATATCCTTTATATATATTTTGCATTTATATAATTATAAGGACAAAGTTAAAATATAAAAATTATGTCACTTCAATTACATAAACACCCCTTAGAAATATTTTACTTTTTATATAATAGTATAGATAGTAAAGATTTACTTCATTAAATATTGGTAGAATTATTAAGTTGATATACGTTAGGATGATATCTTAAGTTGATATAAAAAGCTTATGAAAATGAGAGAAAATTTCCTACAAGGGTAAAGATGATTGTCATACTCAGTGTCCTATGAGAGTAATTTCCTACTGATGTTCATACTCAGTGTCCTAATCCTAACACAGATTGTTACAGAGACTGTCTTTTGAATTGTTGGGCAGCAAAGAGGCCTAGGCTCAAGTGTGAAGATGATTGTCGATGTCTCTGCAATTAAAATAAGTAGTATGACTATATATGTAACGAATATTTAGTTGTCTTGCATCCTTCTTGCAAATATTATTAGATAAATGAATCTAAAGAATAATTGCAATTATATATTAAGGACATTTTTTTCTGTTTTAATAACTTTGTTCACTTCTTTGATTATATATGGTTACTGTAGGGGAAATAGTGTCTTATTGTTGATTTATGTTTTTGGTTTTCGTCATCCTTTGATGATTTCGTGAGGTTTTTTAATGTGATGATGGCTTTGTTTTGGTTTAAAGTTTAAGGCACTTAAGAGGATATGTTCTCAACCTACATTGGCAACATTTTTTTTTTACTAAATGTTGATATTATCTTAATCCTAATCTATTTCTTTTTTTTAATTTCTTTGATTACATGGCATACTTTTCATAGAGTTGAAGGGAATGTGTAGGTTTTGGGTTTTCTCCATTGTTTTACTGTCTTACATTTTTCCTAATATTTTTTCTTACATTCTATAAATTCTATGTTCCATCTAAAAATTATAGTTAATATTTTAAAAAAGTTACTGATATTGTTTATAACATTCATATTTAAAAACCTCTCAATTATCTATGAATTATATGTAACTCACATGAAAAAAAATGAAGGTGTATTATTTGTTTAATTGAATTTTTCGTTTTATATTAACTATTTTATTTTAGCTAATACATAAAAATTATTTTCATCAAAAAAGACAACCAAATAAAACTATGCAGTAAAATAAAAGATGAATTTTTTGTAGACAACATATAATTTATATTGAAAAATAAATAGCTGAAATTTTTATTCATAATTTAATTATTGATGAGTTAAAGTCTTTAACAAAGAACGACACTTTAAATGAATATATACATTTTTTTAACGTTTTTAATTGTTAATTATTATTATTTAGAATTAATGTTATTTTGAAACTTTAAAACAATTATTTATATTTCTTTATATTTTTTGCTATTCAATTAATTTTAATTATAAAAATATAATTAAACATTGTTACCCCTCTTAAATTTTAAATCTAGATTTATCACCGGTCACGATTATATATAGTCTAACATTTGTATTAATTTTTCAATTTAAACTATTATTTCCTATTTACTTTCTTTCCCCTTTTATCATACCAAACATCTTTCAAAACCAGCCATAACCTTACCTTAGAGTAGTGATTCTAAGTTGGGGAGATTAGGGAAGATGAATATAATGAGAAGAGATTTGATTGTTTTCATTCCATTGGTTCCATTTCCATCTTAGTAGATAGTATAAACTCTTAAAAATGCAACATTTTTTTATTAATTTCATTTCAGTCTATTACATCATCAAAACATGAAATTTGCCAAATTAATTTCATAAAAAATAAGTTACTATATTTATTTGATTAAAGTAGTTTCTTTTCTTATAAAGCTACTAGCTAAAAAAATTGATATTTGATACCTCAACAGAAGTAGCTTATCTAGTACATACGCAGACAGGGCATTAATGTGTAAAATTTATGTGCATCGGCAATAAATGTATATATACTTATAAATAACTTATAAAATTTGAGACAATTTCTTATTTGTTTAATCATGATAGTTAATTAGAACTTAGAAGTGGGAATTTCTGATGTATTTCTAGAACATGAAACAACAAAGATAACTGAAATGACATTTTTTGGGGGAACAAATGTGCTTCATCACAAGCAAATATTCTATTACCCATGACCTCGTTACAAAGCATAAGTTAATCAACCTTATTATTGTGTCGAGAATTACACTCTTAATTATCATCTTAGATTAAAATAAATCTGGACATAGCATTCAACATGCCAAACAATGAACTCCCCTTGCTTTTTATAACCCGTATCCTCAATTTTTTCAAAGATTATTAACCATGTTCCACCATGCCTTTAAAGCCATTGTTTTCTGGTGTCATGCAAGCTTATGGTCAATGCCCCTTGCTGTTGCAGTGAACATGGTTAAGTAAGGTTCATGCATTCATGGTCTAGGGATCAACAGATAGCAGAAATTTAATGCCAAGTAGACATTCATGAAACCATTTTAAGTAACAGACAAGGCAATTTAGATCACAAACCATGTAAATATTTACTAATCGCTTCGCTTATGATTTTTCTTGCTCTCCTTTAGCATCTAGAAATTAGATCACCCTTCATTTAAATTACTCTCTTTATTGTGGTTTATAGTGGTCTCTTCCATATGTGTTAAACCATCTAAGCCATCACTCTACCATATTTTCTATAAGAAGAGCTACCCCAACTTTCTCTTTGACGAATTCCATTTTTTATCATATCTTCTTCAATGTGTTCACTCATCCAACAAACTATTTTCATCTTTATATGACATGTCTTCTTATAGCTTTGCTGTAAAATTTCACTTTAAACTTTAGTGAAAGAGGTAATGTTCACTTTTGGGGAGCACATCTTTTATCCAACATCTCATGTCATTCAATGTGTCATGAGTTGTAAGTGGTTAGAAAAAAATATTAAAGTTAAAAAATTAATTTTAAGTATTTTTTTGACCAATCACAGCTCATGATACATAGAGCAACACAATGTTGTAGGATAGAAGACATGGTCCCCACTTTTGGTGTCCACTATATCTGCTTTTCAATGCTTTAAGGTCAGTATAGTCAGCAGATTACACACACGAAGCTTATTATGTCTGTCTTTTTGTGGCAGCTACAGCGAGACTGTTGCCATGGATGTTCCAGCTGCTGAGCATAAGGGGAACTGCAAGTAGCAGTGCTAGCTGCACTTCTGTGAACTGCACCCGTGGCCATTAAAGAATTTATTCACATTTAATTGCCATTTGTTTTGGCCATACAAACCTCCTAACAATGTAATTTTTTTACTAAATAAATGTGTGCGCTGTTGTAGACTTATCATACCACATGTTTGTAAGTGACATTCATGTCAAAGTTATATAACAGTCATGGCTGTGGTATTATGTGGTTAAATGGACTAAAATAAGTTTGCCACTCCATTTAATAGTATTTTTGCACTGTCATGACACCAGCATCTGCATCAGGATTCCAAGAATCACCAACTCAGTAAAATTTGAAAAGAAAATTGTGATACACAGGATTTGAAATCTATTGAACTCAAGGTGAATGGGACACAGGAAAGGAAGGCACTTAACTGATAAGAGTTAAGAGAAAGGGGACTAAGTGCACACATAAAAATAACTAATTAAGTACAAATGTTTTGAGGGTCTTTATTTGCCATTCACATACCTATGCTCCTTCACATCTTGCAGATGTTTGGCACTGCCTTAACTTAGAGACCACATGAATCTGTTGATGAAGCACAGCTTTCAAAATATTCAAAACATATTGCACATCCAACAAATTTCCGAGTTCTTAAAGTGCCCCTAAAGCTACCTAGACCATAGCTTTCTAGAAGGTATTTTAGGATAGTGAATGAGAGGTTCTACTATATAGACACTCTAAGTTCGTTATAATTGGGATAACTAATATACTAGATTTATGATGTTTACAGAGGGATACAAGATTTCATCCATACATCAAAGCCCGAATGGAGTCCAAAGTTGACTGATTCTTTCAAATTCGAGATTAGGTGTGAAAGGCCTAAGAAACATTTACTGAAGGATGACATTTATGCATCTTGCTGAAATGTTTCACTCCAACATACAACTTGGTCGATCGCTCTGATTCTGAATAAAGCACTATAAATATTGTTTCTTAATTTAATGCAATACACAATATCACCACAAAAGTATCAAGGAAAGGACAAGAGAACAGTGAGAACCATTGACAAATTCTGCAACTTTAAATCTCTAAAATAACTATGCTTGGACCTAAATAGAGGGACGGACAGGTAAAAGAGGAAGCAGAAACAGGGAAAGGGATTTATAGATTAACACAACTTATCTGCCAATCAAATTATTTGAGTACAAAAGCATTTTTACTACTACACTATGCGTGATAAACTAAGGTCTAAAACACAAGACTAACAGGAGTAGTAAATCCTGATTCAAAAAGTTACAAGTTAATAAATTATGAATAACATGTAGCAGCCAATTCCCTTACTTTTTATTCAGGATTTCGATAATCATCGTGATACTATTTTAAAATAAAAACTGGGTTTCAAAATCTTTATTGATTGAGTAAAAATATCTAAGGTATTATACCATTGTCTCCTTTTCTTTTTTCTTCGCTATCAATCTCAAACATTGAATCCCTCAGCACGGAGGCACTGTCGGTGAGCTTCGATCCATTTTGTACAAGCATCTTCACCATTCTCTACAATGCATTCATCTCGCAACTTTTTAGTATCTGGGCAAGCACAGCATATTTTCTTCTTTGGCTTTGACTCTGCACCAGTTGCCACAGTCACTGAACATTCACCTTGCTGTGACCCTTGTAAGGCCAAGGCAGGGGAACTACTTTGCAGTTGCACTCCACTCATCCTCTTAAGTCTTCTGCAGAACAATAATTATGAAAAAAATATGTATAACTCATATAGACTTGGAGCAACAGAGGATGTTGAGAATAAAATCAAATGAAATTTTATTTACAAACAAAATGTCAGTGGGACACAAGCAAGTATAATAAGGTTGTATAAAAGTGAGGCATCAATTCATAGGAATATTTCATAAAAGTGAGGTACAAATTCATTGTCATTTGAACCAAATATAATCTTAAACTTTATAACCACATTAAGAACTAGAAAATAAATCAACTCCTTCTGATACAGGTTTGATGTAATTCAATCCAATTTACCTTCCATCATTAAAGTCCTAACCTTTCAAACTCCTTTTGATACATGGCATAAAAAATTATGTATTTTGATTAATCAAAACCGAAATAGACCCAGTTACTGAATATAAATAGCTGCGTGAATCACTAGAATTTACCAATTGATAAACCAAAGCATTGAATAATTACAAAGAAAATAGTGTGGAAAGCCCCAGAGGCCAAAAATCTAATCTTTTTTGTAATTATCAATCAAGAACACAAATGGGGTTTTCCATAAACCGAATAAGAAAGCAGAAAGAGAGGGTATTGTAGCAAGTTTGAATAGGTCTGAAGAGTAATAGATAGGGAAAAGAGCTTACAGTCCTGTCGAGTATGCAGTGTGAGATTGGAGAAATCAGGCAATTGGCAATTTCTAAAGGACGGCGAATGAACCAGCAATAACGATCCCAGAACCTAGTTTTATAATTTTCAAATTACTAAGAAATTAATTTTTTTCATCCAAGTGTTCTTATAGGTATAGATATGGCCATTGATATAAATGTAAGTAGTTTAAGTAGATATTTAATGTTTGATTTTTGTGTAATATATTTTTTTTCATCAAATATTAAAATGACAAGTCTCATACCAATATGCTATTTTTTTAGTATAATTAATTGTATCTAATGATGGCAAAAAACTCGTACTTGTGGGTATCCACGGATAAAATCTGTACAGAAATGAGTATGAATCACAAACGATACTCGTAACTATTATAAACGGGTTTTTAAAAATATTCGTTGTACATATGGACGAATACGAATATTATGGTACACGTGCTTACGGGTATCCGTTATTTATATAATTAATATATTATATTTAATTAAAATAAAAAGTACATTATTCTAACATCATTACAATATATACATTTTTTCATTGTACGTTTTTTACATATTTTATTGAGTTTGGTGGTGAAACACCCTACAAATATTATTACATGTGTAGAAACACACATGTTTTGCAAAGAAAATATATACTTTTTGTTAAGGAAATGAGAACAAAAAATCACACAAATAGAAAACACCAGTAAATTTAGCATTTTTGTCAAATATTCAATCAAAATGTACAAAATAATTAAGTTTCACCTCATTTGAAACATAGTAGAAAGTAAAAAATTAAAAATTCATTTATAATATTGGAAACACGCGGGTACCTATTGTTCCTGCGGGTACCTAGAAATACCCGTCAGTACCCGCATACGGGTACGGGAGGGTGTGGGTAATGCTCTCCTATTTTGAAACGGGTAGCAAGTAGCTACTAACCGTGTCCGCTCGTGTCCGTTGTCATCCCTAACTGTATCTTTATAAAAAATAATGTATCTTAGAGTATATGGTACATATTTGTTGTCCCACAAGTTGTGTTAATATATGTACACATGTTGTGATTGACTAGAAAAATAGTTAATTATTAATTTTTAACTTAAATATATTTTTTAACCAATCACGAGCTAATGGTATATGCAGTGGCACAAACAGTATAACAACATATGTGTTCCCTAAAGTATATGATTGTCCTCCCAACAAGTGTTATTATTCATAATCGAACATTTAATCTTTAAATCTATATATTGATTTAATGAACTCATATAAAATTAGATAAACTCTTTGTCAACATATCAATGTATGTATTCATTCTGAATCTAAAAATTGTAAATAATAAATACATTATTCAGAATAATAATATAAAACGTCTCATACATTTTTCTTCATTCATAAAATTGATTGGCCATCATGTATCTAATGTCAAGATTCAATTAGTAATAACAATATTTGGGGAGAAGATAATCAAATATTCAGAAATTTAATCCACCCTCCAAAATTGACTACCGTCCAAAATTGACCACCGTCCAATATTTGGAATAAATCAATCATCTTTTGTACATTCCTTAACGGTTTCTTTTTTATATGCATAGATTCATTAATCATTAGATTGTGACATTTTTCCTCGTTTTCTAGCTTGAAAATGCCAAAGTATGAGTTGGAATCATCCTTCTATGTGTATATATAAGTGGAATCACATTCTTTATCGCGTGTCCTTGATTTTTTATGAATATTTTTAATTTGACCTTGACAATTATTTTCTATTTTTTTAAGTGAATTATTTTCGACTTAATTTTAGGTATTACTCACTATTACAAGTTATTAAAACCTTAGATTCCATAAAGTACTAACGTATTCTACTCAGAAACGGCAATATGGCATGCCAAATAGGACAAACTTGCATCGATATTTTATTTTTATCACAATACTTGCATCAATATATATATTTTTTATGACAATACTTGCATCAATATATATATTTTTTATGACAATACTTGCATCAATATATATATTTTTTATGACAATACTTGCATGAATATTCCGGATGCGGTACAGAAAAAAATTGCATGAGAACTTTACAATTGAAACTATAAGGAAATAAACTAGGACATCTTTTAAGAACCCAAAGAAGAAAATGAATTTATTTCAAATTTAAGCAATTAAGGAAGTTGTTGCCAACATAAAATACTTTCACTTTCACAAAATCTGTGCAACTCAGAAAGGGGAAGCTGCTTCATTCAACACCAAGATTTTTCATAACATATCACCTCAATATATCATTTCTGTATTATCAATGGTATTCATTCACTTTTTGCTCTTTTGTTAAAGAACTAATCAGGTGCATGATTGTCCCGACCTTTTGGTTGTTTGTTACTCCATATATCCGAAATGCCCATACAAGTTGTAGAGTTTGAAAATCTTGTATCCTTCCTTCTTATCAAAAATCACTTTTTTGTAGACCATATTTCCACAAGAATAAAAAATTACAACAACTAATCACATTTCTCTCTCCACGAGGACACAAGAAAGAAGACCAAAGAAATGGCCAAAGCAATGTTTCCAACAACATGCCTAGGCCAATCATGTGCAAGTGCCATTGAAAAGTAGAGCAGCACACACCCTTTGGCATTCTAGAACCTTATGTTGGTTTATTAATTATTGTTTTTCAATCTCTCAAACATGTTACATTGTTTTTGAAAAGTATGATTTGCCATGTTCATTCATAGCACCTCAAGGCAGTGATACCTACTGCCTAGGCATGTTCCAGTGCCATTTGGCATGCTCTGGAGAGAAAGGAACTATATCTAATTTTGGGAACAAATGTGACATTTTAGAATAACAAACTTATCTCTAATATAGGCAAATAGTTGAGGATTTCTATTCAGTTCTTTCTGAAGTATTAGTAGGAATGTAGAGTATATACTTTCAACAGTCTATAGTTGACATCTCACCATTGACCATTGTCTACATCATTTAGCTGCATTAATCAAGATATATACTCTGTACTATCATGTAGCGAAAACCATGCTACATGCATGCATTGCATTATTATTGCATGTGGTCTTTGTCCTTTGGAAGAACTTGGAGCATCAATTGTTAAATGCATATTCATCAACAAATTGTACATATCTAATAACAGCATACAAATAATCACTTAATCTTTACCATACAACAACATGGAAGTTGTTTCTTATTTGTTGGCTTGTTGCCACTCCAGGTTATTGTAAAGCATACATGGATGGTGCTCAAGTTGGATATGGATGTTAGAGAGTTTACCAAAAGTGGAGCTAAGGACTGTGAGAAATTCTTGTCTCCATCAACAACAGGGAACAAGCCACTGGGTCAATTGCCTGAGGCTGCTTCTACATTTTCTTCATAAACCCGATTTTGATATTTCATACAAAATATTTGAACAATTAATTTTCTGCAGTTACTAGCAGGTTTATGTTTAATATTTCATAGCTAAACTCTTGTTTTGGACTATCTTATTTTCATGAACAATGTCTACGCATATTTATTAATAGAAAAAAATATATGGACTTATATGTTATAGTTTTTATATATTAATGTACTAATTGTATATAAATAATTAAAGCAGATGATATTTAACACATTGTTCTCATGATATAAGACGCTATATAGGCCTTTAGAAGAATGACTTCCCAATGAAAAATAAACAAGCAGATTTTGGTAAATAAACCAAAACCAGCAGCAATCAGGTGCATAAATTATTTTCCTTTGCAATATTCATAATTTCATATAACTTCCCCTGAGAAGAATGTAAAGATCCAACTGAAATATATTTGTTTTAGAAATTAAATGATTCTGCAAGATAAAACTGTAGATAAAAGTGTTTGTAGATTTTCAATATTTTGTGTTGGCCAGCTCAAATACGATATTCATTATCCAATCAGTAAACTCGGCTAATTAATTTGTTAGATAAAATATGAATGGTTTCAACCCCTAAAAAATGCACCTTGACCCTCTCCCTAAAAAATATAAAAGAAAATATACTGATAGCTAGTTCTAGATGTCTATTTATGATTTTATTTATCTTTATTTATTAGTTAAAATGATAATTTTATTTAAAAACAATAAAAAAGTACAATCTTATAACATTTAAAAAAAATCAAATAAACTTATGAATTATGCATTGTTAGTGTAAATATTTATTCATAGTCAATTCATCATCTACGATTTATTTGAATTACATTTTTTAAAGAGTCAATGTAATTAAATATGAATGGTGATTACTGACAATATATAAAACTAATATAGAATGGTGCATACAAGTTTTTTCCTCTAAACTCATATATACAAGATGTTGGTGTACTAGTGTAAGGATCCACTAGATTCCCAGAAAGATCAAAATATCAATGTTCGATTCATGTGAGTAACATTTGTTTGGATGGACAGTCACACACCAAAAAAAAAGATTAGTTTATTATCCAAAAGATGAAAGAATAACATTGGTAGTACAAAAAAGAGTATTTGCCCAATGTAAATCCAAAAAATGTGTAACCATAACTTCTTTATTTTTTGGGTACTAGCAACGATATCTCCCACCTTATGAGTAAGAAACTAAGCCCTTTCAGAGTTCGTAGACGCTTCTCCCAACAAGTGTCACTCACATGAATCGAATACTCGACCTTTTGGTCATCCTACGGATCTAGTGAGACCTTACACTATTAGACCAACATATTGTTACTATACCATGTTTATTTAGAAGCACATATGTTGTCCTATAATTTGTGTCATCAATTATTAATGGCTTGAAGAAAATGTAGTTAAATTATAAATTTAATTATTAAGCATTTTATGGTCAATCTTAATTGATGGCATATAATGAGATAAATTGTAGAATAGAAGATTGTCATCTTCTTAATCCCAGATAGTTCTGCTTCTATTAACAATATAATAAAAAAAACTCTCTCATGCCACAGGTCACTTTCTCATTCCCTTATGGCACATGTCACATGTCACTTTCTCCTTCCCTCATGCCATGTGTTACTTTCTCCTTACATTTCTTCCTTCATGCCACATGTCACATCATCCTCACATATTTTTCTTCCTACTTTTTATATATTATATATTTTATATGCTAATAATAATTTAATATTAATTAGTGATTGGTTCATGTCGTTACCCCACTAAAATTGAGCGTTTACAACATCTATGTTTTGTTATGTTAAAAAGTAATAGTCATTGAACATTAGATGAAATTGAAATCATTTTTCACATTCAAATTATTTCTTTACATTAATCTATCTATATAATTTAATGTTTACCATTAATCTAAGAATAATTGTATTCTCCCTTATTTCATATGTTAATTTCTCCTTACATTTTTTCCTTCATGTCACATGTCACCTCCTCCTCACATTTTTTCTTTCCTAATTTTTATATATTTTATATGTTAATAATAATTTACTACTAATTGTAGAAAATTCAAATTAAAAATTATCAATTTATTTTTCTTATGTGCTTAAACATGCAAATACACAAGTAAGATGTATATTCTTAATAATATGAATGTATGAGTAATATGTGCGTTTTAACTATGCGAATACATGGGTAACATGTGTTTTCTTAGTAATGCGAATGTACGGGTAACATGTGTGTTTTTAGCCATGCGAAT
>NC_032015.1:4554988-4587636 GCF_001865875.1 Lupinus angustifolius | reverse complement strand
CATTTATAATTGTTAATATTCTACATATACACTCAAAAATCAATGTTAATATTGCACCTATATGAATGAGAAATATAATGTTTCAATACATGATTTATTGATATTATAAAATATATGTATATTATATTTGCATTATGCATAAACAAATAAGCGACCCGTGCAAGTGCACGGGTACACTGCTAGTTTGCACAAAAAAAGATAGCACAAGTAGTCTTCTACTATCTTAATAAGAAAAGAAAATGCTGTTAAAATTACAAAACTAGATACTCTAGGTTTCTGACAAGTGTACAAAGTATATGTTTTTTGTCAAATTGATGAGTTGTTGAAATTCTGAAACTAGACATTCTTCATTTGTGATAAGTGTCCAAAAATAAGGTTATTTTTTACAATTATAATTAAAATTCTGAAAAAATATCTTATGGTTTACTACTTTTATTCAAACATTTTTCATCTATATGTTCTTCTCCACTTCTTCGCATTCTCTCTACTCAAATGACATATTATTTCTCACTTTTACAAATTTTGTTCAATAAATTCACTTCTTCAACATAGATCAACTCACATGTATGATTTTCCTTATTTTTTTATTCCATCATTCTCATAATTATTTCTTTTTTTGTTCAATTTTTGTTCAACAAATATATCTATCATCTTCAAAAGTCAAATCAACTCACATTTATGATTTTTTTGTCTTTTCATTTTTACTTAATTCTTCTCATAACTATTTCTCATTTTTCTTTAAAAAAATTTCAACAAATCTATCATCTTCAAATATCAAATCAACTCACAATTTTCATTTTCTGCTCTTTACATTTTACTTTATCATTTTCATAACTATTATTTTTTTAATTTTTATTTAGCAAATCTATCATCTTCAAATGTTAAACTAACTTACATGTAATATTTTCTATTCTTTTCATTTTACTTCATTTTCCCATAATATTTCTCATTTTTTTCCAATTTTTATTCAACAAAAACTTCATTTCTTACGTTATGTTTATTAGAATATCTTTTCCCAATGTGGTTATTCATGTTCTATATGGAGAAGAGAAACTTTCACATATTGGGAAATATAATGATTAGAAATTGTATTTACTATCTCAGATTGATGTTATATTAATTAGAATAATCTTTAAATTTCTCTCTCTTTGTTTTCATGGTAATGAACTATATTATAAGAAAAAGAAAACAAAAAATTATGAAGAAAAAAACAACCTGGAAAAAAGAAAAGAAAAAGGATAACATGCGACCACAGTTTCTCAAGTAACGAGGCAGATCCAAAATTGTGTTGAGGTTGTTACTGTCACATCCTCACCGACACATAGTCCTTCCTTTCATCGTATCCTACACCTTCTTTTCTTTCTTCTTCTCACCATGTCAATTTCTCCTTCACCTTCATCTTCTTCTTCATCATCCTCTTCTTCTTCTTCATCTTCGTCGTTGGAATCTTGGAATAACGGGAAGACATGGATCATCAATGGCATTGTGGCAGGAGTTGCAATTGCAGCAGCTGTGGGTGCACGCACTTACCTCAACCGATTCAACAAATTCAGAAGCCGGGTTGTGGGTATCATACCCGCCCGATTCGCTTCCTCTCGCTTCCAGGGAAAGCCTCTCGTTCAAATTCTTGGCAAGCCCATGATCCAGGTCCACCCTTTTTTAATGGGATTAGGATTATGCACCAAATAATGCAATACATTGTGTATGTAGCATATAATAATCATAATATTTGCCTAAGATTTTAAGCAAATCAAATTTGGACTATGGATCTAAGGAAGAATGCATTTCTTGTCCCAAAAGTTGTGTCATTTTTTATGATTGGCTGAAAAATGTATTTAAGTTAAAAGTGTAAAAATTAAGTATTTTTTGGCCAATTACAGCAATTGGCCGATGGAATGACATATTTTGTACGAAAGCAGATGGGCTCCAATGGATCTAATGCTTTGTGATAGTTGTTGCAATTGAGTCAAAGGTGTAGCTTTCACTAGCTTGTTTTTAAAAAATGTGACTCTTTTGATTGTATATTTTTAAAAAGTTGTACCCTTCTTGGTTAGTTTGGAATGGGCATAAAAATGGGATGAAATTTTTTGGATAAATTTTGAATAGAATTTTATAAGTAAAACCAATTCATGCCATTTTTAAGCCAGTACAAAACATACCACCTGTTGGATGGAGATCTTGTCCATTTCACCTTATATGATGGTCAACGATTTTTTAACCGAAATCATATTTGGTATTTTATCATTCATATTGATAGATGAATTAGTCATGGGCTTTAGATCCACTCCATTTAGTAAGGAAATTGAGAGAATCTGGACTGCTATCTGTTTAACTTAATGTTCAACTACATTTCCAGCTATAGTTTCGAATGATCTTCTCCAATCATGTCTGGTAATAGAATAGGGTGGCTTGCTCTGATCAAGGAACATAACCAAACTCCTTTTTTTTTCTTTTTGTTCAGTTAGTAGTAGTATACAATAAAGACGTGGTAATGATTTAACCATCTTGCATTTTTTTTGCTTTGGGGAAGAAAATTCAAGTCTTAATGATTTAACATTTGGAATTCTTTTTCCATCCAAAGTTGCTTTAGAATGTTGGTTTCTTACTTAGAAAGGATTACTGTGTGATGAATTTTTTATGAGTTAGGACATTCATGCACAAATTTGGACCTTCCGCTACAGGGTGCATAGTTTGTTTTCTCTTAATTGCATAACTTTGATTTCATTAGTTTTAATAGATTGTAGGAGACAGTTTTGCCCACGGAAAGTTAGATTATATACCATATAAGAGTGGGTTTTTTGTATTATGCTGAACCCCATTGAGTTATATACTTATATGATGATTTTTTATAAATATTTCTTGACTTGCACATGCATCACTTCTATATTTCTCTCAGAATTATCGAAACACTGTCTATATATTATATAGTTGATTAGAAACTTTTACAGTTTGACTTGAAGACATAATTAAGTCCAGTACCTTTTATTACCTTTAACTATTCCCAGCACATTTTTCTTAAAATTTGTCAAGATATGATATATTTACCCATTTGTGGTTGAATACTTTAATTTTACAGAGGACATGGGAAAGGGCAAAGTTGGCAGCTACATTGGATCATGTTGGTAGGTCTATCTACATTATCTTCCTACAATTTGGCATGAATAGCTTTGATATATAACATTTTCCTAGATTATTCTATGAAAGCGTGTTATGAAACACCCGCTTCTAATCTAAGTGGAACCAAGATTTACCTATAATTTGTTGCACTTAGCCACAGAATACCTAAATGAGTTCTATGGAGACTTTTGTTTTGAGGATGACCTGAAGTTTTAATTTTTGATTTCATATGCAAGTATGCATGCCCAGTATGTTTTGCATCTATAAAGGTCATATATGCTGTCCTGAAACTGGTTGGGTAAATGATTTGCATTGTATTTTTGCAGTGCAGTTTATACTGATATAATGTTTTTTGCAGTAGTTCATGAATGTAAAACCTCTTTTTGGGCTTTTAAATGCAGCAAATTCTCAATGTTTCTAAGATCTAACAGCTTTGCATTGCGTTCCTTTCTGTCTGTATTGGAACTAATTTAAAAACATCAAGATTTGATTGGGATTGTGTTATAGACAGATTTTAATGTATTCAATATGCATGTCACCGGTGAATCATATAAAGAACAAGGTCAAGACAGCCAGTTTTACAATTTGATATATGCTTACATGCATTTGTGCATATCTGGCTTGCTTCTTTTAAGTCAAATTGGTAACTCTCTCTGGTTATAGTTGTGGCAACTGATGATGAAAGGATTGCTGACTGCTGTCGAAAATTTGGAGCTGATGTGATAATGACATCAGAATCTTGCCGAAATGGTATGCAAGTTACTTGCATGTTGTAGCCATATTTTCTTCTTATTATTATCATGCGATGTTTAAGAATTTGTTCTGCTTAATAGGTACTGAGCGCTGCAATGAAGCCCTACAGAAGCTTGGGAAAAAATATGATGTTGTTGTCAACATTCAGGGTGATGAGCCTCTTATTGAACCTGAAATAGTAGATGGGGTTGTCAAAGCTTTGCAGGTAATATTTTTTCTTTGCATTTTTCGTACAATATGGTTAACCTTCTATCCTGAACAATATGGTGAATGAAAATCAATTATTCTGAATCACTTATTTCATAAAACTTCAGCTTATCGATTTTTTCCTGGGTTACTTCATGGCCAATCGGAAATATTATGAATTTATGATACACAGTTTACATATGTATGCATAGTGTTAGGTCCATACTTTAATATATAATGTATTCCCTGCAGGCAGCTCCAGATGCAGTGTTCAGCACTGCAGTCACATCTTTAAAGCCTGAAGATGCTCATGACCCAAATAGAGTGAAATGTGTGGTCGACAATCGTGGTTATGCCATCTATTTTTCACGAGGATTAATCCCATTCAACAAGTAAGTTGAAAATAATTAGTTAGTTCTGATATTTTATCAGTTATTCCTTTATTCCAAAAATATCTTAATTGCTGTATATGTTTTCTTTATTACGTTCTGTAAAACTGAATAAATGCCTACATACATGCTACAGGTCAGGGAAAGTTAATCAACAGTTCCCTTATTTGCTTCATCTTGGGATTCAGGTACTGACATTAAATTCTTTTTAAATGGCTATCTTAAAAATGATTGTTGTAATTCATATTTATGATACCAATATTTCCTTCATTGTGACTTAATAGTTGCATTTCTGAACATCTGCAGAGCTATGATGCAAAGTTTCTAAAGATATATCCGCATCTTCAGCCTACCCCATTACAACTTGAGGAGGATTTGGAGCAGCTTAAAGTCCTTGAAAATGGATATAAGATGAAGGTGATTAAGTTTTTTTATAGAAATCTTATGAACTTAATTTTTAACTTCACCATTTTAAATTTGCCTTATATAATCTCCCAGTGGTAATCGAATAACCTTCAAATCTAAATATTAAGGTTCGTGGCCACCAGATTTGAGTTGTCCAATACTATCTTATCTTCTGCCTCTCTGCATATTCAATTGAATGCTTTATAGCCTTTAATCAACTGATGATAGCCAACCGAAATAGTTTTCTGGCTATTGAAATGAACAATTGGTGACAAATCTTGTGAATGGGAATCTTTTTTAGACCAAAGATGCTTTATTATCACTGCCACCTGCATCTGCAGTAATCTTGAAATCCTTCTCAAGTGGAAGCGTTCGCTGATCATAACTTCAGGTTTCAAAAACTTGGTGTTGAGATGTACTTGGATGTGTTCTAGACAGAGTAATGAAGTGTCAGATTTTCTGAAGTTATAGAATTTCACATAAAAATATAAAATTATGACAAAAATATAAAAGAAAAACTATCCCATAGTATTGCTACCACTAATTACTCTAGTATTATAGAGAGTCGTAGTTGTAACTCGTACCTGGCTGTTGACTGAGGTTGGTAATCATTTGATATAGGATAATGTTCATATCATTTTTGTACATTGCACCTTTGAAAGATATTTGTGTTAATTTGTATAATCTGTTGTAGGTAATAAAAGTTGACCACGAGGCCCATGGCGTCGACACTCCTGAAGATGTTCAAAAGATAGAATCTCTTATGCGTGAGAGGAACTTGTCTTGAACTCTACAGCAATGAAACCAACTGTAAGCTAAGCATTAGTACAATACATTACAGATAAAGATGGTCTATAACTCTATTCATTTTTATAACTTTTGTGCTTGTATTCAACAAGTAGCGCGGGTGTTATGATTTATAATGAAATATTTTAGCATAGGTAGTAGGACTTGTTTTTCCTCCCCATTACTAGTGTTTGTATATGATACAGAAGTGAGAATGCAAATTTAGTTTAAGTATATTTATTGTATCTTATTCTAGAAAAGGTTGAAGTGGGATGTGGATAATTTGTAATGACCTGCAGAAAAGTGTGCGATTGAACTATATTTGCCCATCATGAAGTCCCCACTTGATGTTAGTTGATTTTATAAAGAAGAAATTGTTGCTTGCTCGTAAAAGAAATACTTATTTATGTACCCAAGAAAAAGGGTACTTATTTCAATACTTTTATTCAAACCTAGTACTATTTAATCCTTGTTAAGAAATCGGGGTGACAATAGTTTGTCCTTTGTGTGATCTTTTTGGGTTGAATGGAAAATTTTGATGGATCGTACGTGTTACCTAAAATTATTTCTAGTTTTTAAATATTTTTATCCTTTTTATTTTCCATGGTTTAAATAAGAAAAAAATCAATTATGTTGAAATGTATCTTGCTCTTAAAGTACTTTTTAAACGGAGTGACTATTATTATAAAAGGTGAAATTTTTTGGAGACTAGATTTGGTAAACAAAATAATGCAAATAACAATAATCAAACTTAAACATTAATACCTATTGCAAATTATATATATTGACAGTGTATTGATATCCAAAATTTTCATAATCAATTCACCTTTGTTATTTTTTGATATATCAACCTCTACAAATTAAACTAATATTCATTTGATCAATTTTCTTTAGTGAAATTTGTGATGATGTGATTTCCTTTCTACATGTCCAAAACTATGCAAGTTATAATTCTATCATGATAATAAGATTGTCAAACTATTTGATCTATAAAGCAACACAATATGATCCACCAATTTGATTTTTAGATTTGGTTGGTTGGGTTTGACATCTTGAAAATGATCAACCCAAACAAATCCCAGCAAATGTATTTTAATGTGTTCATATCTGTTTTCTCCTCTCTCCTAGAAGGCCATGCTTCAAAGTTCAAATACACCTTATTACTGCTGAATAAAAAAACAACAAAGTAATTCTAAATAAAATTATGCCAAGTAAAAGCAATACAAATTATAAAATGAACTTGGACTTGTCATAAGAATGGGATATAAGAATTAGGAGTCAGCAAAATGATATTTTCATATTCGCAATGACATTTTTATTTTAAAACTAAATGTAAAAAAATCATTTTTATTTTTCTATCCCACTCAACAATTAGATGTTGGGATGAATAGAATATGAAGGTCCCACCTAATCTTCAACTCCCACATACGTTTGTATTGGTTGGTAGATTTAGTTCAATTTCAGTACTATCCAAAAAAGTTTCTTTCTTCACTTCATTTTCATCACACCCTTCTTTCTACAACAACTTCACTCCGATTCCTTCAATGGCCGCCACCCTTACCTTCTCTTTGGCAATCCCTTCCTCTCCGATCACTTTCACCCGCTCTTCCGCCATCTTTCCCAACTACTCCGCCCTCAGGCTCAGACCCATCGCCGCCACTCGCTTCGCCGCATCCCCCACTTCTAGAATCGCTCCTCGTACTGCACGCATTGTCTGCGAAGCTCAGGATACCGCTCTTGAAGGTCACCTTTCCTTTTCATTGCAAATTTTCTGCTTTAGATCAACGGGCTTGAACCTTGTGCATGTGTGATAATATTCTTCAATGATGTAACTTTATGCATCTTTACTTGAAAGGAACGTGTTTGAACTAATGGTGGATTTTGTGGAAATTAATCAGATAGAAATAGGCATTGAGATTTTGATTTGTATTAGTGTCAATATATCATCTATAACTCAAGTAATCTCCACACTAAGTTGATAAATTGATGCATGCCGCAGGAAGAACTGTTTTCGATGTTTTGTTTATTGATGAAGCTTTGGAACATTTGTTTGTTGTTATGAATGTGTGATGCATTTGCAGTGACGTACTTTTACTGTTTTACATGTCCATGATCCATAGCTTTTGTGTATTTCCTTTTCATTGTTTAAATAAGCTTAATTAAAAGATCTAGGTTGGGATAAGTATCCATAGACTCTTTGTTTCTACTAGTATTTTTCTTTTTCCTTGTTTGCACTGATTTTTGTGGGCTATGCGTCTCTTCAATTTGAGCGTTGTTCATCATCGTAATCATATTCATGTGGATCTTAATGATATTATTCTTTACACTTCTTGGGAAATTTTGCTTTGGTTTAGAGGAATACTAATTGGAGTTAAATAATTTCTAATTTGTATGATGTAGTGGCTCCTATAACTGATGCAAACTGGCAATCACTTGTCCTTGAGTCTGAGTCTACTGTTTTGGTTGAATTCTGGGCCCCATGGTGCGGTCCCTGCCGAATGATCCACCCTATAATTGATGAACTCGCAAAGGATTATGTTGGAAAGCTCAAGTTTTACAAACTTAACACTGATGAAAGCCCTTCAACTGCTACTCGGTATGGGATTCGAAGTATCCCAACTGTTATGATCTTCAAGAATGGTGAGAAGAAAGATACAGTTATTGGTGCTGTGCCCAAATCAACATTGACCACAAGCATTGAAAAATTCTTATAAGGTGATAAGTAAAGGTTTTTGTAGGAAGTAAAGCTATTTTTTCTATTAGCTGGTTCTTTTCTAAGCCCGGACAGTTGGCTTTCTCAAATACTCATCCATGCTCCTCTATATCAGTTGCAACTTTTCTACCTGTTTTCTTAGAGTATGCACCAATGTCTCCTAAGTAAATTCTTCATAGCAGACTTGAAATTGATTTTACTTCTTTGGCCTCTGTTTCTTTACAGCTTCACTGAACAGTGTTAAACTGAGGGTATAAAAGAAATTCATTAATTTCTGAAAACTTGATACATTAATTCATTGATGCATTTGGTTAAAGTAAAACACATGCATCTTTAAGATTGATTGACCCCATGGCCTTAAATGTGCCTTAGGGTGGGATTATGTATTTAGCTTTTCTCTGGTATTTAGCCAATGGGTGTTTCATGGTGATGCTATCTTCCATTTGTGGATGGATTGGTTAGCTTGGCTACTTTCATAGTGAGTTCGTGACTTTGTTAGAGGGCCAGTTTTATGGTAATTTGGAGCAATACTATTTCTTCTACAGGAACTAAGGCTATCTTGTTTGTCCCATAAAGCAGACACGTGCATCATCATAGTTATCGGTTGTTTTGATGTTTCCCCATCTCGCATATGCCTGTGACCCCTTCCCCTCTCTATACATTTGAGCAATATTTTTTGTAGCATAGTTTTGTTGACATACCCTTGTATCTTTCATCTTTGAAATTGCTCAATTAAGTATTATTTTTGTATGTGGATTTAATTCATTTGCAGGTCTATTCGTCCTCGACTAAGAGAGCCTAATTTGTGTTTAGGTTACTCGCCAAACTTGGCGCCATCATTCTGTAATCTCTATATTTGACTTATCATCATGCACCATCTTATAGGAAGTTTCTAAAAAAATGGATTTGGATTTGATATCCATGCAGGTGCGGCTAGAGAGGCGGAGGGAGAGCATATGGGTCCAAAATTTCAAAATTATGAGATTCAGCTTGTGTATATTTCTCTATTTGCACTTGCAGTTCAAATAGGAGTATCCCTGAAAATCAATCACAGATGCTTTGAAATGTTATGCTTAGGTCCCACATATTTGGATGTTTAAGTGAAGGAAGAGGCTTTTCCTTTTCTGAGAAGTTAGAAAACATAGCCTTAAGATGAAGTTAAAATTTAGCCTTTTTTAGTTTGTGCTTTTTTTGCAAAATCTCAACCAAACAAACGTGTAACTGTGTGAGGTTCAGTTACATGTTTTGGTGGAATTTTAAAGCAGCTAACATTAGTTTGGTTTTCAGTATCCATGCCAAATCTTGCTGCATTGAAAGTTTGTGCCGAATTAGTTTTGAAACTGTAAACCAAATCCAGACATTGAATACATTATTTGTTTAGCGTTTGACATTACCTACTAAATACAACATGGCACCTTTATCAATTACATATATTTTTCTGTCTTAATAAATGTTCTCACTTAGATATTCGAAACCATAATGCAATAGAGCATTTTTAGTAAAAACTATTATACACTCTTAGTAAATCAGACTAAAACTTCATGTAATCATAAAAAATGGCATGTTACTGAAGTTGAAAGTGACAAATGTGACATGTCACTTTTCCTATAATTAGGAGTATGACTGGCAAGATAGATTAATTTGAGTTGGATTATAATAGATTAGAAAATTAAATCATGGATTCATTTTTAGTCTACTTAAAATCTATTGAATAAATCTAATTGACCCACTAAATAAAATCCAATCCATCAATAAAATATTTTTAGGTATTATTATTTTATTTGAAAGAATATGTGAACTTAGATTTTTATTTCAATTTTTCTTTGTTGGTTACATCCTAATCCAACCTTAAAATCAACACTTCTAACAAATCTGAACTCATACCTAAACTCAAAATTAATATCAATAAGGTATTAGTCTATTGATGTAAAGCTATGTTACATTTCAATGACAAAAAAGATATAGGTTTTATTATTGAGAATGACACTTATTGGGAGGGACAATCACGTACCGCACGGGATTAGTTTGGATACCTTTAGTATTACTAAAAAAAGTTTAAAATCCACACTAGGATTAGATCCTAAAGCAACATATTAGCTCAACCCAAAATCAGGAAACTGGCCCAAACCTTGGAATTGAGACTCAAGCCAATATTTAATCACAATCAATTTTAAAATAATGTATTCATCAAAAACAGTATGAAGTTATTTATGTTTTTAAAATCCCACCAAAAACATAAAAACAGTATGAAGAATAATGTATTCATCAACTTTAATAAAATATAATTAATACTAATTAATTAAAAATATATTATAAATTATATAGGTGGCACCACCCCGATCCCACTCACTATTCAGTATTCCGGTAACATAACCTTCTTCCACATTTTACTCTCTGCCATTCCTTCCTTCGTAATTCATTTCTCTCGCATCCCTTTTTCTTCTTTCTTCTTCTCTCTTCATTCCTTCTACTTGTATCCATTGTTAAGATTTTTGTATTCATATCTGCTTTTTTGAAGGTACATTTATATTGTTATGATATTCGATGGCAAAGTTTTAATTTTTTTTGGTGTTTTTGTGGTCAAAATTGGATTTTTTTTCACATGGGTATTGTTTTTGTTTCTTGGTGCCCCTCTAAAATGATTTGCATGCAATGGGTTTTCATTTAGGGTAGCGTTTTCTTTTAATATGTGCAGTTTTCAATGATTGAATCTGCATTAGTTGAGTTCAATTTGTGTTAATGAATAGAGTAAATGCGATATAACCAAATGTGGTTCGAATTTTCTTTCTCAAATCATTCTTTCCATGTTCTTGAGGTAGAAAAGGCTTTTCTAGAAATTGTGCTGTTCTGATCTTCATTTTTGTGGCAAGGTTAGTATAAACGTTCTCAGCTATCATATAAATTCGACAAAGTTTTAGGTTGCCTTCCGGCTGCCTAACACAATCTTCACCTTTTATCCGGACCTATGACCGGCTATATATATAGCATCGAGCATACACGGGCAAATTTGTAAATTTTCTCAACTAAAATTGTCAATAAATGGTACCTCTTTGGACTAAGATTGTTGATTCCAATATGAGCGACTAGTTCCTTCCTTTTTCTGGGAATGGAACAACGAATGTATAACTTTAAGTTGTGGATTATCATGAAGAATTGTTAGAAATCGATTTATAATATATGATTGTGGGATTTTGGCATATTTTTCAATCATATGCATCGAAATTATTATTTCTTATGAATCAACATTGTGAATATGTTGCTGCATAACCTGAGTCTGTTAATATGCATGTGAATTAAAGGTTTGATTTGTGGATTACCATGATGAATTGTTATAAATAGATTTCTAACGTGAAGATTTGTGAAACTTGAGCATATTTTTCAATCATTTCTTAGGAACCAATATTGTGAATATGTTGTTAGATAACCCAAATCTGTTAATATATGTGATTTTGACTTAACAGGGTAACAGGGTATATTGCTGTGGAAGAAAACTCAATGGAATCATGCTTTGAGTCTAATGGAGGAGTCTCACCAGGACAACAATTGAAATTCACATCAGCCGAGACAAAAATTTCTAGTAATGACGATGGTTGCTTTGATTGCAATATCTGCTTAGAATCGGCGCATGAACCTGTGGTCACTCTCTGTGGCCACCTGTACTGCTGGCCATGCATATACAAGTGGATTCATGTCCAAAGCTCATCTGTTGAACCAGATCAGCAGCAGACTTGTCCAGTTTGTAAAACAGAGATCTCTCATGCTTCATTAGTCCCTCTTTATGGCCGCGGAACATCTAATTCACAATCTGATGGAGCCAAGCAACTCCAGATGGGTCGAGGGATACCTCATAGGCCTCCTCCTTACAACTTGAATGCTATGTTAGCTTCTACTCGTTCATCATTGAATTCACATCCTGCCCAGCAACTTCATCCAAGTTATTTCCAGTCACAATCGCGGCCAGTTCATTATCAGCAATACTTTCCTCACATGTATGGAGGTTATGGTGCCAATGGACTACCTTATCTCGGAGGAGCTGCTATGGCGAGTTTCTTCAATCCAATGATTGGTATGTTTGGGGATATGTTCTTGACAAGAACTTTTGGGGTCTCCGATGCAAATTTGTTTTCATACCATAATAATGGAAGTGGCAGTCCTAGTAGGATGAGAAGGCAGGAGATGCAAATTGACAAGTCTCTGAACAGAGTCTCTATCTTTCTTCTCTGTTGCATCATTTTGTGTCTCCTCTTATTCTGAAGACATTTTATTTGACAGACTGTAATAATGTATAGGCACATATAATGTGCAATCCTGAGTATAATGCTGTTCAGGATCTACTATGAGCTGTATGATTATGTACATAGTAGATTGAGGCATATATTTTGATTATGATTATATGGGTACTGTATCCAGTTTATTTTCTAATAAAGTGTGACATGTATGTTACTGGATGAAAGTTTATGTTCTTGATCCGAATCCAAAAGACTCAAGCCTGATGGTGTAAGTTATGCATTGGATCTTGTATATTGTTAATGCATTCAGTTTACATTCTAGAGTAATCATGCAAAAGTCTTCAATTGCTAGAATAGCAATAAGAAAGATGTAATAAAGTTGCAATTGGGATGTGGATTAACTGATTTAGCTGCAGTTTTGGTTGATAACAAAGCTCCTTGTCAATGTTTCACTTTCTTTGGAAATGTTTTGTACTCTAAGGTTTGCTGTGAAATAGGGAATAGATAAGGATGAAGCACACAAGGGAAGAAAAGGATTGCATTTGTAACTTGTAATTTTATACTAGAACAATTCTAAATCCTAAACTTTGACAGAGCTTAGAATCTCTTCGAATTAACTTTATGCATGTTAAAAGTTTACATATGATTCATATCTCCTTTAAAGAAAAGAAAATCAACACTCCTTGAAAGTAACAAATAAATTGTGATATGGAATGGAGGCTATTTATTATCTTTACATTGGTGAAATACTTTTTTGCTCTTTTTTGTCATTTCATCTGCATCATCATATTTCAATTCCTGTGAACTAAGCAAAACTTTGACTATATTAACATGGCAACCAGCCAACCACAAGCTTTCCGCAACTGTACTTACCTAGGTTGCTCTAGTTGCGGATTAAGCTTTTATTCATTTCCCCCTCACAATCATAGCCAACTTTTCCTATGCTGGTTTTCAGGAGTTAGATTCCTCTCTATGAGGGAAGTTCATTTTTTCTTTAGGTTTTAAGGGTAAAATTATAATCTCAACGTAACTAATAAGGATATAAGTGTCATTTTATTTTGTTTTTTCTTTGTTTTTTCACACAACTCTCCTCTCTATTAGTGGAGAAGAGTCTCACTCGGTTGTGTTGGTAAGCTGATCACATTAGTTCTAAATCTTATCACTTATCATTTTTATGCTCTGGAGTGGTTAGAGCATACAGCGCCAATGTATTGTGTCAAGGATAACCCATTTGTTGTGACCAACTATTTGGTTCATATTTTCTACTCTCAACTGAGATACAGTAACTAATAAACCGTTGCCTGTTGGAATATGTGGTAGGTAGATCATAATTCATATGACAGCTTGTGAGTGTGGCAAAAGCCAGAGGTAAATATGACTTGGAGTTGGAGTTACTTATTGAGAAGATAAAGAATATTACTTGGAGTTGAACCAAAATAATAATGTACAGATCAATGTCAAAAAGACACTTTTCATATAAAATATAGATGAGCTATTCACATATTGGTTCCTTTTGTGGTTTGCACTAGCCACAGTATGTTATAAAACAGAAATGAGTGAAAGCAAAGTTCAATGCAAAAACCCAAAAGAATCTACTGCAGTATTTTCCAATTGAGCTAGCTAGCACTTTTCATATATCACCATTTCCCATGCAAAATAAATTCAACCAAATAAGCAAGAGAGGTTAGAACTTCTAATATTAGTACTTAAGTTAAGCAAATATAACCGGACAGAATAATAATGAAAATGAATCAATCAACACTAAACTTTTCTTTTCAAAGATAAGTCAGCAATGCCAGCAATAAGATCATCAACTGAGACTTCCTTCAATTCCTTCCACTTCCCTGAATCATCAAATGATGATGACACCGATTCAAAGGAATTCTCTGATAGTACTTTGTCCAACTGCTTCACTAGATCATCTTCTTCAGTCGGGATGTTCAGATCCCAGATTTTGAAGATACTCTCAGATGCATGCTCCAACTCATAAGTGGATGAATCCAGATCAAGTCCCACATCAATGGTATCATTCTCCTTTAGATCTTCATTATAAGTTGGGAGAAAAGGATTTCCCATAAAAGTTAAAGATGGCTCTGGATTTTCATCATCGCTCATTTGTACTGCTACACTTATTGGGTTAAAATTATAAGTTGAAGAAGCCTCAGATGAGTCATGAGTTGAAGATTCCTGATTAAGTCCTAAATTGACACTTTCAATCTTTTCTTGGAGAATTTCAATGTCTTCTCTATCAGTACTGAAAGGTTGAGGTTGGGAACTGATAACTTCTAACAAAGCATCTTTCAGAGGGACCCAATCAGTTTCTGAAAAACTAGAATCTTCAATGAGGCAGGAATCAGCCCAAGCAAGATCTTCTGGAGAAAGAACTTCAGCCTGTCGAGAATATATGGAATTGAGAAGAAAAGAAGAAACTGAAACTTCATTCTCTCCATCTTCAACATCCATGATGGCTACAAAGTTCACAAGCATAAATATAAGCAAAAGAATAAAGCATAGTGTTGTGTGTGGATGAAACACAATCGATGAAACAAAACATAGCAACTTGTTTCATAAATATGGTAATCTTCAATTGCACAACACTCACAAGACTTCTAAAGGTATAAGATTGGTTCAACCCATAAGATATCATTCCTATGGTGAGCAAAACATTAAAAGAGCTACACATAATTCATGAATGCAATTTGGCTAGGAAATCCACAAAACAGACAAGCACATATCACTTCAAGTATTTGAAGAATCAAAGAGGATGTGAGTACTGCCAACTTCCATCAGAGTATCCATTCTCTAACAACTGAATTGGCTTTGACAGGTTCAGTTGAACAATAGAAGAATATTAACCGATTTATCATCATAAGTTCACACATATAACAAAGAAAAATAAAGAAATAAAATGTAGAAAATATGTCAAACCAAAAATTCTAATTTTGGTTGATCAAATACAGTTTGACACATGATGGAAATAATGGATGGAAGAACTGCACATTTCCTATGTGAATTTTAAGCTGCAAATGAGCAAAGAAAAAGGTGAATTCTTCATTACAAATAGATAGATACATCACAGAAAAAATATAATCCTGTAGCTATGTAGCAAAATGGGCAATTCTACTTCAGAGATAAACAAAAGGACAACAGTTTTAAGACAATACTAACAAAAACCAACATCATCATCAACAACGAAGCATTATGGACTCGTCTACGTGGAATACACCAGGCTCAATCAGAAAACAAATTTTCAACAAATTCATTACGAGCAAGGACCTTTTAAATGGTTAAGAGATAGGACATGATAAGAGAATTCCATGGCCAGATTAGAACCTAATATATGCTATCCAACCCTCATAAAATCCCTCGTAATCTATAATTGCGCAAAATTACAATTAATTGCATAGTCACTGCCTCATAGTGCCCTGTGTAATGAAGTGACTATATATGACAATTAGACATATGACAGAACCTCCTAAGCTCAATCTTCTCCACCTTCGTTTTTCAATCTTCTCTAATATCACAAATGCACTAATAGTTTCAACTCTATACCAATTTTAAAAAAGAAAGAGTCATAAACAGAGAGAAGAAGATAAATTTGAAGAACAACCCATCATTAATTATGAAAATGTATAAACAGATTATGTTCCCAACAACCAAACACTGCAATTCAAAACCTATTTCACTGTACAATCACTCCAACGTCGAATGAAGTGCAACAAACCTAGAAAACTGGAATCAGAAATTTCAAATTCATAAAAAGAAGAAAGAGAGAAGAAAACCTTTTTTTACCAAAAAAACGGATTGCCGGTGCGGTGAAGAAAGGAAAACCTTGGGAGACCGAGAATATGTAGAGACGGTTATTCTTTAGCTTGCTTGTGGTTAAAGCCTATACGGGCAGAAAATAGAGACAGAGAAGTTTATTTCACAAAGATAAGTAAAAAAAAAAATTAGTGTAGGGATTTACACAAAGTTAATATATATAGTTAAGTATGATTGTATTATTTTTTATTATTTATATTACTTTTTATGTTTAAATAGTTAAGTATGATTATAGATAATGTACTCATAGTATAAAACACACACTCAAGAGTTTATATATTTTTTTCTCAACAATAATTACCATACTTAATAGTGTTTTTCATCCTTATAAATGCCTTTATTAATTTGATCTTCAAGAAAATGAAAATACAAACTAATACTTAATTATTATGAAAAAACAGTTTCATAAAAAAACACTAAAAAAATTAATTTAATCATCATATTAAAAATTTAAAACTTATTTATTTTGACTCTCCAAAAAGTAATCTATACAATTGAATTTATTTTTGTTCTCGTAATTTTACAATGTAGAAACTCCAAATTTATTAAGGGTTGTTTAGTCATATAAGCTCATTGACCTAAGATGGATAAAGAGATAAAAAAATGCACAAATTAGATGTATAAAATGATGCACTGAAATTGCACATCATAAAAAACAAGAACTAATAGCTAATTAAGCCAAATTCATATAGTAACAATAATACACTAAAGGAAAAGTTGAATGGGGTGAATCATTTTTGAAAAAACATTCTTACAAATAACTTGAAATTTATGAGAAATTTTATATTATATCATTTAACGCTTATATAGTTATCTTGTAGAGCAGAAGATAAGTCAAACATTTCGCTCCCAAGTTCCACTAAAAAATAAATAGTTTTTAATTTTTTATGAAGAAAACATGAAAGTAGAGAAATTTAAAAGGCTAAATTGTGAAGCTTTTCTTCTGGCTTCTCCTTTCATTCTCACCATCCTATGCACAATCATCACTAATGTAACTGCCATTGTCAATACCACCTACTTTCCATCCCTAACACCATCGTTCTATTCCTATAAAAGTGTACATATATAAAATATTTATAAAAGCGATTACTTAATTTTTTAAGTGTATCTATTTATAAGACATTTAAACTAAAAATTATATGTAAAGTAGTAATTTTTCTTCATTTTTTATATTATAAGTTGCAACCCTACTTTTATTTAATATTGCTCTTTAATTAAAAATCATTAAAATAACAAAAAATAGTGATAATCAAATCTTTTAGTACGAGACAAATGAGAGAAAAATACTGCATAGAAAATATAAATCGTCTTATAAAAATAAAGAACATTAAAATTTTCTAAATAATGTCTTATAATAAAGATCAGAGGCCAAAGATACTAAGAGAGAGGGATAACTTTTAACATAGTAACTAAAAAACCATTTTAAAGGCAATTTATTGAAGATCAAAGCTACCATGACACATTTTACACATTTTATACATGTGATTAATATCTTAGTTAGTTTGTTAAGTTGTTACTTGTATCACAAGTTATCTTTGTATTGTGTATATAAACATATGACTTGTAATCCTATAATCAATCAATGAAGATTCACAATATTTATTTTATACTTTCATATTATTTTCGCAATGTGATATCAAAACTTTCATCCTGAAGGTTTTGATTACCGTTGTACATTTTCTACAATAATTATTTTTCTCTTCCAAGATTCAACAAACAAGAAAATGGAAATTGAAGTGGTGAAGAATGATGCAATAGAAGATGAAATAAAATAAAAAGTCCAAAAGGGAATGATGAAGGAAACAATGATATCCAAGATCTTGTGTTTTCATTTCACAAGGCTTAAGAGAAGGTTCTTGAACAATATACATTTGCAAAGGATTGGTTGGAGTGGAAAACACTTTGTAGCAACAACAACAATATTGTTCCAACTACAAAATTATATGCCTATGTCAAACCACCCTCAATTGAGATATCTTGTAGTGGAACTAAGAAATCTTTGAGGGCACCAAAAGCAGTAATAGTCCAAAGTTCTCATGCAGAAACCGAGAAGAATGCAAACATCAATAATCAAGAGAATAAGATTCTAGCTTCGGGTAGTGAAGCAAGTTCATCACACAAGGTAAACCAAGATGGATAAGAGAATATGGAAAGCGAAATTAGAGGCTTTACAAAGATACAAAGAGTCGGTCTCACCAAGAAGATATGTAATTTCTTGAGTTCTTTTTCAGACTCAAATAATCTTCCAACAATGTAAAACCATGGGAATATGATCAAGATTTCTGACCAGGAAAATAATCAAGTGGTTGAGAAAATCCAATCACATGAGGATCGAGATTCCGATCCATCACATTGTTATCAAATCAAATTATCAAGTTGGAGTCATTAACATTTACCCTTCAGCTTGAGGGGCTATTGGAGATCAAAGCTATCATGACACATTTTGCACATTTTACACATGTGATTAATATCTTAGTTAGTTTGTTAAGTTGTTACTTGTATCACAAGTTATCTTTGTATTGTGTATATAAGCACATAACTTGTAATCATTTAATCAATCAATGAAGATTCACAATATTCATTTTATGCTTCCACATAATTTTCGCAATACACTTTTGACAGTTTTAATGAAAACACATATTATATCCCACAATATGTATTACTATATCTATATATCATAAATTATAATTGGTCAGAAGAATAATTAATAATTATATTTTTAACTTAAATATATTCTTTAACTAACCATAACATATATTACAGGACAAAAGATGAAGATTTACTACTAAAACTATGCATCAAACAGTTTATTAAAGTTAGTCGTATGAAGATATCAATATACTTGTTAGAGACTAATCTATTGTAACTACACGAGTAACACTTGGATGAAAGAAAATCATAATACCTTGAAAGGAGTTAATCATTCCTTTAAAAATAAGTGCAAAAGATCATTGCAACAAAATAAAAGTTAGTGTAAATAAATTGTAGATTTTTCGTCATTAAAGTAATAAAGTGCTTATCACATCATTTACTTGTAATATCATGAAGGGAGAAAAAACTCAGATAATTTTTGTCCTCAACTCGTCTCTACACTTCTTATAAATTTTCTTATTCTAACGGTACTTTGATAGTAAATTTTTCCAAATTATTAGATGATAAAACATATATATTCTCTCTCCATATAAATATGTATATAGTTTTCTCAAATTGTTCATCATTTTATTAACACGTCTACTTCCAAATTAAGTAAGTTTTGAAAGATGGATGTTTACTTTTTTCACATAATAACATATGGAGTAACCTGACAGAGAAGTTTCGAAAACATTGTTGTGGGTACAGGCCATTGCATGTGCTTCTTTATCCTTTTGTCCCAAAATTCCTTCGTCCAACAGTACTTTTCTTCTGTACTGCATAGGACGTGAAGAGAAACGCGTTTTCATAAAGATCAAAATTCCATCAAATTAGTTTAATTAAAACATTCAATTTTAATTTATATAATCACCGACAACCGCGTATTATATCTATAAAACCAACCACTTTCTCCTAGGATCATCCGCAGTACTTGCTTGTTTGAAGAAAAGCAATTAAAAAGATAGCAAAAGCTGTTTGTTTAGTGAGAAAATGAGGCATCTTGTGATTTATTCAAGTTTTCTTTTGTATATTTTGTTTGCTCTCGCTGCATTTAGAATCCACGTACAAGCTAACGGTAATTGGCTTAACGCTCATGCAACGTTCTATGGGGCCAATCTAAGTCCCACTAGCCTTGGTAAGACTCATTGTTATACTAGTAGGAATCGTAAGTTATGTATGAATATTAGTTTACATTTTATTAGTGTGTGAATTTGGATCCCTAGATCAATGTGAGAACATTGTATTTGGGTTAATTAGTTATACGTAGACTCAACATAATGAACATATAGTTGAATAGTATTTTAAATAAAATAATATGTGAAAATTTTAAAATTTTAACGATTCAAAATTTATATTACTTTTAAATTAGAGAATATCTCAGCTCCATCAACATTCAATTCACCTATTTTTTTAATAATAATGCAATACAATAATACAAGTATACAATACATAACATACATTATATCAACTAATTGTGCCAAATGTCAATTATAAGTTCTCCATTACGAAGTGAACTGCACATACTACCGATATACCATACACTTATACATGAAATTCAGCCTTCATTATTCCTTGCTTATAGCATGAAGCAAATATTTTGTTGGATGGGGATCATTTGGTATACCCACCCAATTAAAAAATTAAATTTAATTATAAAGATTAATTATAGTAACAAAAATTAATATTTTTATATTATTTTATAGTAATAGAAAAATTATAATATATGGGACAGAAATTTTTTGGGACTATATCCTATTTTGTTCTTTATTTTGGAATTGAATTTTGTGTCTAATTAAATGTTGCATAAATTTCCAGGGGGAGCTTGTGGGTATGATGATACCTTCCATGCTGGTTTTGGGGTGAACACTGCGGCAGTGAGCACCATGCTTTTCAGAGGTGGTGAGGTTTGTGGTGCTTGCTACCAAGTGATATGTGACTACAGGTTAGACCCAAAGTGGTGCCTTAGAAGCAGAAGTGTGACTGTAACTGCCACTAACTTTTGCCCTCCAAACAACCATGGAGGGTGGTGTGACCCTCCTCACCATCACTTCGATATGTCTATGCCTGCTTTCTTTCGCATTGCACGACAAGGCAATGAAGGCATTGTTCCAGTCCTTTATAAAAGGTAAATAATAAAAAGAAAACTGTTTGAACTAAATATATACTTGGTAGCATGAAATTTTGATTGGTCCATGAACTCATAATTTTATGTGTTCATTTACATGATGAATTAAAGGGTGGGATGCAAAAGAAGAGGGGGAGTAAGGTTCACGTTGAAGGGGCAATCAAATTTCAACATGGTGATGATAACCAACGTTGGTGGGAGTGGAGAAGTGAAAGGCGTGTGGATCAGAGGATCAAGAAGTGGAGCATGGTTACCATTGCACAGAAACTGGGGTGCTAACTGGCAAAGCAATGCAGATCTCAGAAACCAAAGGCTTTCATTCAAGATCACATTGGTTGATGGAAAGACACTCATCTTTCTCAATGTGGTTCCTTCTTCTTGGAGATTTGGACAGACTTTTGCATCCAGGAATCAGTTCTTTTAGTTAACCTCTCATGATCTGTAAAATAATGACATCAAACATATATGTCACAACCATGCCAATTTTATAAGGCTGGAGTGGAGGATACATATATCTATATATATTATATATGATATTGTTTTAGTTTTTTTAATTGATATTGTTTCAGAGATCAATTCAATAATTCAGTAACTACTTTATTTATGTTCTGCATGTGCAGAATCAAATGTGTGTCTGTACTTTGTTAATTCTCCAAATGTTGGGAGAGTTATCTATGTTTATGCAGAATCAAATGTGGGTTTTTACTTTGCTTATGCTACCTCCCTTCTTTGTTTTAGCTGCACAGCAAGTCAAACTTAAGCTTAGTTCATTAAAAAATGTATTACTTTTAAACTCAATTTGTGTTCAATATAAGTTATTTTTTCAGCTCAAATTCTATACTCAATTTGAATTAGTGAATTGATTAATTTGACTCATCAATTCAAATTGATTTAGTTTTGGTAGGAGTTCGTGAACTATTTAATTTAAATAGTTAAATTATTTTGTCAATTTATCAATTAGGCTCATTTTATTTATTTAATATATATAAATTTAGAAATTATATATATATATATATATATATATATATATATATATATGATAAATTTGTTGTTAAATTTATTCCCATATAAACACTAAACTTACAATAGAGCTAGTAATGATAAGTAATACTATATTATCGTAATAAATTTTCCTAATAATTCTCCTAACCATAATAGAGTATCCATATAACTTGTAAATCAATTATTAATAAACAATAAATGAAGTATCACATTATGACATATATACTTTTTTGTGGGCAGTGACGATGCTACATGTGTTTCAGGGTGTGCAAATGCACACCCTGAAATTTAAAAAAATAAATGTTTTATCTCTTATAACTTTATAAGTCTAAATTTTATTTGTTTTGTAAACAATATGATATAACTTGTGAAAACAAATAATTACTAGTGTGTAATATTTGTACACTTATTTTGTGTAAATATTTATACACAATCAATATTTTATTCATTTGTATTATTTTATTTGAGGAGTTAATGATTATAAAATATGAATGATAAATTTATGGTGTATAAAACTCATACACAGTAGTGTCTACAATTTTTCTCTAATCATTATTGTGTTGAATTATTTTACAAGATTATGGATATGTACCTTAAGAAACTTCATGATCGTTTATCCGAGACAATTACTCAGTTACTTCTTTGTATGTCTTGTTTGAGATTAGTAGATTTCTTCTCTAGTTTTGGTATGGCAAAACTGACCGAATCTGCAAAGTTTTATCCACATGATTTTTGCTCAAATAATTTGGTAATGTTTGATAATAAACTTGAGATTTAAATTATTGATATGCATAACATATTGTGTTTTCTTTTTTGGAATGAATCAATAATCTTTATGATAAGTTGGTTGAAAGTGGAAGACACATTATTTACTTATTAGTTTATCTTCTTTCAAAGTTAGAAATACAATTGCAGAAAGATTTTATTCAATGAAAATTTTAAAAAATAAGTTGCGTAATTGAATGAGAGATACATGAAAGAATGATTGTCTAATTTCTTATATTTAGTGAGAAGTGTTCAACAATATTGTCAAAGAATTAATCATTCAACAATTTCAAAATAAGAAATCATAGAGAGATTAATTATGAAATATATAATTTATTTGATGAAATATATTTAAATTTTGTAAATTCATTAATATTTTCATCTTTTTATAATTGAAAATATTTATTATTTTAATTTTTAATATATATTGTACACCCTACCTCTAGATCCTAGATTCGTCACTGATTATGAATAGGATGATTAGTAAGATATATCAATTTCCTTGACTATATGCTGTTAATTTTCTGAGCCATCCATTAAATTTGAAGAATTTCATAGCAATTAGCAGGTGAGTTTCATTTTTCTTTTCCCTTAATTTTATCAAATAAAAAATAGGATTTTGTGCTAGACAACCTATTTGGGCCTGTTTGGATTGTTGTTTAACAGTGTAAATGCTAAATGGGCTGTCTGATAATAATATTGGATTTGCTATGTAACAAAACATAATAAAACCACTGAGGCATCTCTTTCTGTTCATGTTTCCTCTTTAACTAGGCCACAAGGTACTTTCTTTTCTCCCCTCTATTCATTTCATTCATTGATTAGTGGGTAGGATTTCAATTGACTCTAGATGAGACGGGTCTAGTTTATTTTGTGTTATATAACTTTAATTTTTGGTGTCTCCATTTCTATTTCGTTGGTTTTAAGGGACAAAAAGGGTTTGATTTTAAATTTTGGTCATTCCTGTTTTGTTAGACTTGTTGTTGATTATTGGAGGTTCACTTATTTGTTATCCAAATTTCATAAAGCTGGTTCAAAATTTTCAGTTTTATACATTATTGGGTGAATTTCTTTGTATTTGGATCCTCTATAGTGAGCAAAGAAGGGTTTATCAACCTTAAGATCATTTAGTGGATTGTGGTCATAGTTCACTGTGATGCTACTCGCCATAAAAAAAATAGCATGTGTATTATGTTCTTTCAGCTCGTTAATGAAGTGACTGAAAGTAGTACACTTATTATGTTTTTATTGTGATGAGCACTACAGAAACGTAAATAACTTCACTTATTTTTTCTTATTTTTGTTCGTAAATGAAATCAAAAGCTTATATTCCACTCCCCCCTTTAATGCCTACATAACGTTGTATATTGGAGATAATTAACTTCTGAAGCTGAAGCATGTATGTCAAGCATGCCCATGTGAGAGAATTATCATTATCAAATTATATCGTTGAAATTATGACAAACAATTCTCTTGAAACACAATTGTTTCTCAAAAACTACAAGTGCTTTTAGCCACATGGTTTTGTGATTCATTCACGGTGCTCATCAAGGCAAAAAAAGTTAGCAGCTACAAAGCATCTAACGAACTAAACAGAAAAGGGTCTTCACTCCTGTGAGATGTTATTTAAATCCATGCCAAATATCTCTGAATCAACATGGATGCTGTAAGGTTCTTAGGCCAAACCCACCAGTTTCTCACTAATTTCCCAGACCTTGCGAGCCTTTGCCTCATCACTAGCCTCCTGGGACAACTGATTTTCAAATGAAGCAGAGTTCTTGTTCCAGCTCCAGTAAACCCCAGATTTTGTTAGGCTTGGATCACTCACAACCTATATTAGAATATAAAAAATTCACACATGAAACATAAGGATATTGGAAAATACATCCATCATAGAAAAGTTAGAATAATGCTTCTTACACATCACACATCCTTTGACAGTGCATCTCTTAAATCATGGGTATGTGACAAAATTAGTATATAAATATGGAGAAAACGAGGTAAACCAAATTGTAATCACAGGGTAAAAGTTCTGTAAAAAATGAAGCATTTTTACAATTTATAACCATGTTTAGAGTCTCATGGCTATTACCTGAGCAAGTCTCTCTCCTGCTTCATCCTCTGAGACAAAACCTTTGGTTATGTACTTTTGGAATGGTGGGAACAGAATTCTGAACAAGGGAATGTGCTCCCTGAACAAGCCTGTTGTGGCAATGCAACCCGGATAAAGGGATGCAAATGTGATCCCAGTTTCTTCATGGTATCTTCTGTGGAACTCTTGCATGGTGAGCATGTTGCAGATCTTGCTATCCTTGTATGCCTTGGCACCATCAAAGTTTCCACCATCTATCATGGATGAAGTGTTTAGCCCATTCAAGCCTCCAGCTAGTCCCCTCAAATCACCAAGGTTAGCCTTAGGAGGCACATTTCCAGCCAATGTGTTAGTGTTTCCTGTTTAATTTACGCAATCAGCACCAAAATGCAGCCTAAATATAAAAGGTGTTCCAAGGTGTCTTGAGATGGGGCTGGGAAAGGGTAAATATATGCAGTCTTACGCTGCATGCAGAGAGGTTGTTCACAGGATTTGAACTTATGACGTTCAAGTCACAAGCCAACAACTTTGCCATTGCACAAAGTCTTGGCCTAAATATGCGTAAAAAATGGAATTCAAAATAAACATATTATTGAATTAGACCTGTGATTGAGCCAACAATGATCATGCGCCTAGATGGGTAATCGGATTTGTTCAGGTCCTCGAGCAAGAGACGTGAAAGGAGAAAATGTCCAAGGTGGTTTGTCCCAACACTGAGCTCATAGCCGTCAGCAGTGAATGTAGGTTCCCTAGCAGTCGGCAAGTAAACTGCGGCATTGCAAACCAACACATCCAGTGGCCTTCCTGATTGCCTGAAATTGTTGACAAACTGACGGACGCTATCGAGAGAGGCAAGATCTAAATGCATAATGGTGTAGTTTTCCTTGGCAATGCCAGCAGATTTTGCAGCTCTTTCAGTTTTGAGGAAATCTCTGCAGGCCATTATTACATGCCATTTTCCTGTCTCGGCCAGAGCCTTGGCAGCGGCCAGGCCCAATCCAGAGGAAGCCCCAGTGACCACAACACTGCCCTTCCTCAAAGTTTTCTTGCCCTCTGGTGCCACCCTCGTGATGGCTGGAGTTGCCGTAGCGGCTGTCTGGGCCCTCACAGCACCAATTTTTTGCTGGAGTTCCCTCTGCTTAAGAGGAATAAAAAAATAGAGGAAGAAAAATTTAGAGTTTTAGACAATTAGCCTGAAAACTAACAGGGGATTACAGGATATTTTGTATTTTGTAGTCAGCTATCATATTTTGATATTTACATAGCATGAATGATTTGAATATAAATAACTAGCTACCAGTATCTATTGCATGGTGATCAGCAATTTTAATTGATTTATTGGTAATTGATTAACATCTTCACAATCATCAGATAATACATGCTGATCACAAGTTATTTGCATGCTGATCATCTATATATAAGTGATAAGTGTAGTACACAGAAAATGATGTGAGTATAATTTTGCTTTTACAGTTGAACTTGAAAATTGTTAAAGATCAACTATCCATGTTTAGCAGGTACTGTTAAATTATCAGAGGTTATTGGATTCCTAGTAAATACTTTTGCTAAAGAAGACAATTTGATTATGGCATTGTGGTTGTTGGGTTTTGACTTTTAACCAAGGACTAACATTTTATGTTGTGCAAATGACTCATAGGAAGAAGGAAACTTGACTGTGTAGTGATCACATCCAGGGTGTGGTGGCAACCTCAGAAGCACGGATTTGTCGAACACTCTTGCGTGTCGGTATCTGACACATATCCGACACGGATACGCTCGAATTTGCGAAGGGTATCCGTAGAGTATCCAAAAAATAAAATAAATTAAATAAATATCAAAGACACGTATCATATTCGTTTTCTATAGGATAATATAGATTCGTTCTCAATAAAATATGATAAGATAAATTTGTTTTCAATAAACACCAACTTATTTAAAAGTCATAAAGACTCATACCATCACACCACATTGACCCTCCGACATCACCGTCAATGAGGAGATGAAATTGATACTATTTATGTTTCTAGGGCTACACAATAAGCAATTTTATGAATTATTCTACTATATTTTTTAGTTTTGGTACTTGGAATTTTGGAGGACAATGATTTTCAATTTCCATTATATTTTTTACTTTGGATATTTTGATTTACAATTATAATTTTATTATATTTTATGTGTTTTTTATTATTTTACACACGTATCCTTGAAGTTATTGTATCCTATATTTTAGAAAAAATGCATGTGGATGTAATGGATATGTATCGTACTCGACACGTATCCGTGCTTCAGATGTGGCAACCATGGTCATGGATCTACACACACATCAATACGCAACAAAACACGGTCAGCCGTGTTGGACACCATGATAGTGGTTCGTGATGGTGCTGGCAGATTTCTACAGTGGTGTATATGTTTTTAGGTTATGTATTGGATCAAGTAGAGGGCAATACATATATGTCTTATGTATACCCTAAATGCACAGGTGTAACAGATTGGTAAACGCTCAACAATATTTAACCTGATAAACTTTAACATCATGCAGAGTCTCATAAACAAAAAAAGTGAAATGAAAACTTTCCCTAGTAAAATGTCTCAGTGAAATTAATATCCTCTTAAATAAGTAGAAACGATTTACCTTAGACCTCAGTGCATAAGAATTGAAGTCAGATTTGTTAGTATGTGATAATGAAACACCAAAAAGGATAGTCTCCCTGAGAAATACGCTGGACTTTCCCTGTTAACATAAAAAGACATTTCCCAAAAACTAAATTAAATTATCTCTTATAGAAGTGCTTAATCAAAAACATGAAACAGAGACAATATATTTCCTAAAGGTTAATTGAAACATACTTGTTTAGGGATGGATAAAGAAGCAGGAACCAAAGAAGTGGCCATGAGAGCCATTAGAACTTTAGTTGCTTACAATGTTGCTCTTAAAACAAGCTAAGGTTGTCTGGTGAAAAAATGGGAATGCCCAAGTGTGAATTGGATGTAGATACTTGAAAATGAATTTATAGAGTGAAGTGTATGTTAGGACATGAAAGAACAAGATAGTTTCCAGCATGTGACACCACTTCAAACCAACCAATGAGGTTTTGAGTTTTAGATTTCTTATGATATTTCCATTACTTTATGTTAGGATATTGTGATTCGTTGCAGACAACAGTAGCAGCAGGTATGGGATGTGACTCTCAATATTGAAAGAGACTGAGGAATGGTGCTACATTCTGAGTGGAAGATAAACAAGACCAGACTTCTTTTGTCAGCTTTGTAGGTAGAAAAGGATATTGTTATGGTTACACTTTTATTAGTCATTTAATATTTGTAAAAAATAATTGAAATTATGATTCATCAATGGATGATTATGAAGGACAATTCCGAAACTGTGTGAAATTATATCTTAAACCAATCAAAACATGTATATCATTTAAATAAATATATTTATTATTTTTCTATTTTAATTTTTATATTATTAATTCATGACATGATTTGGAATATGATTTGAAATAACAATTTTTTGTCAAATTATTAAACCCAGGATGTGCTATAATCAATCCAGTTGGTCAGCTCTTCGGCAAGCCCCTATCTATCATTACTTTTTAGAAAATTTATTTCTCTTAAATATAAACTACTTTAATTTATAGGTATCATTTTATAATATTATATCAAATATACATCTTAATATTTCAATATCTTAATTATTTCTTATATAATTTAATAAACCTTTAATTTTCTCATGAATGAAGTCGATAATTTTAAAATACTGCATGTTAAAGTTGTGATGAAGGTGCCATGCCTAAAACCAATTTGATAACATACATATATCTAGCTAGGAGGGCTTAGTAAGGTTGGGCTTGGTCATTGTTCTTTGGTGTGGAAAGGCTTTATTAACTAGTCTCATTCTTACAAATTTATTCCCCATTTTTAATGCATAATACCCTTCCATTGTACATATTGTGACCAAATTCACATATGGCATAAGTGACCTTGGTGATATATAGGTAAGTTTAGTGACGTACATGTGATGTGAAAAAGGAAAAAGCAAGTTCATAGCTACTTCACAGAATTTTGGATCCAAATAAACATATAAACGTAGCCACTGCAAAACGGGAGCACATTTCCCACTTTTTGTATCACTTAATGTATCATTAATTTTGATTGGTTGAAAAAATTATTTAAATTAAAATTGTACTTATTAAATATTTGTTTGACTAATCATATCTTTTGATACATGGAGTGAAATTATAAATATGTATCTGAAAGATACAGTTTGAGAATCCAACCTAAATGTTAATAAGGTTACTTTTTGAATTTCAACAAATTCTAGAAAAAAGTTAATTATATCCAAATATCAATTAAACTAATTTTTGAATTTAAATTTAGACTTTAATTTGATTAAATATAATGTATTTCTTCATTTTAGACAATTTTTTATTATTATTATATTTTATTATGGATATATAATTTGATATATATGCAAATATTTTGTTAATTATTTAAATATACATATATATGGTGAAAAAATTATCAAAACAATGATAATATAAAATAACATACAAATTGTGACGATAAATAGTTTGTCCTTCTAAATAAATATACGCAAATAGAGTATCATTGCAACGAAATGTACTATCTAATTTTGGCCAAGGAAATATCATTATATAGTATACAATTGAACAAGTATGTATAAACAAAAGTTATAGGTGAGCAGAAACTGTGTTTGGTTAGGTGGTGATTGTTTCTTACTCGATCCTAAAATTTATTGGGTCTAATTTTTGAATATGAGTTTACATCTAATAAAATTCAATGATATCCAAATTTAATTATGGTCGGTCCAAATTGAGTGAATGGATATGGAAAGGTCCTACCCTTAAAAGAAATTCTCTTTTGTTTCAAAAATGGTAGAGTTTAACATTCTATGCTGGTCCAACCCAAAGCCATGAGCTTTAATCCATTTTGAGAGAGGTTACATCTGGATTGGATGAAACTCAGTTCAAATCGTTTTTTTATAATCTCAAAATTACATTTATTCAAGTGAAGTCATGGTTGTTGTCACAAAATTTGTATCATTCGATGTACTTCATATTTCTTATTGGTTAGGAAAATAATATATGAATTTAATATATATTAATTTTATATTTTTTTAAAAATGAAAATGAATGGATACATATCTTAAACCAGAAGATGTGCTTCCTATTCATGTTCTCTCTTCTTTTACTCAACCAATTCAAACTCTACTCTTCCATTCAACACCCACCAATCTTCTTGCAAGCTGTTCCATTCAAATTCCCACCAACAACCAAAGTTTGTTCAACAATCAATCATTTTCTTTACACGGTCAGACATTTAAGTTTAGGTTTAGTTTGATGCAATCTTTTAATTTCGATTTTCATAATATATTAAGGTTTAGTTGTAAATTTTATCTGTCACTTTCTGTTTTATAGAACTATTGTTGTGGAGTTTGGATTTCGGGTTATTTTCATATCATGTCAATTTGCTATTTTTTTCGTAAGCCTTGTTACGTTGTCTATTTTATGGGAAAATATACACGTAATCAAAGCTACATGTAATAATTTTCTAGAAAAACACATGTAACCTTAGATTACATGTGTATTTTTTCAGTAAAAAACTTAACTACCATGTGATGAACCAGGTCATGATTATATCGATTACAAAAAATGATGAGAAGGTGAATGTTGTTGCAATGGGTTACGAGGAGAAGAGGATCTCCATGATGTATTCTTCTTGTGGCCATATGAATAGTATATAATGTCAAGTAGGTGTTAAATCTCATCTCTCATGCAAGGCAACGTAATTTTTAATTAGTTAATATAGTAGTTTGGATTAGGGAGCCTATTAGAAATCAAGGGTTTTCATGATAGTGTGCACTCAATCATTGATAATTAAAGTCTTTGTTTTTCTTATTTCTTTTGTTTTTTATGTAATGATCTCTATGGCACTAAAGAGTATCTTTACCCCTAATTAAGTTGTTGTCGTATACCCTTATTTTTTTTTTATTAATCAAAAAATACAACATCAGCACTAGGGTATATTTAAGTTTGACCAGTTCACCTGCTCAATAGTTTCATTATCTACTAATTAATATACTAATCTAAATCCAGATTGTATAAACTTGTTTCCCGACTTTCTGTTTCTCCTTGCTTTTTGGGTGATTTTTCCTTTAAATAAAACTTTGACTTGCCATTTATAGGAGAAATCTCGGCAAGCCACATTCATAACAGCTAAATTACAATAGATAGCTTTTTATTAAAATCATTCCAATTAGATGTTTTAATCTTCTCATTCTCTTTAAAATTGATATTTTCAAAACTCAATTTTTATTTATACTCTAAATTCAAACTATATCATTATTTACTCCTCATATTTTTCACCTCATAATTCTTTATTTATTTTATATCCAGTTTCCAATGTTTTCGCCTGATATAATTTTTGAACCGCACATTTTCAAGCAACAGTATACGAAATCACGATTACAATTGAAGTAAAGCAACATACCTACATAAAACTGGAATTCTAACTGCAAATCAATATTCAAAAAACGTGAATGTGTGACTGTTGGGACGAAATTATTAAAGAATTAGGTACCCTGAAATATTTATTTCTTCAAGTGATGTGCGGCATCTCGAAACCTTTTTCTAAACCATTGAGCTACTGCAATCTGGCACTGCAAATTTGCACGTGGCATATATTATAATTCCTAATTTTTATCACTATTTTTACAAAAACCTATGAAACGAAAGTTCTGAAACCCTGTTAAACCAGAAAAAGTATTTGTATTAAGTTTAACTCGATTAAACAATTAAACTATCTGGTGTGACTGAGGCTTTATAAATAATTAATAATATTATATTAAATGTAAAGTTGTATATAATTAAAAATTATGTATAATTGTATTAAAGTAATATATATCTTTATCTTTTTTGGACCTAAAACATAATGTTTGAGTGGTGTTCTATTTTTTTAAATTTTTAATTGAACTGTTTGGTTAACAACGGGCTAATACTGTTGAATCGCATTTAATACAATCAGACTGAAATTTCTCCGGTTCAAAGCTGCTCAACCTTAACTCGGTTAAGATTGCAAACAAAAATCATTTTCAAGTTTGGTCAAAGATTAGACCGATCGAACTGTCTGATCCGGTCCGATTCTAATCACACGGAACACACTATTGACCACATTGCAGCTCTTGTATATTCTTTTATATTTTTCTATCATATCTCTTCTACACTAAACAAAAAATCCAATTAAAAAACAAAGAAAACAAGTTTTCGTTTGCGTGTGTATAAAACTCGTCAAAATGCCATCCTAGGTTACCTAAAAAAATCTCGACACATATATATGAAAACAACTTATTTTTGTTAATTGTAATTCAGTTTGTAATAGAATTAGAAAGTTTCTAGTTATAGAAAGTCCAGTTAGTTAGTAGTTTTACTAATTTTAGAAAGTAGTTGGAATACATTGATGTATATATAGTTTGTAATGCTTGTGATGAATATACATTGATTCTTTTTTTCAGAATCTAATCCATATACTTCTCTTCCTCTCTTGCACGAATTCTTCTTCTTTCTCTACTTTCTTTCTCTGTTTTGCTCTCTGCAACATTGTTGCAGTG
>NC_032015.1:4554587-4554888 GCF_001865875.1 Lupinus angustifolius | reverse complement strand
GGATGCGGATGAGAATGTGGAAGAGGATGAGGAAGAGGATGAGGATGATGATAGGATTACGATGATAATGAGGCTGAGGATAGGATGTGGGTTAGGACGAGGATGATGATAGGATGAGGACGAGAATGAAGATGAGGATAGAATGAGGATAGGATGAGGATGAGGATAGGATGTCGACGAGAATGAGGATGAGGATAGGATGACGATGAGGATGAGGATAGGATGAGGTTGAGGATGTGGATTAGGAAGAGGATGAGGATGAGGATGATGATGAGGATAGGATGAGGACGAGGATGAGGAT
>NC_032015.1:4554039-4554487 GCF_001865875.1 Lupinus angustifolius | reverse complement strand
GAGGAAGGATGAGGATGAGGATGAGGATCAGGATGAGCAAGAGGATGAGGACGAGGATGAGTATAGGATGGGGATGAGGAAGAGGATGGGGATGAGGAAGAGGATGAGGATGAGGATAGGATGAGGACGAGAATGAGGATAGGATGAGGACGAGAATGAGGATGAGGACGAGAATGAGGAGGAGGATGAGGATAGGTTGAGGATGAGGAAGAGAATGATGATAGAATGAGGACGTGAATAAGGCTGAGGATAGGATGAGGACGTGAATAAGGCTGAGGATAGGATGAGGAAGAGGATGAGGATGAGGATAGGATTAGGACGATAATGAGGATGAGGATAGGATGTGGATTAGGACGAGGATGATGATAGGATGAGGACGAGAATGAAGATGAGGATAGGATGAGGATGAGGATGAGGATAGGATGACGACGAGAATGAGGATGAGGAT
>NC_032015.1:4553357-4553939 GCF_001865875.1 Lupinus angustifolius | reverse complement strand
GAAGAGGATAAGGATGAGGATGAGGATAGGATTAGCACGAGAATGAGGATGAGGATAAGATGTGGATGAGGATGAGGATGAGGAGAGGATGATGACGAGGATGAGGATGAGGATAGGATGAGGACGAGGATGAGGATAAGGAAGAGGATAGGATGAGGATGAGGATGAGGAGAGGATGATGACGAGGATGAGGATGAGGATAGGATGAGGACGAGGATGAGGATAAGGAAGAGGATAGGATGAGGATGAGGATGAGGAGAGGATGATGACGAGGATGAGGATGAGGATAGGATGAGGACGAGGATGAGGATAAGGAAGAGGATAGGATGAGGATGAGGATGAGGAGAGGATGATGACGAGGATGAGGATGAGGATAGGATGTGGATGAGAATGAGGACGAGGATGGGATGAGGAGGAGGATGAGGATAGGTTGAGGATGAGGAAGAGGATGAGGATAGGAGGAGGAGGTGAATAAGGATGAGGATAGGATAAGGACGTGAAAAGAGATGACGATAGGATGAGGATGAGGATGAGGAGAGGATGATGACGAGGATGAGGATGAGGATGAGGATAGGATTAGGA
>NC_032015.1:4549415-4553257 GCF_001865875.1 Lupinus angustifolius | reverse complement strand
AGAGAAGAGGAGGAGGATACGATGAGGATGAGGATAGGATGAGGACGAGAATGAGGATGTGGATAGGATGATGATGTTGATGAGGATAGGATGAGGAGGAGGATCAGGATGAGGATAGGATGAGGACGAGAATGAGGATGAGGATAAGGTTAGGATGAAGATGGGGATGAGGATTGGAGGAGGATGAGAATGAGGATAGGATGAAGAGGAGGATGAGCAGGAGGATGTGGATGAGGAATAGCAAAGGAGGAGGACGAGAATGAGAATGAGGATAGGATGAGGATGACGAGGAGGATAGGATGAGGATGAGGATAGGATGAGGACGAGAATGAGGATGAGGATAAGGTTAGGATGAAGATGGGGATGAGGATTGGAGGAGGATGAGAATGAGGATAGGATGAAGAGGAGGATGAGCAGGAGGATGTGGATGAGGAATAGCAAAGGAGGAGGACGAGAATGAGAATGAGGATAGGATGAGGATGACGAGGAGGATAGGATGAGGATGAGGATAGGATGAGGACGAGAATGAGGATGAGGATAAGGTTAGGATGAAGATGGGGATGAGGATTGGAGGAGGATGAGAATGAGGATAGGATGAAGAGGAGGATGAGCAGGAGGATGTGGATGAGGAATAGCAAAGGAGGAGGACGAGAATGAGAATGAGGATAGGATGAGGATGACGAGGAGGATAGGATGAGGATGAGGATAGGATGAGGACGAGAATGAGGATGAGGATAAGGTTAGGATGAAGATGGGGATGAGGATTGGAGGAGGATGAGAATGAGGATAGGATGAAGAGGAGGATGAGCAGGAGGATGTGGATGAGGAATAGCAAAGGAGGAGGACGAGAATGAGAATGAGGATAGGATGAGGATGACGAGGAGGATAGGATGAGGATGAGGATAGGATGAGGACGAGAATGAGGATGAGGATAAGGTTAGGATGAAGATGGGGATGAGGATTGGAGGAGGATGAGAATGAGGATAGGATGAAGAGGAGGATGAGCAGGAGGATGTGGATGAGGAATAGCAAAGGAGGAGGACGAGAATGAGAATGAGGATAGGATGAGGATGACGAGGAGGATAGGATGAGGATGAGGATAGGATGAGGACGAGAATGAGGATGAGGATAAGGTTAGGATGAAGATGGGGATGAGGATTGGAGGAGGATGAGAATGAGGATAGGATGAAGAGGAGGATGAGCAGGAGGATGTGGATGAGGAATAGCAAAGGAGGAGGACGAGAATGAGAATGAGGATAGGATGAGGATGACGAGGAGGATAGGATGAGGATGAGGATAGGATGAGGACGAGAATGAGGATGAGGATAAGGTTAGGATGAAGATGGGGATGAGGATTGGAGGAGGATGAGAATGAGGATAGGATGAAGAGGAGGATGAGCAGGAGGATGTGGATGAGGAATAGCAAAGGAGGAGGACGAGAATGAGAATGAGGATAGGATGAGGATGACGAGGAGGATAGGATGAGGATGAGGATAGGATGAGGACGAGAATGAGGATGAGGATAAGGTTAGGATGAAGATGGGGATGAGGATTGGAGGAGGATGAGAATGAGGATAGGATGAAGAGGAGGATGAGCAGGAGGATGTGGATGAGGAATAGCAAAGGAGGAGGACGAGAATGAGAATGAGGATAGGATGAGGATGACGAGGAGGATAGGATGAGGATGAGGATAGGATGAGGACGAGAATGAGGATGAGGATAAGGTTAGGATGAAGATGGGGATGAGGATTGGAGGAGGATGAGAATGAGGATAGGATGAAGAGGAGGATGAGCAGGAGGATGTGGATGAGGAATAGCAAAGGAGGAGGACGAGAATGAGAATGAGGATAGGATGAGGATGACGAGGAGGATAGGATGAGGATGAGGATAGGATGAGGACGAGAATGAGGATGAGGATAAGGTTAGGATGAAGATGGGGATGAGGATTGGAGGAGGATGAGAATGAGGATAGGATGAAGAGGAGGATGAGCAGGAGGATGTGGATGAGGAATAGCAAAGGAGGAGGACGAGAATGAGAATGAGGATAGGATGAGGATGACGAGGAGGATAGGATGAGGATGAGGATAGGATGAGGACGAGAATGAGGATGAGGATAAGGTTAGGATGAAGATGGGGATGAGGATTGGAGGAGGATGAGAATGAGGATAGGATGAAGAGGAGGATGAGCAGGAGGATGTGGATGAGGAATAGCAAAGGAGGAGGACGAGAATGAGAATGAGGATAGGATGAGGATGACGAGGAGGATAGGATGAGGATGAGGATAGGATGAGGACGAGAATGAGGATGAGGATAAGGTTAGGATGAAGATGGGGATGAGGATTGGAGGAGGATGAGAATGAGGATAGGATGAAGAGGAGGATGAGCAGGAGGATGTGGATGAGGAATAGCAAAGGAGGAGGACGAGAATGAGAATGAGGATAGGATGAGGATGACGAGGAGGATAGGATGAGGATGAGGATAGGATGAGGACGAGAATGAGGATGAGGATAAGGTTAGGATGAAGATGGGGATGAGGATTGGAGGAGGATGAGAATGAGGATAGGATGAAGAGGAGGATGAGCAGGAGGATGTGGATGAGGAATAGCAAAGGAGGAGGACGAGAATGAGAATGAGGATAGGATGAGGATGACGAGGAGGATAGGATGAGGATGAGGATAGGATGAGGACGAGAATGAGGATGAGGATAAGGTTAGGATGAAGATGGGGATGAGGATTGGAGGAGGATGAGAATGAGGATAGGATGAAGAGGAGGATGAGCAGGAGGATGTGGATGAGGAATAGCAAAGGAGGAGGACGAGAATGAGAATGAGGATAGGATGAGGATGACGAGGAGGATAGGATGAGGATGAGGATAGGATGAGGACGAGAATGAGGATGAGGATAAGGTTAGGATGAAGATGGGGATGAGGATTGGAGGAGGATGAGAATGAGGATAGGATGAAGAGGAGGATGAGCAGGAGGATGTGGATGAGGAATAGCAAAGGAGGAGGACGAGAATGAGAATGAGGATAGGATGAGGATGACGAGGAGGATAGGATGAGGATGAGGATAGGATGAGGACGAGAATGAGGATGAGGATAAGGTTAGGATGAAGATGGGGATGAGGATTGGAGGAGGATGAGAATGAGGATAGGATGAAGAGGAGGATGAGCAGGAGGATGTGGATGAGGAATAGCAAAGGAGGAGGACGAGAATGAGAATGAGGATAGGATGAGGATGACGAGGAGGATAGGATGAGGATGAGGATAGGATGAGGACGAGAATGAGGATGAGGATAAGGTTAGGATGAAGATGGGGATGAGGATTGGAGGAGGATGAGAATGAGGATAGGATGAAGAGGAGGATGAGCAGGAGGATGTGGATGAGGAATAGCAAAGGAGGAGGACGAGAATGAGAATGAGGATAGGATGAGGATGACGAGGAGGATAGGATGAGGATGAGGATAGGATGAGGACGAGAATGAGGATGAGGATAAGGTTAGGATGAAGATGGGGATGAGGATTGGAGGAGGATGAGAATGAGGATAGGATGAAGAGGAGGATGAGCAGGAGGATGTGGATGAGGAATAGCAAAGGAGGAGGACGAGAATGAGAATGAGGATAGGATGAGGATGACGAGGAGGATAGGATGAGGATGAGGATAGGATGAGGACGAGAATGAGGATGAGGATAAGGTTAGGATGAAGATGGGGATGAGGATTGGAGGAGGATGAGAATGAGGATAGGATGAAGAGGAGGATGAGCAGGAGGATGTGGATGAGGAATAGCAAAGGAGGAGGACGAGAATGAGAATGAGGATAGGATGAGGATGACGACGAGGAT
>NC_032015.1:4548741-4549315 GCF_001865875.1 Lupinus angustifolius | reverse complement strand
AGGATGAGGATAGGATGAGGATGAGGATGAGGATGAGAATTAGGATAGGACGAGGATGAAAATGAGGAGGGGATGAAGAGGAGGAGGAGGAGGAGGATGAGGATGTGGAATAGGAAAGGATGAGGACGAGAATGAGGATAAGGATAGGATGAGGACGAGGATGAGGATGAGGATAGGATGAGGATGAAAATATGGATAAGGATGAGAATGTGGATGAGGATCAGGAGGAGGATGAGGATGAGGAAAGGATGGGGATGAGGATGAGGCTAGGATGAGGACGAGAATGAGGATAAGGATAGAATGAGGATGAGGATAGGATGAGGACGAGAATGAGGATGAGGATGAGGACAGAATGAGGATGACGATGGGGATAGGATGAGGAGTAGAATCAGGATGAGGATGAGGATAGGATGAGGAGGAGGATGAGGACGAGAATGAGGAGGAGGATAGGATGAGTAAGAAGAAGAGGATTAGGAGGAGGATAGGATGAGGAAGAGAATGACGGTGAGGATAGGATGAGGAGGAGGATGACGAAGTGTATAGGATGCGGACGTGAATGAGGATGAGGATGAGG
>NC_032015.1:4494095-4548641 GCF_001865875.1 Lupinus angustifolius | reverse complement strand
ATGCTGAAGGGATTGGTGATATCTCCATACAAAGGAAGGATGGCAAGTCTTCTTGTATCAGCAGTGTGTTGTATGTGCCCAAGATGAAGAGTAATTTGCTTAGCCTTGGTCAATTACTTGAAAAAGGGTACACAATGATAATGGAGAATAAGGTGCTAAGAGTGTTTGATGGCACAAAGAGACTGATTTTGAAGGCTCCCTTATCCAACAACAGAACCTTCAAAATTGGCATTCAGATCAACAATCACAATTGCCTTCTATCCAGTCATATGCAAGAAAATTGGGTGTGACATCAAAGGTATGGTCATCTAAACTTCAAAGGGCTTGAACTTCTGAGCAGAGTTGGTATTGTTTCAGGTCTGCCTTCTATTACTATCCCTGGTGAACTATGTGATGAGTGTCTCACAAGCAAGCAGACAAGAAACACTTTTGGTGCACACATACCTACTAGATCCTCTAGGCCTTTGTCACTGGTTTACTCAGATGTGTGTGGACCATTTGAGGAAGAATCATTGGGGGAGAACAAGTACTTTGTGACATTCATAGATGACTTCACAAGGAAGGTATGGATACATCTCATTAGAGCTAAGTGTGATGTATTTCCTACTTTTCTCAAGTTTAAGGCTCAAGCAGAAAAACAGAAGGAGTTGCAGCTGCAAATTCTGAGAACTGATGGTGGTGGAGAATACACCTCAATTGAATGGAGAGACTTCTGTGACAAGGAAGGATTAATTCATGAAGTCATAGCCCCCTATACTCCACAGCATAATGGAACTGCAGAAAGGATGAATAGGACAGTCCTAAACATGGCTAGGAGGATGATGAAAACAAAGAAGATGCCAAAGAAATTTTGGGGAGAAGCAGTCTCAACCTCTGCATACATTTTGAATAGATGTCCATCTAGTAGACTTGAGAACATCACCCATGAGGAAGCTTGGACAGGCAAGAAACCAAGTATAAGTCATCTCAGGATTTTTGGTTCTATATGTTACAAACATATACCTGATGTGCAGAGAAGAAAACTTGATGACAAGGGTGAGAAATTAATTCTGCTTGGCTATCACAACACAGGTGCTTACAGGTTGTTTAATCCCTTGAATCAGAAGATTGTTGTGAGCAGAGATGTGAAGTTTGATGAGACACAATGCTGGGATTGGACTAAACAGAATACTGCTCAAGAAAGAAGTGCTACAATGCATATAGATGATGAAGTCCAACAACAACCAGTTTTAGCAGATGTAGATGCTCAACCAGAAAGAAGATCCCATAGATCAAGACAACCACCAACAAGGTTGAGTGATTATGAGGTCTTCTCTGACTCAGGCATCACTGCAGAAGGGGAATTGGTGCACATGGCTCTTCTAGCTGAAATGGAACCAGTAAGTTTTCATGAGGCAGTGAAATCAAGCCAATGGATGCAAGCTATGAGAGAAGAACTCAACTCAAGTGAAAGGAATCACACCTGGTATCTAACTAACCTACCAGAAAATAAGAAAGCTATTGATGTTAGATGGGTATACTAGATCAAGGTGAATCCAAAGGGTGAAATTGTGAAGCACAAGGCAAGATTAGTTGCAAAGGGGTTTCTACAAAAGGAAGGACTTGACTATAGTGAAGTCTTTGCACCTGTTGCAAGATTGGAGACAATTAGATTCGTAGTTTACCATAATTGGCACATACACCAAATGGATGTTAAGTCTGCATTCTTAAATGGACCATTAGATGAGGTGGTTTTTGTCAAACAACCACCTGGTTTTGAGGTAATTGGCAAAGAGCATCAAGTGTACAAGTTGCACAAAGCTCTTTATGGTCTCAAGCAGGCTCCAAGGGCTTTGAACAAAAGAATAGATGGCTTCCTATTAAAGCTTGGCTTTCTGAAATGCAGATCAGAGTATGGTGTGTATGTAAAAGGCTCAATTGCTCAGAATCTCCTAGTAATCTGTCTCTATGTGGATGATTTACTGGTGACTGGAACAAAGCTTGATGAAATCTGTGAATTCAAAGCAGAAATGAAGTCTGAGTTTGAAATGAGTGACTTGGGAGAATTATCCTACTTCCTTGGGATCGAATTCTCAAGGGTCAAGGAGGGAATCCTAATGCATCAACAGAAATACATCAATGATGTATTAAAAAGGTTCAACTTGGAAGAATGCAATGCTGCCTCTACACCTATTGAAGCTAATGAAGGTTGTGAGGAGCCAGAACATGATGCTGCAGTTGATAGCACTCTCTATAGGCAAATGGTTGGTTGCCTAAGATACATTTGCAACACAAGACCAGATATTGTATATGGTGTAGGAGTGATAAGTAGACACATGGAATCACCAAAGAAGTCCAATTTGATGCAAGCAAAAAGAATACTCAGATATGTGAAAGGGACTTTGGAACTTGGCTTGATACTTCCTATCAAAAACAGTGATAAAAGGCATAGGATGATTGGATTCAGTGATGCAGATTGGTGTGGAGACAAATGTGATAGAAAAAGCACAAGTGGCTACATATTTTTCTTTGGTGAGGCACCAATCTCTTGGTCTTCAAAGAAACAAGATGTCGTGGCACTCTCTTCTTGTGAAGCAGAGTACATCTCTGCTTGTACTGCTGCTCAACAAGCTTCCTGGCTAGGGAAACTTCTCACTGAGTTGAAACTGAAAAAAGAAGGGGAAGGCATGCTCTTAATGGTTGATAACAAGTCAGCCATAAACCTAGCTAAGAATCCTATTGCACATGGGAGAAGCAAGCATATAGAGACAAGGTTTCACTTTCTTAGAGACCAAGTTAGCAAGGAACAACTCAAACTTGGTTTCTGCAAATCAGAAGAACAAATTGCAGATGTGTTTACAAAAGCTTTGAAGAAGAAAAGGTTTGAGGAACTCAGGGATAAGCTTGGACTACAAGTGCTTGAAACAAATCTGAATTAAGGGGTAGTGTTAATTGTAATTCAGTTTGTAATAGAATTAGAAAGTTTCTAGTTATAGAAAGTCCAGTTAGTTTAGTTAGTTAGTAGTTTTACTAATTTTAGAAAGTAGTTGGAATACATTGATGTATATATAGTTTGTAATGCTTGTGATGAATATACATTGATTCTTTTTTTCAGAATCTAATCCATATACTTCTCTTCCTCTCTTGCACGAATTCTTCTTCTTTCTCTACTTTCTTTCTCTGTTTTGCTCTCTGCAACATTGTTGCAGTGTATGCATTATTTCCTTTCTTTCATTCTTCTATAACAATTTTTAATATTTTCTGGCACCATATATTTCATTTCTTTCGTGATATAAATGTCAGCATTTCTATTCTTATAATACTTTTAACATATTGTTTTAATGGGATAAATTTCGAAACTCATTAAAGTATGATTTAAAAAAAAATGAGACATACTCCAATTAAAAACTAACATTTTTATATGAAGCAAGGTAAGATCATTTATCATTTTTATCATCGTAATTTTTTTTATAGATTGTAATATCTATACTTGTTATTATAAATATTTATACACAATTACTACATCATCTATAAATCATTCGAGTTATCTTGAGGAATCAATAATAATTAAGAATGAGTGGTGAATAATACATTAATAGTGTATAGAATTTATATACTGTGGGTGAATATTTTGTCTTTTTTATGAAAGATTTTTTTAAGTAGCTAAACATGCGCCATCTATAGTTCTGATCCTAGTTTAAGGGTTAACTAAAACTAACAGCCAAATGATATCTTAATTATTTTTACACAGATTATTTTATTTTATAATATGAGTTCTCTTTTTTATATCCATCCACACTTATATCAGTATATCGTAACCGATTAATATTGCCTTTAATATACTAAAAAGGTTTTCTTAAAAACAAATACAGAAGAGAATATGAGAATATTAGAGGAATAGATTATTGAGATACTTCATGGATGAAGATAAACTCTTCATGCAAATATATAATATACTCTCTTTTCAAACCACACACCGCACCAATTTACGTAATACTAAATCCCTCCACGTCCCAATTTATGGTGAGTTGTTTGTGGTTTGAGTTCTCTTTTTTCATGTAATTTCAAGGGTGTTTCTTACATTTTTTAGTAATAAACTAATTTTTTTCTGTGTATGTAATTGGCCATCTTAATAAATATTATTCATAAAATTTAAATCATTGTCATTTTATTCACCCTAAAATTCAACAAGACCTTATACCACATGTTTAAATTATTTTCTCTCACCTATTATGGATTTTGACCAGAAATAATAACCCCAGGGCATATCGATGCCTTTATTTCTTTTCTATCTCCAACCTAAACTTGTCCACGTTCACAAAAAGCTAAAACGTCACAAATCAATGTGGAATAGTTCAGTGAATCACACCACTTCACAATATTGACTTTGACCAATCACATCCACAACTTCCCTTTTATGAAAACTGCCAAAAAACATTAGAACCCGGCTATAATTAGGAGTTAATATTTCAATGTATATTAGTGCTATCTAATTTACGTTTAAATAGAACATATATTCATGTTAACTTAACATATGAATAGTGATTCCCATAAAAAATATGAAAAAATACATTTTTTGGGTTAAATGATATACATATTTAAAATTAATTTATCCAAAACTAATAAACGATCGACATGTATTTTATTAATACTAGTAACTTGCAAGGTCGTAGAAGTTGAAGAGTGAAAGAAACACCTAGAGGCTAAAGCAGCTCAAAAAAGAAAGGAGCAAAACAAGAAAAGGGAGAAGATGACAAAGGAAGTACACCACGTGTCGCGTAATGGAGTATCCGCCTCAAAGCCTTTATTAAGTGCTATTCCTTTTGCATTGTCATCTTTCCCATTGTGACAAAATTCCACCCTTATCACAATGCAATGATACATTAATAATTGAATCTGAATAAAAAATTAGAGAAAAAGTTAAATTAATACAGCCAAATATATTTTAATAATAGTTTATCGCACAATTAAAATAGTTTATTTTTTAACTTTGTTTAAAAAATTATGTGGGTTAAGATTTTCTGATTCTCATTTTAGTACATGTGCGCACCGTCCTAAGAAAAAACGCACACGTGAATACTGAAATTCTCCCGTATTTTAGAAAACGAAACTCACCTTATACGAAAAACAGAAAATTTAGGTACTCCGCATAGTTTGACCTTAAAATCATAGCCATAGGTATCGTGCAATTTTTTATTTTATTTCAGTAAAGTTGTTACATGGACCACGACTTTTATTTTTTTTATAGACTGCGTCATTAGTATTAATTTGAAATTATACAGCACTTTTTTTGAATAATAAAGTGTTTCTATTTGAACGCATATATTAGATAAGCTTAATAAAAAAAAATTGAATTTAAAAAAGTAACCCATTATAGAATAAATTTAAAAAAAAAGTAAAACATCGAAAATTGTGATAGGTGGACACCATTTTTAAAGAAAATTTAAAAAAAAAATACATCATGGCTCTTAGCCACGAGTTTTATCAAGAACATAGTTCTTACAGAAAGTGTGGTTCTTAAATCCGGTTATACACAGAAAAGCAAATGTGTAAGTGCTAATGCTTATTTATGTGAAAAAAATTAAGAAGACGAAAATTGTGACCCACGACCACAACTTCACTGAAATCACACTCTAAATCTCCCCATAATAAACTACTAAAATGTTACACCGATGTTAACTTATTAAGAGGTAAATTTTTGCAGAAAGAAACAAGAGAATCATATTAATTTCTTTTCACTCTTATCAAATTAAGGTGAGGATGAGTTGTACAAGAATAAGTAAGGTTTATCTTTTACCTCATTATTGATATTGATCATATTATATTTTTTATTTTTGAATCTGTAACTGATTTTATATTTGAGAGAAAACGAACTCCAAAGGTCAATCAAGTCAGCTTTGAATCTGACCTAAATTTCAACTTAATTAGCTTTGAACATAACCGAACATGATAAAATATATTATACACCATTTTAAATAAAGTCTTCTCCATCTTACTTATTATTATGTAAATGTTTATTAATCATGTACATATATGATTAGAAAATTAATAGCATTTTGGATAAAAGTTTTGTCATTACATTGTATATAATTTAAACCGGACCGAGTCATGTTTGTATATAATCTACCCTTAAATATTGACTAGTTCTAAATTTTGAACCTGAACTCGTCCATAGAGCGGATAAAAGTTCTCCTCACCCTTACTGTCGAAGGTCTACACGTGTATCATCATTTAATGATTCTATTTATATATTTTTTTCCGTGTTTTTCTTATGCTGGATATATACAGTGAATTAACTCATAAAGAAAACATTAATATATGTATTTAATGATATATACAAATATTGCTATATATTTTTTATATACACTGAACCAAGCCCGCTGAATGCCCCAGACCGTACTTGAGGCGGATAAGGTTGTCCGCACAATAATGATACTTCAAAACAACAACGTGGCAAAATATCAGAGGAAGAAACTCAAGTAGGCCCCACGCACCAAAGCTCACGACAAAGATTACCGTACTTTGTCTCGACCCTCGTGCCCCTATATAAATAACCGCCATATCGTTCATTTATTCGAAAAAACAGAAAATAAAAAACATTTTCTTCTTCTTATTCATCATATCATAGTTCTAACTTGTTTGTGTTAAGAAAATGGGAGTTCCAGAGAAAGATCCACTTGCACAATTGAGCTTACCTCCTGGTTTTCGATTTTTCCCAACCGATGAGGAACTTCTCGTTCAATACCTGTGTCGAAAGGTTGCTGGTCATCATTTCTCTCTTCCCATCATTGCTGAAATCGATTTATACAAGTTCGACCCATGGGTTCTGCCAGGTATATATATAATTATATATATTATCTAATTCTTCTGTGTCTTAAATATTCAAATGAAGCTTTAATTTTGTTGTAATAATTGAATGTTGTTATTATTGTATAGGGAAAGCTATATTTGGTGAGAAAGAATGGTACTTTTTTAGCCCCAGAGACAGGAAGTACCCAAATGGTTCACGACCCAATAGGGTTGCGGGTTCTGGTTATTGGAAAGCAACTGGAACTGATAAGATTATCACTACTGAAGGTAGAAAAGTTGGAATAAAAAAAGCACTTGTTTTCTACATTGGTAAAGCGCCTAAAGGCACCAAAACCAATTGGATTATGCATGAATATCGCCTTCTTGATTCTTCAAGAAAGAACAACGGCAGTGCTAAGGTAATTAAAGAGTTCAAAATCATTTTTTCTCTGTTTTTCATTGTCTGAAGTTATTGTTCAATTGATAACATGTTTCTTATTGTTGAATTGTTTGATGCAGCTTGATGATTGGGTTCTATGTCGAATTTACAAGAAGAATTCGAGTGCGCAAAAGACTGTTGTACCAAGCTTTTCGAGCACAGAATACAGCAATGGAGGATCGTCTCCATCTTCATCTTCCCATGTTGAAGACATGATTGAATTACCCGAAATCAATGACCAATTCTTCGGGCTGCCACGCATGAATTCTCTTAGAACATCGCAGCAGAATCATGATGGTTTTCAGAACCTGGGGAGTTTCTCTGATTGGGTTAACTCGTCTGGTCTTGACTCAGTACCCGAGTTTCAAACTCAGGGGATGGTGAATTACGGTGAAAATGACCTCTTTGTCCCTTCTATGCCACAGTTCTGCCACGTGGACTTGACGGGGAAACAGGTGGAGGAAGAGGTTCAGAGTGGCCTCAGAAACCAACGAAGGATTAATGAAAATTCTGGGTATTATCAACAGAATCCAAATGTATTCATGCAATATAATGACTCGTTCAGTTTTGGATACCCGAATCAGCAAGACGGATTCGGGTTCGGAAAATGAACAGTGTCAGAAATAGTGTAGGAAATTAAGAGAAGTGTATTTTTGTAAATATGTATTGGGGGGTTTTTGGTTTATAGATTCCAAAAGTAGAAAGGAAAAAAAGAAAAAATGCAGTTTTGGTACTGGATTTCGGCTAGACATGGCGGTGGTTGTGGGCATATTCAATGAATTATACATTGAAAAAATATGCAATGGTGTGAAACCATTTAGTATGAAAGTTGATTTGTTAGGATCTATTATTTGGCTGCAGTAGAGGCATATACGGCAGCCACATGAATTGAATCACGTTTTCCTTCAAAGCATTATCAACTATTTCCAATATTTGTTATGATAATTTTTTATGTGATTGATATTCTTTGATAATCCACCAAATTACCACACAAGTCCACAACATCCGTGACCACAACCTTAAGAACTACTGATCAAAATTATATATTCTATTTGTTATAAAGTTGCTTTTACATAATTAGACGTATTGTTAACAGGAATAAATTTTGTTCGAACTTTTTTCCACACGGATTATGTAGATTGAACTAAGGGATCGACAATTAATAAATATATATTATTTCAATTTCAAATAGTTGTGTGATAATGTACTATATGTTTAATATAACAATTGCTATTAATGAATGCCTATTTTGGTCCTATACCTACATGTTTGTTATATTTTTGTGTGTGTTCACATCAAAATAAATTGATATGTATTGTGTGAAACAATTATTTGGCAACAAATTGAATTAACATTTAAGGTTTACTAAATTGATTTAATCATTGTGGAACAGTAATGTCAAAATTTTATACATTATCAATACATCAAACAATATTATAAATGTCAATTATCATGAATCCTTAAACAAAAATAGTATGCTAGAACGGTGAAATTGATTGGTGATCATATAAAATGATATTAAACACTAACAAAATTCCACTTGATAAAAAGGTTTGTTAATCATCCCCTTTAAAGCAATCTTTAAAATAACACTCCTATAGAACAAAAAAACAGATATAATGAAACTTTCCAATAACAGTAAATGAGAACAAATATAACATGTTTTATAAAATTTAACGAAATGTTTTATTAATAAGAACTATAGACTATAATTAAAATATAAAATCAATCTTAAAAGATTTAAAATATTGAATATTAATATAAAATATGTTAATTGTCCCAATAGACATTACATTTTTGGTTGCTTAAACATGATTAAGACCCAAAATTCTATTATGATTAATATCTTATTCAATTTAAGTTTATTATACTTTGATTATATTTTATTCAGATTGATCTGATTTAATTATAATCATTAATCTCTTTTTATGCTCTAAATACTATACGGCTATCATCGTGTAAACAATAATAATATATTTAAGTTTACGTTTCTTTCATATATTCATCACTTTCTACACTTGTTTATATATTTTTAACAGAAATTAGTCACTTTTTTTCTATAAAAAATCGATACATCAGTGAAAAATTAACCATTGCTTAACTTAAATTTAAAAAACAAAATCATGAAATAAAAGAGTACTCTGTGATTACTATAAGAAGTGCATGCCAGATGGAACAATATAGAGGTCAGATAAGCATGCATCTTATTCTGCTTGCTAAAAAGTGCAGCAGCTTTCATTTCCATCCCACAAATGTGAATGTGGAAAAGGGATTAGGCCAACAGTCAATAGTAGAACCACAAGCATATAACTTAACTACCAAGTTAATTAGTACTAGGATTCTGATGTTATGGCAATGTTTTTGAAGTTTGAATCTTGACCAAATTTCAAATCTACGTATTGTAGGACTGAGATTTTAATTAAGAAGGAGTGACTTAGTTGACTTAAAATAATGATCACTTTTTTTACAAATTCAAGAGTTAAAGTGCAGCGGAAAATATATGTAGAAAATTAATAAATAAAATCAAAGAGATAAGGAAAAAGAGAGTACACAAGGATTTATACTGGTTCACCTTCTTGTCCACCGAAGGCTACGTCCAGTACTCTTGCAACACAAGAGATTTTTCACTAGAGATTATGAGTTGCAATTACAATATCTCACCCCGAGATTTCTATATACCTTACGCACTCCTTAATCCTTATTCACTTTTGGAAAACATCTTTCCAAGTGATTCTAATCTCATTTCTTATCACACCCCTGAAAGAAAGTATTCTACAATAATAATGAAGAAGGTACAACAATGGCGAAATTGCCTTTACAAGTATGAAAGTGATGTAACTTGCAATCCAAACAACTCTTTAGTATACTTAGTAATAATGATCTTTATAAGTTTGTAAACTTGAAACCCTTTCATTTTAAGCAATTTCAGAAAAATCAACTTTGAAAGTTTAAGAACTTGTTGCAAAAGTGCAGAAAATAATTTCAGAATATGTGGAAGAGCTTTTGAAATTTGTATAAGAGTTGTGTATATGTTGTGTGTTGTGATTGTGAGTTTTAATGCCTTTATATAGGTTTTCCAATCAGTCAAAATGTCTCTTTGAAAATGTAGAAATTGATTGGAATGAAAACATGTCTTTTGTGTTGAAACTCATTCACTTTGAATTTGAAAAACCGATGCAACAACTCTCTCAGTAATCGATTACAGCATTGAGTAATCAATTACTCAAGTGTTCTGTCCACTGATCATTTATTTTCGAATTAGAGTAATTGATTACAGCAGATTGAGTAATCAGATACTCATGGATTACTCTGATCAGTTTTAAGTTGGATAACTATTTTCTTACACCTGCAACCTGTTACTTAAATGAAGTAATCCGTTACGCACAATTTTTGAAAATTGTTTGAAGTATTTTAAAGTATTTCAATTTTCTTAAAAAATAGTTTGAGCATTACTACTACTATTGTATAATTAAGAATATATGATAGAAGTACATATTTAGACTTAGACTAAAAGTCTTGAATATCTTGAAGCTGAAATCTTCATTGTCTTTTATAAGTATTCTTCATTTTCTTCTTTTTAGTGATGTTGGTGTCTTCATCAAAATTGTGTCAAAATCAAGAGCAAAATCTTCTTCACACTTATTAATCATTCCAATGGGTCATTTGATTTGTACTTGGTATCATTCTTAGATGCTTTTCCTGTTTTCCATTCTTTCCTTGGGTCCTAATTCTTAATTAGATGCTCCTAACACTTTGTCCTTTTTCGATTCTTCCAATCACTTAAGAGTTAGATTTTAGAATTAGGTGGCATTTCTCATTCTTTTATTCGTTTCTTGCACGTGTTGATAACGTGGCAGTTTTTGTCTCTTTCCTTTTGTGATATTTCCTTTCACCAAACTTCAATTTTGTTCTTATCGGTTTGGAAGATTGTATGAACATGACAAACAATTCTCTTGTAGAGAGTCCAACTTTAAAACTAGATTTAAATATTACTAGTCAATTAGCTCTATAAACATAGTTTATAAGATAAATGAGTTAAACATTTACTAAAATTTAACTTGTTCAATAAATTAATTAAGCCCAAGCAATATCTAATTTGATTTGTTAATTTTATGAAATAACTCAATTATATATAGTATAACTTTTAGGCTTATATATGAATAAAATATATTTATTATACAAAATTATAAAGTTTCCTTAAATAAATTAAAGAGTTGAATATGAATCTAATTTTAATTAGAGTTCATGAATGAAACGGAAGAGTCGACAATTTTTTTAAATCATCCTTAGTTTGAGTTTCAAATTGAACAAGTACTAACAGAACCAAACTCAACTTAATCCACTTCACTCCTACTTGTTGCCGCTCATGATTTTAGAATTAAAACTCAACTTAATTTTAGCACATATAACGGATAAGACACAATATAATTTGCACCCTTCATCAAATCATAAATTTGAGAGTGTAAATGATAAAACAAAAAAGAACAATCCTAACTAATTTGTATTGATTCAAGTGAAAGGAGCTTAAGTTGCATATATAAGCATATGATCATGAACTTTGATACATTGATTCAAGTGTATGTAAAAGTAAAAGATAAATCACTCGCAAATTTGAGAAACCAAAAATAAATTCTAAATTCATATATTCAGTGGATCGTATCTTCCAAAAAAATGGATTTCGTTCACGGTGTACCGGAAGATTTGAAAAGAAGGAGTTGTGGTCTTCACTAGTGTTTCAATAAAGTCAAACAATTAACGTTAGGGTATGTTTATGATTTAAGTTTTGGTAAGAAAGAACGAAAATAGAAAGTTAGATAAGACTTTAAAACTTTATCTTTCCCTTTCTATTAATCCAAAACCCAACTCGCTTCTAAGATACATTTGGCGCACCAATAAAGTTTTGATCGGAGTGTGGGAAGTGGAAGGAAGAAGGGTTCCACGGTTGGAGTGGTTGCTTCTGTTGGAGATTGGAGAAAAACCTTTCATCGGAAAAAGATGGAAAAAACTTAATACCACTGAAAAACAAAGCTTTCTGTGGTTTAGATACTTTTAATTTGCTATGAAGTACCAAGGGCTTAAAGGCAAAACTAAAAACTATCGATATACGGCAACTAATGCCAGTTGTCATAATATTATTGGCTATTTTATGGAGGGTACCAAACCTTCCCAAAACTCAGGGGTTCTAAGCAATCCCCAATGTTATTTAGGAAGATTAGTACGATAATCATATAGCAAAACTCAAGCGAAATATGCAATTTTTGTATCCACTTTCAATCACCATTCTGATTTTTGTATGGTATTATGAGGTCGCTTTTTTGTTGCTTGAAACTTACATAAGTTTCAAACGTGCAAGTATGAGCGTTTGAAAATTGGACTTCGTGCAAACATGCACGCATATACGTTTACATCATTTTCAGCCTTTATTTTAATCATTGGCTTGGTTCATGGATGCTCATGATCATTAGCTTTTATTTTCAGTCGCTGCTTAGTTACTGCATGTAATATAGTTGTTGATTGGGAATGTTAACCAATATTTTTACTGATACTAGTTAAGATGGTAAAAAGAAGAGATCTATTATGGAAAATGATGAATTTAATACTTCTACATTTAATGGAATTTATTTTTCTATCCAAATTTTCTTATTCTTTAACCGGTGCTCTAAGCACAATTATTAAATTATGCTACGTTATTTTAAATGTTTTCTGGTACTATTCTCATTACTTTTTTTTAATGAATTAATCTCTTTTGGAGTGTGTGACTGTTCATTTCAATAAATATCATTTTCAGGAATCGAACATTTGATCTTTAGGTCGATTTGTGATCTAATATAATCTTACATTACTAGACCAACATCTTATTAATTACTTTAAATTACCTATTTTATTCATATAAAAAATATCACTTATATATACATATAATTTTTTTAATTGAAATACTTGTTATTTTACCCGATAAGTTAAATTCATGAAACACTTAAGTTGAAGTTGAGATAAATTGACGAAATACGAATTATATACATACATAAAAAAAATCTTTAAATTTACTCATATTAGATAAGTAGTCAACATTTAATAAGTTGAATTAAATAATTTATGAAATTTTATTAAATAAATCAAATTAACCTAACTAATTGTATCTAAATTCTAAAAGTTCTCCAACTTCAATTGAATCCAATCCAAGCTTGAAAACAAGTTTTTATTGAACTCCATTGGAGTTTCAACCCAGTACAAGTTTGATGGAGTTTGTTATAAAAAGTAAAAACACGTCACAACAGTCAAAGTTTGAGAATTCCAAACTCTCATGCTCTTGTTAGAGTCTAGGAACCTAAAATAAATCTCAAAACATTAATTAGTATAATTTTTTTATGTCTTACTCTTAAAATATCCAACACATCTTACTCTAAGTAACAATATATTTTGGTCATTGACATTTGACAAAATATGAAGCCATTTATAACTTAATAACCGATTTTGAAATAAATGTTTATCATATTACTGTATTCTGTATATGGATGAATATTAAGCATTGTAAAGTTTAATGGCGGTCTTTCTCAAGCTTTATAATGGTCCATTGGCTAGCAAGACAGGTAGTGCCTTAAGAAATGTCAATTATCTTTTAGAATCTAGAACTATGTAGTGTGTATATATTCTTCACAGTCAAATTAAAATAGATAGCGATCACGATATTGGACCATTGTTAACATCATGCCCCTTTTCATTTAAGAAGATATAGTCAAGCTACTCACTTTATAACTCTTAACTTTATATGTATTTGAATTAGTTTCCTTTTTCTTAAATAGAAAAAGTAATAATTTCTAATTTAGAAAGGGTCTTACAAATAACCAAATTATATTAACTACAATCATGTATGTTAATATGTTTTTGTACTTTCTAATTAAATTATAATATTGAGGCAACTATCGGTGCAATTGGGGAATTTGGTTAGCTTGAAAAAAATATTAAGTTCAAGTATTGTAAAAAAAAAAACAACTCTTAAAAAAGGTTTGCCCTTTTACTGAATTTCCCTGGATTTGGATTAGACAGGTCCATTGTAAGTCTCAAAACTGACAAAACATATAAGAAAATAAATTTCAATACCTAATAAAAATCCCACTTGAAGAGTTTAGTGCTATGAGATTCTTTCACCACCATTTGAGAAATTGGAAGAGACCGTTCAAGTTCTAATACTCAATGAATGTGAGAACAAATCTTAAGATATGAAAAATCAAACTATCATCAAATGAATAGTTAGATATGTTAAGTTACTATTTTTCTTCTTTTATTTTTAAATTTGACATATAAGGGTTTAGTCTTTTTTTATTAACATATAAGGGTGTATTTTAACCTACAATTACATGAAATTTGTGTTAATGAGTGCAACAACCTAATTTTCAATTTCATGTTAAGCAAATGAAGGCAAAAGCAATAGAGGTCAAAAATGTCATCCAAAGTCAAAACCTTCCTTTCGAACCTAGCGAACAATAATGCTCTAGTGATGAAAAGTAAAATCTTCAAAGGTTAGAAATAACACTCAATAATTTAAAAGTAACCCCATTGTGCCGTGGTGTTGTAGGGACAAAAATCAATCATGTTTTCTTCTTATGGCTCTCAAAGCATTACAAAATCTTATTTAGTTGAAAATGATGTTTCATCGATGTAAAATAGGAGGATAGGATATGATAATACTGACCTAGCCAATATGTAATTTCCATATCAACTTTGGAAGTAAAGAAATGCTACAATCTTTTTATCCCAATAGGTTATCTATCCCTTTCTACCATAAACTTTAGCCAAGAAAGAAGAGCACAATACACTAATACTAATAGCTGTTGAATATCTTTTCACCAATGTATTTGTCTTGTTTCCTTATTTTAGCTGCTAATTTGGAGCTTTATATTATGCTGTCATGCTCCTAATGAAATCCATATCTTTGACAAAGAAAATAAAATCATATGCATAATATTCAATAGTTTGTTTTGCTCTAAGATAGTTTAAATTGTTCATCCGGAAGAAAAAAGTATCATGTCACTCGAAGAGTGAGTGATCTAATGGGGGAAAACCAATAAAGTCGATTTTGAGGACAAACTGTAATGAATTTACAACACTATAGATGACAAAATATATTGAATATGAAGTCTGTAAAATAAGAGTAAGATAATCACCTGGGAATGTTGTTTTAGCATTTGCTTTTTCTTTATATTTAATCATCTTTTCGGCTTTACTTTTCTGCTGATATGATAGGACAAACTAATCTAGTGCTGCTCTTGGGTGTTTTTATGTTGTTTGTCCATAAAGACATAAGCTATGTAATAATAGGTGTCAAACAATTTATATTTTATTTATTGAAAGTTACAAATGACATTTTATTGGGAAATGACACCATAAGTCCATAACCAAATCCAATTCCAAAGCACAAAATCTCAATTCTCCTAAGGCCTAAGGGGAGATGTTGTTGAGAATTTCTTATGATTGGTGAAATATCAATCCTAAGATCTTGAATCTCATGATTCTCACACATATATATGAAACAAAGGGTGTAGTGTCATACATGAATCCATGTTTCTGAATGTGCTCCTTTGATCTACGTTTCTGAAAGAGGTTTTGTGGTATGATGACCTTCCTCAATCAAATCTCTTATTCCTCTTGGGACTTGCGTTTTCACTCTGATGGGGAGATGAATTTGATTTGGTGTGTTGGGAACCATAACCTTGCTTATGCGTTAACTTATAAGGTTCACATTATCCCTATGAGTTAACCTCATGGGTATCCACCCATTAAGCCCATGTCCTTTATCAGCTTTTGGAAATCTAAGGGGTGTCATTAATTAGATCACTTATAATGTAACCCAGAAAATAAATAGCTGATATCATTGTATCAAAGATTGAGCTTCATATCTTCCTGAAACAATTATATCACAGGTTCTTTATGCGCGCATCTGTATGCTATTTACATTTAGACTTCTCCTTAATACAATCTGGTCCATTTCATATATCAACTATAAAACCACCACAACTTTCATCACATTTAAGTGTGACTCGACCACGATGATCACCATATTAATATACTTAATGATATAGATCGAATATGAATGAGTGACATGAAGATTTCATGCAATGTGATCTCAAACATGTCTATTTCCAACTGGTCATTTATTCTTTAGTGAGATCAATCCAAAGTGTTTAATTGCAACACAATTGTTACAATGCACAATTTCAAAATGAAACAATAAACCATCAACTTTATTATGCATAAAAAATGTATATAATATTCAAAGCAAAACATAAAACATATAGACTCCCACTGAACTAAGGTACCCTAAGGAACAATACCCATATGAATAACATGCTCATGAAAGACTTTAGGTACCAAACCCTTAATCAATGGATCAACTAGCATAAAGTTTGTCCGTATATGTTCTATGAAAACTTGTCCATTTTGAACACTTTCTTCAACAACCAGAAACTTTATGTCAATGAATTTGACTTTGTAGAACTCTTATTATTGTTGGAGTAAAGGACTGTGGACTTGTTGTCACAATAAATCCTTAATGGTCTTTCAATATCATCGACCACACGTAAGCCAGTGATAAAATTCTACAACCATATGTCATGTTCTAATGTTTCATAATAAGCCATGAACTCTGCAGCCATGGTTGAAGGAGCTATAAGCGTCTATTTCACAGACTTCCAAGAGATAGCACCTCCAGCCAATACAAACACATATCCAAAGGTGAAGTGTGTACTGTGTAAACATCCAGCAAAATCGGAGTCAGAGTACCCAATGATCTCTAAATTCTCAGACCTCCAATAAGTGACATGTATTCCTTTGTTATCTTCAAGTAACGCATAACACGTTTGACTGCCTTCCAATGATGCATTCCAGGATTACTCAAATATCTGCCCAAAACTCCCACAACAAATGTTATGTCGGGACGTGTGCAAACTTGAGCATACATTAGACTTCCTACTACAGATGCATATGGAATCTTTTGCATATTGTATCTTTCAAGGTCATTGTTGGGGCACTGTTCGAGACTAAACTTGTCTCCCTTAGCTATAGGGTATCCCCTGGTTTACTGTCTTTCATGCAAAATCTATCTAGGACTTTATCTATATAGCTTTCTTGTGATAACCTTAGGATACCATGAGAGCGATCTCTAAGTATCCGAATACCTAATACAAAAGAAGCTTCCCCGAGATCTTTCACTTTGAAATTCTTCGTTAGAAATATCTTGGTCTCATGCAATAGTCCCATATTAGTGCTAGCAAGCAGTATATCATCGACATATAATACCAGGAAGATAAACTTACTCCCACTGAACTTATGGTATGCACAATCTTCAACTTTATTTGCCTCAAAACCATACTAGGTAATAACTTGATGAAATTTGCGATTCCATTGACGAGAAACTTGTTTAAGCCCATAAATGGATTTCTTTAACTTGCATACCATAGACTTTTAGCCAACTAACACAAAGTTTTTTGGTTGCACCATATAGATCGTTTCCTTCAAGTATAGTGACACTAATATGAGTAATAGCACGAGAATCTACCCACCAAGTATCATTGGGTACAAAAGCTAAATTAATTTCAGAACAAACAAGAGTTAAAAATTTACCATTCTTTACACGCCATGAGGCATATTTAGGACACTCTTTCTTCATGTGTCCTTGCTTCTTACAGAAGTAACAGGTAAATTCCTCATTACTCTTCAATTTCTTTTGCTGCTGAGAAGACCATTTCGCAACATCCTTATTGCTCTTCCTTTTCTTATTTTGAGGGGTCATAACCAAGTAAGCACTTTCAGTCTTAACTCTTTGCAGCCTCTCTTCCTTTTGCACACAGTGAGATATAAGCTCATTAAGGGACCATTTGTCATTCTGAATGTTTTAACTCACTTTGAATTGCCCAAAGTGTGCAGGAAGAGAGATCAAAACCAAGTGCACGAGCAGGTCATCACCAAGCTCTAACTTAAGTGACTTGAGTTTTGATGGGAGATTAGACATCTCCATAATGTACTCCATTTTGTTCCTTTTGCCTTTATACTTCATGGAGATGAGTTTAGCCAAAAGGCTACTCGTCTCCGCCTTTTCATTCTTGGCAAAGAATTGTTCTATTTCTGCAAGGAACTTCCTTGCACTTTCACCCTCAGATATAGAGCCCTGAAATGCATCTGGAATATAGCGTTTCATGATCATCAGGCACATTCAGTTAAAGCGTTCCCATTTCTCAATTTTAGCCTCATCGAGGTTTTCCGCAGTGGAAATGAGTTTCTCCACATGAAGTGCCAGATCCAAATCCATACAGCCGAGAATTATTTCTACGACTTCCTTCCAAACCTTAATGTTTGTCCCATTCAGCAATGGGATGTTACTAATTTAAGGAGAAAAATTTGCAGCATTGGTAAAAGACAGTGAATCCACATAACAAAAAATTAATAACATGTTCAAATCTAAACAAACAAATCATGTAATATATATAAAACAATATATGTTCACATAATAAACCCATCACAAGATACCTAACACAACATCAGTCTCTAGTCTTTGAACAGAGAAATCAATTTGTAAGTGGTACTATCAATGCAATGATCAAATATTAACAATTAGTTCTGTCAAACAATAGCCTTTCTTTGGACCGACTATTATTCACATGAAAAAAGAAACTTTATAATTGTTACATATTTATCATCATAGGTATGTTATTATTTGACCAAATTGTGTCTTCCTTTGAGCCAAACACAATTCGCATAAATAATCTGATACTCATTTGTGTAATTTCAATTAATTTTCACAATAGAAGTTACTTTGGCAACAAATTGCATTAATTAATTCAAAATAATTACCAGACAAAAGGAAAAATACAATATGGGTTCATTACAAAAAATATAATCTTGAAATTAAAACTTTCAGATTTGATATATTTTATAATTATCAAATCTAATCCTACAATATAATTCCAAATCAATATATATATAAATACATGTCTTGATTGACATAAAATTGCACTGGAAAACCAACAACATGTATGTATACAGTATACTAGTGCACAAAAGAATAACATCTCTGAGGGTCAACAACATGTATGTATGCATATAATACATATAAGTTTCAACAATAATAACTTGAAATCCAAAAAATTGTAGCAGAAAATGCATAACCTTAAAAATACTTTATTCATATGAAACATATATATTTATATATATGCTTCCATGAATTCAAAATCTTAAAATTTGAATTGGGAAAAAAATTGAATTGTTATGCATGAATTAAAAGATGTCACTCAAAACGTCAGAGGCAAAAAAATTGAGTTGCATACATGGACGTATGAATTGAATAATTATAGCATGTTTAATTTCATGAGTTTAATCTCCCTCACGTGTGAATTAATCGGCCGTATTTTATTGAAAGACAAATTTAAACCCTAAATCCCAATCTTTATGACATGATAGCGGAAGCATAAAATCCCCAAATTAAAATTAGGGTTCATACAAGATTTGGGAAAACACCCTTAATGGATAATCATAAATATTCAGAACCTAGGCTCTGATACCACTTGTTGAGAATTCCTTATGATTGGTGAAATACCAATCCTAGGATCTTGAATCTCATGATTCTCACACACATATATGAAACAAAGGGTGTAGTGTCATACCTGAATCCATGTTCCTGAATGTGCTCCTTTGATCTACGTTTCTGAAAGAGGTTTTGTGGTATGATGGTCTTCCTCAATCAAATGCCTTATTCATCTTGGGACTTGCGTTTTCACTCCGATTGGGAGATGAATTTGATTTGGTGTACTGAGGACCATAACCTTACTTATGCGTTAACTTATATGGTTCTCATTATCCCATATGAGTATCCACTCATTAAGCTCATATCTTTTATCAGTTTTTAGAAATCTAAGAGGTGTCAATAATTAGATCACTTATAATGTAACTCCATAAATAAATAATTGATATCATTATATCAAATATATGATGTTTACCTTAAATAGAAATTATAAATTTATAACGGATGCATAATGACACTAAGAGCAACCAACCTTAAAGCCCAAATTGCAATTGATGTAAAGCACACTTACTTGGTTTTGCCCAAGTTAGTTCTCAAGTTTGTGACTTGTGAGTCTTATCTTCTCTTCTTTTTGCCAAATGCCCAAAACTTCATTACAGACACCATACTGTGTTTGCATTTGTGGCCAATTTATCAATTTGTCCTGTTTTGAAAAGAGTAAGTGATTTGCATTGGCAAACAATGTGCTCAAAACTTGGCTTAAAACAACTATATTGAAAGCAACCCTTAAACTTGCATTTTCTCTCAAATTCTCTATAAGGCTAAGCATAATTCCAGCACTCATACAATTGTTTGACTTTTTAAGCTGTATTTGATTTTGATGAGTCACTGATGACCACTCTTTGTTTTTTTCAAGTATACCTATCGGATAAGAAAGTGAAATACGATGTACAAGTACATTGCATGGAGTTTGAGGTGCATTAATTAATTATATGGGAGCTAACAATGGAATTTTCAGGAAACAATTGTGAAAAAAACCACACCGTACCTAAACCAAATCCTTAAACATAGCAAAAAATTAAAGATGATATGAAGATGCATGTACAAAGGGTGCAACTACTGTTTGCATGATACTACTTGATTAGGCACTTATTTGCTCTTGCTTGGATGATTAAAGCCCACAAGAACACTAATTCAGGAAGTAATTTTTGTGAAAGGGTAATCCAACTTCTACACGTGCAATGGTGCAAGAAAATAAAATGTGAGGCCAATGATGTAAATTCTCAATTTTGATAGTTGAAACCCATATAAATATAAACCTTACCATTAGACAATATTTATAGGATTGATCCAAGATAATGTTTCACAATTTGTCTATTGGCTACGGGATTGGTCAATGTTAATGAAGAATAATCATTTTATTACTAGAAAGCGCTGAGAGAGATCTGCTAGTGATGATGCAGACCCAAGATCACATTTGTCAAATCAAAAAAGTTATTTAATACTTGGATTACTTATTTAAGTTTTTCATGTCCATTTTCAACATATAATATATTTATTAGAAAAATATTATATAAGAATTTCATACACTATTACTAAATTATACGCCATTTATTTTTAATTATTATGGACTCTTAAAAAAGAATAATACAAATAAATAATAAACAATATATTGATACATAAATATTTACACTGAAAAATATAAATATTATACTATATATTTATTACCTATAAAAGACCAAAGAGATCAACTTTCGCACTAGTACCATTATACTTCTATAGCTAGGACACCTATCCCTGTTTTTGTCCTAATTTCTTGTATAAGTCAAATGAAAAAATATAATATAAGTAAATAGAGTAAAATTAAAAAATAATAAATAACATTTTTATACTAGTTAGAAAAATTTAATTGGCTAGAAATATAGGGACTGAATAATTTTGGTTGAGAAGATGTTTGTTGATGTAGTTCATGAGCTCTTTTCGTATCATTATTACACAAAACAAATTATCACCACTATAATATGTATGCCACATATAATATTCACACAAAAGAAATTGAAAATAATGCAATTAAAATTATAAATAAAAATGCACGTCAATGTGGGCCACAAATTGAAATCTTACGTGTCGATCCTTGACGGCTAAAGTTTAAAATGTCATCATCATCAGTTATTAAGCTGCCACCAACCCTCTTCTCCTGCACCTGCACCAATTCCACTAACCAACGTCATACAACTTGATATCAAAAGACTAATCCGCCCCTCCACCCTCTGACGTGTCAAAACATATTGGAGCACTGCCAAAAATTACTATAGATGTTTATGTATAGGATTACGTCTCCGTATCCATGCCCATATAAAAAAATGGCCTTCTTCACCTTCGTTTCAGTGAGGATAAATATTAAAGCAAAACATGTGTGTTGTCTTCTTCTGTTGAATCCATAGCGAAAACCATTGTAATTGGAACACAACACAGTGAAGAAGAAAGAAAGCAAAGAATGGAGAGCACCGACTCCTCCATCGATTCACAACAACCGAACCTGCCACCCGGGTTCCGGTTCCACCCCACAGATGAAGAACTCGTGGTTCACTACCTCAAGAAGAAGATTTCCTCTGAACCTCTCCCTGCATCTATAATCGCCGATATTGATCTCTATAAGTTCGATCCATGGGAACTACCTGGTAATTAATATGTTTCCGAATACCAAAATATTGAAACTTTTTGACGACACAATAAAAGATGGATTTGATTTTGTTATCCGCTTTCTTTTCTTCTTCTTTTTTGGGTTTTTCAGCTAAGGCATCATTTGGGGAGCAAGAATGGTACTTTTTCAGCCCAAGGGAAAGGAAGTACCCGAACGGAGCGAGGCCAAACAGGGCTGCAACTTCTGGGTATTGGAAGGCCACAGGGACTGATAAACCTGTGTTGAGTTCTAGTGGGCCCCAGAAAGTTGGGGTGAAGAAAGCTTTGGTTTTCTATGGTGGGAAGCCACCAAAAGGTATCAAGACCAATTGGATCATGCATGAGTATCGTATTGCTGATAACAAACCTATCAATAATAAACCTCCTGGCTGTGACTTGGGCAACAAGAAAAACTCTTCAAGGGTAAACCCTACTTTCATCTTAATTCTATCTGCAGGGATTTAATTGTAGTTCGCAGTTGCAATTCTAGCCACAAATGTTGTTGTTGCAGAGTGTTTGCAATTATAATTAAGGTCATGTGACCATAATTTAAAACCTTGTTCTTTTTAATTTAAACATACATGTGGTTTTCTATGAGACTAACAATTTTGGTTCCTGAATTTGGTTTTGCAATAATTTTTTTATTAATGGGGTGATGTTCATGTTGTGCTTGTGTAGCTGGATGATTGGGTATTGTGCAGAATCTACAAGAAGAGCGATACACATAGGTCACTCATGGAGCATGATAGGGATGATTCCATGGATGATATAATTGGAGGGGTACCTTCATCTATCAACGTCGGCCTCATGAATGCGAGGTTTCACCTTTCAAAGATGTCCAAAAGCTACAGTGGTAGTAGTAATGGTGCATTGCTGGAAAATGACCAACATTTGTTGGAAGGGTTGATGTTAGGAAATGGTGGGTTGAGCACAACAACAACTACAAATGCCTTATCATCTCATTTGGAAAACTCAAACTCCAAAAGAACACTTTCATCACTGTATTGGAATGATCATACTGAAGATGTGACTGTTGGCACTTCATTATCTAACAAAAGGTTCAACTTTATGGACAGTGCTATTGGGGATGGCAATGTCGCAATGAGGAATGAAGAGAATGGCACTGCTACTAGCGCTATAGCCACCCTGTTTGGCCATCTCCCACAACAAACACCTAATCCATTGCACCAACAAGAGACAATGCTGAGGACTATAGGAGATGGCCTACTTCGGACACCATATCAAATACAAGGGATGAATTGGTATGGTTAACTCAATTCCATGTTTATTGGAGTGTATATGATGACTATATTATTGATGCAATTATTATTGAACTAAGAGGGTGGAAGGAATCCTTGGCTGGTAACTCATTCTCTTGCTAATTAGATTGTGAAGATTTCAATGGGCTATTGAGATTTTTGTTAAGGAACCTAGAAGCATGTTGGTCTAATCAAATGGGTGGCATCACATTCCTTCAACCATTTGAAGGTATCGCTAGCTAGAAGCAATAACACACATGATTTAGGTGAGACCATGCATGGTATTTTTATTTAAAAGTATATTTAGCTTTATACATATACAGATATTTGCTTGTTTTCTTTGTATGTAAAGAGTAAAAAGGAAAGGGTGCTTTTTATTATATACAAATATTCAGATGGATGATGGAGGAAAAAAGAATTAGTTGTTCTACATTTTACTAGCTTTGGGATATAAATTAGTGAAGAACTTTGTATAGATGATATACTGTTGAACTCTATTGATGCAAGAAGAAATATCGATTGTAGTTGTGGTTAGTATATCTGCATCAGCAACTATATTAAGCTCAGATTAAACTAGAAGATTTGTAATTGGATTTTAGCTTGTTATATGGCAGTCTATTTTATCACCCTAGAGCCAACTCAGCTGATTAAATAAAATGAATAAAGTGATAAAGTGTGAGTGTCAGGTTTTTATCATTTCTCCTCTACCTCTCCTTGTAATATCTCATATGTGTCTCTAATATGGCACATCTAAGCATGTTATACAAATCTTTATCATTTCACCGGTCATTCCTACATGATCTAAAGGAGGTAGAGTGTGTGTATCCTTACATAAACTAATAAAAAGAGTGCGATTTTAATTTGTTTGTTAATACAGTATATATTCTTATTAATAAAATACATCGGCAAAACTTACAAGTTATAATTCATAATTGTGGAACTTTGATACAGTGACAATAACTATGTTTAATATTGGATCTCTATCATATATTATATTTATATATGATGATATTATTTACCAGAGCAAATGTAATCCATGCATGGGAGCTATGCTTCAATGTGAATGTTCATGCACCTTGTCAAAATTAATGTCTCCTTCTTGATTATATCAAATATCTGTGGTCTTTGATGCTCATGCTCCATGATCACCAGGCCAGAAACTGATCTTTTCATGCTGTCTATTTTTGTTTCCTTATTTTCCTCCTCCTAAAATTGGCATTCGCTAGTACAGTTAGCCCTATATCTTAGGATAAATTACCCACTCTTTTCATTACTATATTCCAATATATACACGTTCATCCAACTCTGAACTCAAATAGATAATTCAAGTATATATGACTCATCTGCAGAAACACGGCCACTTTCACCGTACCTAATAAAGTTGGCATGCACGCAGCAAATTTCTACAAGAAATTGCCAGAAAATATGAAAAGAATTTGTTAATAACAGAGAATTTCAAATAGTAGAAGGAAAATCTTGATATGTTCCAACTTTAATTAGTATCAATTCTAGAAGCTAGAAGAAGTAACATGGAATAATATATCACGAATAGAGGAAAGTAGTACCATATAGACATGAGATCATAGTTATCAGCTTTTTCATTAACCCTATGTGTCATGTACTAGACTTGTTGCATCATACACCAAGTGCTAAGTTCTGATCCTAAAGAACAAGTGATCCAACATACCTGTACTATGTATAACCGGTAACTATTTATAGGATACAAGATACACTTTGATTGGATTTATCTCGTACCTAAGCTGTAGGAGTAGATCATGCTGGAAGCTCCTCTTCTTGGTCTTGTGGGTTGCTCCTCTTCTTGGTTGGACAAAGGTTAATACTGATGGGGCTTCTCATGGTGCTCCTGGCCCTTCAGGGGGGTATTTTCCATGATAATGATGGTTCATTCTTAGGGGGGTTTTCTTCCTACTACAGCATTCAGGATTCTTTGTATGCTGCTTTTGGCTGCAATTTCTGCAATAGAGATGGCTCATAGGAAAGGTTGGTTGGAATGTGACTCGGCTACGGTGGTTGACATCTTTAATGGCAAGTTTCAGGTGCCTTGGAAGCTGCTCAATAGTTGGTATCGGTGTAAGGCATTCCTGTCCTCCATGACATTCAAAGTCTCGCACATATATAGGGAAGGAAACACGTGTGCCGACAAGCTTGCTTCTTTTGGAATTTCTTCTAAGGTTGAGAGTTGGTGGGATCAGACTCCTTCCTTGATTAGGCAGGACATTCGTAGGAAAAAGCTTGGTCTTCCTAGCTTTAGAGGCAAAAATTTGTATTAATTCTCTGCTCTTTGTTCTTGTTGCGCTACTGGTTTCCTTTTTAATAAATTTCCGGGTGCTTGCACCTAGCCTTAAAAAAAAAAAAGAGTAGATCATGCTGGAAGACATGACAAATAACTTCAACTAAACATTGAGATTGTTTTGGATACATCTCTTTCGTGACAGATATGTAGATAGCTGTTACGTTGTTGTAGTTGGCACAAAATATGTTCTTGAATGCAGTGTTGTTATTTGGATATTGGACATCATCAAGAATAGACTATCACTCGAGGAAAAATATATATTTACAAGGGCATATTTAGAAATTAATAAGGTTGTATGTTTTTCTTTTTTGACAAGACGATTCTTGGAAACTGTCTATTCCTTTGTTAGATAAGGTTATATATTTACCCATATAATTGAGTATGATCCTCATTCATTGAGTTATCATTTTAATAAGATTTTTGATTTTTGATTTTTGATATCTGAAAATTACATTAGACTTCAACGGCAAATTTACGTGGATAGTGTAGTCAAACTACACTATCACACGTTTGGTATATGTTTCAAAATATTTACGGAAGTAGTGTATTTTTAGGGAAGTCGTGGATGATATCCACGACTTCGGGGGGAAGTCGTGGATGGGGTCCACGACTTTGGGAAGTCGTGGATGGTATCCACGACTTCTGTGACATATTCTCTCTCTCCGGAAGTCGTGTACCCTAAACACGACTTCCATTGTATATTGATAATAAAATAGCTATGTAGCCTAGTGGTTCTTAATTTTTATGAGAACCTAGAGGTCCATGGTTCAACACCCACCTATTGCTTTTTTTATTTTTATTTATAACTTTGACATATATTATTTCTACAAGTACTATGATACATTATGAGTATATTGCATTATATTCACTACCAAATTTTATACATTTTTATTCATTACCTAATTGTTTAAAACAATATAAAATAAAAATGTACAAAATTCAGTAATGAATATAATGCAATTTAACCATAATGTATGATAGTCCTTTTATAAATAATATATGTCAGTTATAAAAAAAACAATAAAAAAAAACAATAGGTGGGTGTTAGAACCATGGACCTCTAGGTTCTCATAAACATCAAGAACCACTAGGCTACATAACTATTTCATTATTAATATACAATGGAAGTCGTGTTTAGTGTACACGACTTCCGTAGAGAGAGAATATGTCAGGGAAGTCGTGGATATCATCCACGACTTCCCAAAGTCGTGGACCCCATCCACGACTTTCCCCCCGAAGTCGTGGATACCATCCACGACTTCCCTAAAAATACACTACTTCCGTAAATATTTTGAAACATATACCAAACGTGTGATAGTGTAGTTTGACTACACTATCCACGTAAATTTTCCGACTTCAACAAATATGAGTCAACGATATAAAGTTTTTCCGTCATTTATTTATTTATTCAGAAGACTCTAACTAAAGTTCTTTTCCTTGAGAATATTGTTTCTTTACCTTTAAAATTTTCACCTATAGTCCACCTTTGGTTTAATCTGGTATTGGGATATTTGAGTATGGGTATCATTATAATTTCTTTCGTGGGACTGATAAGACATAGTTGAGTATTTTTAACCGGTAAATTTATTTTTGTAGTATAGTTTGACTACAAATTTACATCAACGGTATAGTTTTTGTGTTAATTACATTATACTTTTTTTTAAATCCGCAATCACATGCATGATTCCTTTATTTTTTTCTCTTGGACCCACCTAAATCAACAACACTGGTTACATCTTATTTTTTTAACATTTCTATAGAAATCGTCACTGCCATTGACGATTTCAAATTTATATATTATACGTAAATCGTTTCCGGTGTAGACGTTTTATGTATACATTACCTAAATTTCACACCACAAATTTTGTATATAATATTTTGTACCAACCTGCTTTGTTATAACAAACTTCACACCACAAATTTGTATCTAATATTTAATACACGTGATACTATAAATATTGGTTAGTATAGAAAACGTCATTGTCAGTGCCGATTTTTGAAGGAAATTTAAAAAAAAAACCTACACATAAAACATCTACACCGTAAACAATTTACATATAATATATAAATTTGAAATCGTTTAAAAAAATAAAACACCACCAGTGTTGCCGATTTAGGTGGGTCCAAGAGAAAAAAAATAAAGGAATCGTGCATGTGGTTGCCGATTTAGGAAAAAGTATACTTATGTAATTAACACAAAAACTACATCATTGATATAAATTTATAGTCAAACTACACTACAAAAGTAAATTTACCATTTTTCACCACTCGGAGGTGACACAAATAAAGATCAAAATCCACCTCATTCACTAGCTGCCTAGCCTTCTTTTGAGCTAAATTCTATAAACCATTCTTGTAATTATCATCTAAGGGAATCATTATCTATAAACCACACAAATTAAATATTCCTTCAGTTGCATTTCCATTCTAGGTAAGAATACAAATTAACTTTATAAATTTAGCATCATTTGTGCTTCATTTCCGAATAGATATCATAACAATGCATTGCACTGTCGTTATTGCCATATTGCTATCCTTGAGTTGTGCATGACGTTTCACACGGTCCTAAAGTCTATGAAATCTTATCCTTGAATTAAGTAAAATATGAAAAGAAAAATTCTCACATAACCTACCTGTATTCCAACCTTATTAAAGTGGATTACTGCCAATTAAAATAATTATACATAGGAGTGTGAATTAGTTGAGTCAAGCTAATACTTCAAGTTTGGATATTTGACTAGTAAATAAAAAGTTTATTAGTTAGATAAATTTTAACTTCAAATGCAAACTAAAAACTAGATACCGTGGCCGAGAGAAGAAGTACCGAAGTTCCTATCAATAGACAAGTTCAGTCCATGAGAATTGTAATTGTAATATAATAATTGCACTACATAGTTGAAGGCATGAAAACCCTCAGAAATAGCCAAATTCCACATTTTTTCTTCATCCAATTCATTTTCTTACATCCAGCAACCTTTTTGATACAGGCAGCTGGAATATTGGTGTATTAACTATTAATTTTATATGAGAAACAAACTACTGGAATATCCTCATTTTTCAATAAAGAACTATAGTCACATCACAACCATAATCTGTAAGCTAATTGCTCTGAAATAATCATAACTATAACTAGTTTTATTGAAATGGGACTGCTTCTTGTTCCTTTTTTGTGGTTTTCCATTTTTTTGGATGGGTGAGAGTTAGCACATGACATATTGCCTAAAAAATTATCAAGCTATACAAACACTTGTATACTCCAGAAGGTGTCTTTTTGTAGCATACCTGATACCTTCCCATGTATTAGAGATGCATGTACCAAAGAGCCCATTTCCTTCAGTTCTGCTGGTATACTCGCCAATATAGAATCCTTTTTCATCTACCACTATCTAAAGTAAGAAATTAATTATCAAAGTTAGAAGTCATCATAGGAACACAAGAAAATTCCCAAGTGTTAAGGCATGTATTTTATATACATAAAGGTTTCTAACAACAAAATTACAAGGCTTCACATATGTGATTGCACAGGAAATAGTTACATGTCAAAAATTGCAATTAATTAGTTACCAGAAAGCATGTCCAACGTTCCAAAAAATTTACATCTTCATCATCATTCAATAAAACCCCCAAGGATCAAGTGAAATCCCTCAATATTAATTACTTAATAAGTTTCCTCATTAATTTTGTGTACATTTGTTGTTCCTTATAATGCATAATAGGTGAATACCTGCACCCCTGTTCTGTGAGTAACTATCTATGGCAATAAACCTAATGATCCTTCTCAAATTGAAGTGAGCACAAGTTACTTAAGAAGGGAAACAATGTACACAAATGATCATTGCCAATTGAAGTGAGCACAGAAACACTAATTATTTTAAGAGTTGTCTCACTATACACAATGCAATCAAAGTGAACTGAAATCGATAACATGTAAATATTTATAATGATAAAATAGTGTCATGAACCTGGATAGCCTTCATGTTAGGGTTAGCAGTGATGGCTTTTCTTAGAGCAACTTCTCCTGTTCTGGGAACAGGAGATATATATGATGATAAATCTGATGAAGAATCAAACAAAGGAAGCAAGAATGTAATATAAATGAGTGGAACAAAGTACGCGCGTTCTCTCCGTGGCTGGGGATTGTAATGACTTTATTGCCCTCGTTTTGGTATCGGGAAAAAAATGAAATTTGGAAGGTCCCACCGAGATTTGAACTCGGGTTACTGGATTCAGAGTCCAATGTCCTAACCACTAGACCATGGGACCAACTGTTACTTATTTTTTCATTGTTTTTAATTGTCTATAACTGTCTACCTATCCCCACTCCTTATCTATAAACTCAGTCTTGCCCTTTTTTTTCATACAGATTATTAAAACTTCTCATACACCATCACATAATTTTTTTCATCTACTACATGATATTTTTTAGTGTAAATGTAAACAAATATTAACATACAAGAAGTAAAATATTATTTTAGAAAAAGGGAAATTTGGATGGTATGAAACTAGTTCCTAGGGAAATATTTTAAACAAATATTTTAATAGATAGGGAAAAAATGTGAAAATGTAGGGAAATTTGGATGGCATAAAAAATGGGTAGGATTGAGGAGACCCAACTCCCAACTAGAATACAGAGCATCAAATTAATTTTCCATGCAATTCGACACCAGAGCAAGCAAGAATGCCTCAGTCAAGACCTCTAAGTACATTCCCTTTGTAAACTCCAGAGGTCGGTCACCGACATCAGTTATCGCACCACCGTCCTCTTCTATAATCACAACACCAGTTGCATTATCCCACATTTCTCCTTGTACCTGGACTTTGTGAATTTCATTAATATATCAGCATTTCCCTAGTTATTGCTGCATATTTTACTATGATGTTTTCTGTTGAATCCAATGATGGTGTATTGGTGTTCAAAAGAGGTGGCAAAATAAGTGTCGACCTTTTATCAAGTTTTGAAAGAAAATGTAAAAAATGAATATCGGATAAGAGGAATACAAGTATTAAACATTTTAATTAGAAGAACACTTTGGAGTTTGGCCTGATTTCAATGAATCAATATAATGATATTTAACCAAAGCAACCTATAATCTCCAACCTACATGGACTGAATCTCAACATGCTAGTAGATATAAGTACATAACAACCTTTATCTGTGCCCTACACTTGGCAACCATCCATGCACTCAGTGATTAATTAATTATAGCATGGTCAGGTCTCCTGCACAAATAACATGATGCAAACAGCGAGTTTTCATCCATTGATCATTCAAAACGTGTCCAGGTCAATCACTTCATCTGGACACGCGTCACTCATCGAACGGTCCATTCCCAACCAAAGAAAAGTTCGACCTTTAATAAACTTTATTTCCATCTCAGTATAAATGCCTCCTCTGTCCCCTTTGTAACATTAACTGATTAAAGAAATCCAAATCAGAAATTAACCATCAAAACCGGAAACAAAAAAAACATCATTTCAACAACGTTGGAGATTTGTTGAGAGAGATCAATGGTTTTCTTCTGTTTTCTGGTGGATCAGAGGAGGAAGGTAAAGCGATCTAAGCCGGTGGCGGGATCATGCTCACGGTGCGGCGGCGGTGCCAGTGTGGCGGACATGATGACACAAACAAGATTTTGTTGTGTTCCTTTTTATTGGAAATCTTGGAAGGCTATTATGTGCACTTTCTGTGGTGCTATGCTCAAGTCTTATAGATGAGAAATATTTAACAATGAGATCAAATATATAAGTGCAATCAATTTTATTTTTTCCTCATGCTTTTATTGTATACCATATCTCCATAATCTCTCAATGAAAGCACCAATGATACACTCTGCTGCAGAATGTTCACAAGATTGAGCACTCTTTGAGTGAGTGGATTAAAAAGGAAGAAGAAGAGAGTATTTGAGAAAGAATAAAAGGATCTGAGTCTTATTATTTCTGAATTGCTACTTCATGATTTATTTAAAGGATTTTGGATGCTAACAATCAGGCTAAAAAAAAAATAAGATTTAAGTTAACAATAACCTGCATATATTATTTGCACTAATTTAGGATCTTCTAGGCCTTTCTTCCGCATTCATAGTCATTCGTCCATGCGGGTTTCTTAATTACTCTTTATTGTTGGGTCATCACCTCCGGTCTGTTCTGCTGGGCTTGCCTCATTGTGAGTCGTATCAGCCCGAATCCATTTTTATTCTCTCACTTACTCTCCCCTAAAACAAATGAGAGAAAAAATATGTTTTGTTTGGATAGTGAGTAGAAAATAAGAGAAGAGAGATGTAAGAAAGAGAGATGAGAGAAAGAAATATATGAGAAATATAGTAGATTTTTGTGTTGTTCGATATGAAAGAAAGATAAAAGAAAGAGAAGAGAAAGAAATAGATATAAATAGATATAAATGTTTGAATGACAAAAATATCCTACAATAAAAAAGAATTTGAAAAAATGTCTTATTATTAATTAAAAATTAAGAATTATAACTTTAAAATTTATTACAAATATTATATTATTGTAATTTCAAATTTTAGTTTTTAACACTAATTATGAAGTAAGAAAATGTAAATGAAAAAATAGTGATGAAAATTTTATATAAATAAACTGATATAATATTGAGTAATGAAAATGGTTTTTTAATCATTTCATCACTTTTCTCACTTTCTCACCATATAAGGAGAGATTTTTTTTTGTGTGTCTCATCCACTTTTTACTTCTCTCCTTCCTTCTTCTCTTCAAACCAAACATGAGAAATTCTTTATTTCTCTTCAAACTCTCTTCCCTCTTTTTTTCCTTTCTCTCCTCTACCAAAGAGAGGCTATTTCTCTTCAGAATCTCTATTCTCTTTCTCTTCTATTTACACTCTACCAATCAATTGCTAAATCATTTTATGATGTCTCTAATTTATTCTACTATAAATTTTATAGTCTTAAACAATGTCATTCAAGTTGGATAATATTATTGTATATGATAAAATTTCATTATCAAATTCTCGAGACATTTAAGATCCTATTAGAATTATTTTGATCCAAAATTAACATTTTTTAGGATAATTTGATATTATTTATTGTATAGGGATTAACTTGTACAGGCAAAAAAAAATCAGAGTCTTCACACTTCAAAGTATTTATGAAAATGACATGATTTTATTGTTGGTTTTTGAGAGTGTGAAATCAACAAAGAGATAGAAGGAACACTTGAATACTAGAGCTATATATATTTTTAAATTTGATTTATAGATATGAGTTGGAAAGGTGGACCTTAAGCTTGCCCAATTAATGTTGTAGAAATATATGTTTTGGAGTTTGAATTTGTCGACCAGAGAAGTCATCCAAATGTAGATGCAAGTTGTAAGTGTGGAACTAGCAATGTGCAATAAATGTTGAGAATCGCGGGCTTAGTTCGGAATGCCATTAGGCTGTAATGGATGGATAATGCATTGCATCTGGCACAACAAATCCTATATATGAGTACTAATATTATAAAGGCCATATGGTTAGGTTGGGTAAGACTCTGAAACTAGAAGTTATTAGTCAAAGACTAGAAGTTATTAGTCAAAGACTAGAAGTTATCCTTTTGTTTTGCCTAGTCCATGTGTAGCTTAAATATTTGTTGGACTCTCTCATTATCAATTAACATACCCAATATCTAATGTAGCAGCACTATATAACAAAGGTAAAAGGAGATGTATAAACAGATGCAACCAATAAACCTAACGCATAAAACATAGACATAACGACACTTATACTCCTTCGCTTTCCGTGTGTTGTCGTCATTATATTTACATCTCTGTCGTCGCTTGTGCATTGTTGTTGTCTCAGTCTTTTTCGGCACCGTCACATCCTCATTGTCGTCGCCTATGCATGTGCTGGAGATGAACACGATGAATATTTGGAACACATAAGGAGAGGAGAGCGAAGTTTTTGTTTGTTTGTTTTATCATAAGATGACCAATTCTAAAATATGGAGTTGTAATCCAGAGAATTAGGGTTAAAAATTGAGTTTATGCTTTTTTAGTCGTAATGTACTTCTATGGAATCGTGATTCAAATCCTGAAGTACTTTCAAACATCATAATTAAAATGCTAAGGTCTTATTTCAATTTGAACATTGATTTTATGGTCAATTCCATGCACCAAACAACTCCTTAGAGAAGAAAATGATGGTTTTAAAAACATAGTCAAAAAAGTGGATGGGTAACTAGGGTTACATGAGTTTTATTAATTTAGCCTTTGTTATTCATATTTTTTTGTTTCATTACTACTGATAAGATTAATATTAATTAGGTAAGAAAAAATGACATGAAAAAACATTTATATTAAAAACTTAAAAGTTTGGAAATACTGAAATTAAAAACATAGAAATTGGAAATATTGAAATTACAAACATAGAAATTAAATCTCATTCTCAATGACGTTTATGATATAATGAAGTGCTACACGGGGTGGTCTTCTTCTACGTGGTGGAAGAACTCTTCTAAGTTGTTGCTCCTCTTCCTCCTCACCACCTTCATCATCATTATCTTCATTACCATGAATATTGTTTTGTTCTGGTTGTGATAGCATAGTAGGACGGTAAAATTCTTGTGACCCATATATTGACATTGGGGTGTTTGAACTTGTAGCAAACATTGATGGTAAGATATCCTTGAAATTGAGAACTTTGTCACATATCGTAGGTAGTTGGAAATGTTGTAAAAACTCTATATGATTGTTCTCCGTGAAGATAAGGTGGTGGTACTTGTGTCTGTGATTGAACATGTGTATGACTAGAACTTTGATGTTGAGGTTCACACTCGTTTGCAGGCATATTGAAATGTTGAGCAGGAGAAACTCTAGGTTGGGAAATGTTGAAGATAAGCAAGGAAGACAAATAAATGATTAGGAAAAAGGAATTAAGATTATGAGAAAATAATAAGGAAGAGTGAATATTATAGTGTGTTTTCTAGTTCGAGTGAGGAGTGATATATATAGAGTTTCTGGTATATAGTAGTCGTGTATAGTATCCACTACAATATACAACTTAAGTTTCACATCCACGATTTTAGGAGAGAGAAAATTGAAAAAGTGAAGTTGTGGATACCATCCACAACTTCAGGATAGAGAAAAAGTGGATGGTGTCCACAATTTTAAAAGGAAAAAAAATTATCGTGCGTCCTAACCACGAGTTCAGTAAAAAGTGTATTATTTCAGTAATATTTTAAAAAGTTATACCAAAACCGTAATAAAGAAGTCAAAATACACCACTGGTATAAAATTTCCAAACTCTGATATAGTGACAAAAGAAACTCATTCTCCTTTGGGTTTAAGAGTGATACTTATTTACCATCATGGTAAAAACTTTACATCAGAACTTTATAAGTTTGTCCAGAGACATGATGAATTGATATTTATTATTGCAAATGAATTTTATAATTATACAAGTTCCCGATGTTAATTTACCAGTTTCGGTGAAGTTAAAATGCACATATTAGAAACTCTTATTATCAATCAAACTAAATTTTAGAATAAAAACCGTAATGGTTAAAACTCTTCATCCAATTATCAGGGAAAATTCCGTGGCTCAAATAGACCATATCTTCATGTCTAAACCCTAATTGAATTATTTCAAATAATATAAAATATTATTTTATGTTTTTATAACTTTTTTTCTCAATTAAATGACATATTTTGATTGACATAAGATACGGATGAAATAACAAAAGGGACAACATATCTTCCTTCCATTAATAGTATTTGAAATAAAATCCAAGTGTAAATAACTGAATTTCACAGCATAGAATATGGCTATAACTAGTAACTAGATAAGAAAGTTAATTTAATTTGAAGAAGTTAATACATACTGAAAAACAATCGTCACATCTAAACCTATGAGTAAACTTTGGGTGACAGCATTCTCACTGTATTTGGAAGGATGTGAGTTGAGAGATATTATTGGTATATCTAGATTAGAATAGAGGATAATATAATAGCAAATGAGGAACAATGATCATCTCCAATATTATAAAGAGGAATTTCTTATTTTTAATTTATCTTCTAGGTATAAAATAATAAAAATTTCATCTCATTAAAAATAAATAATCCCATGGTAATCATATACTTGTGCGTTGTTTGTATCCGATAAAATCCTTACTCGGAAATGAGACATTGTCGTTGTGTGAGAGGCCATGTGCTCCCATTCTCTTTTGCGGTGGTTAGTTAAAAATGTCGTGGAATTAGGTACACACATTTAGTCATGTCAAACTTCGAACCAAAGCGGTCCCTCCTCTTTTCATATTCTTCTCCTCATATTGTCATTTGTCTTCATTTTCCCATCTCTATTTCGTTAACACCGTTATCACATTTTACCTCTGTTCCTTTAATATTTATGCAAAACGGCATAAATCAACATATGATTACATTGTTGTATGAAGGAGTATTCACAGTCTATTTAGATCAGCAAAATGATTCAATCCAAACACGTAATTAACATGCAGTCTGGATTGGTCTGGTCTATTTATATTAACATGTCCAATTTGATCTAAATATAACATACGGTTTTGGTTTGGTTTGGATCGGTTTTTTTATTTTATAAAATATTGAAATTACACTTACATTCAAAACTCATAAAAATGACTAAATATTAAGCATAAAACAACAATAAAAATAGTGTTCAATAACATTAAAATATTTGCAACTATAGTATAAGTAAATAACATCATAAAATAGTAATAAATAGTAAGACTATAATAATAAAAGTAGAAAATAGTAACAACAACAAGGTATCAATAATAACAAGACAACAAAATAACAAGATATCAATAACAATAACAATAATATGAGCATTTGCAACATAATTTTAACAATTATGGTGTTCCACCGATGATTAATAACAATAATACTTCCACAACAATAAAATAGATAATCAAGCACCTAATTAGAATAACACGTTAATCCTCTTTGTTTGGTTGTGAGATTGGTTTAAGTTCTAAAAAAAGTGTATAAAAAAACATAGCAACTTACATATAAGTATGTGTTATAGAATATAACAAATAAAATACATATACAATTTTGGAGTTGAGACTTAAGAATAAGTTTGGAAGATACTTAAAAGTATTACACACTTAAACTTTACATATTATTTCGGTCCGATCTGGATCGGTCTGGATCCAAGAGTTGAAACCAAAACCCAAACCGAACTAATCGATCTTTAAAAATTAAGTCCAACACGATCCAAATGCATTCGGTTTTTACGATTTCGGACTATTTTGGATCGGTTTTCATTTTATTGTTGGACCTGTCTGGTTTTACTTAGAAAAGAAAGAATCAAGAAGGAAATAATTCCTCTTGTTTGGAGAAGAAGAAACGAAATGCAGCAAAGAAAAGCAAGAAACAAAATAATGCTTTGATACTTTCTATTATTGAGAGATTGATTTTACAAGCTTGGTTCTTCCCCCTTTATAGGAAGAACTTTATGAATCACATTAATAACAAACTAACCAACTAAACTAACTTAATTAGCACATGCTAAATATGACAAAATACATGAATATCATAATAACTTGGATAACAAGAAACAGAAGGCCCAATGGACTCATGTCCAGATTTCTGGTTAGGATGCTTGATTGGTCTTTGGCCTTGTTGGTCTTGCTTAAGGCCTGAGTTTTACTGAAAACAACTCTGTCCTGATGCTTTTGGTGCAAGGCATAAGGCCCTGGTCTGGCTTGGTGCATATGGTGCAGGGCGTATGGCCCTGCCTGATGCATCTAGTGCAATACATAAGGCCCTGCTCTAGCTTGATGCATCTGGTGCAAGGCACATGGCCTTGCCTGGTGCATCTGGTGCAAGATGAATGACCCTGCTCTGGCCTGGATTCTAGCTTGGTGCGTATGAGGCTGCCTAGGAACCCTGTTCTGGTGCAGCTGATGCAGGGCAGGGTATTGATTGACCAAGAACACAACTTTGTCCATACTTGAAGTATTGATAGTGTTGGCCATGGTTGGTGTTGGCTTGAGTCTAGTTACAACTTCATTAATCTGGATCATACTAGTTGTAGATAAAGAGCTTATATGATTAATAAGGGTCAAATTATCTTTTAATTTTGATAGTTTTGAACACCCTAGTTATATGTCAATACAATATTGGTATCGGATTTAAAAAGTTATGTTTACTAAGAAATGTAATAATGGTCTTAATTTAGATGATACTTTTTCGGTTTTTCCTTCTAATACATATTTTTTCTCTTGAGTTATTAGTTTTTTCTACACGAGTTCAAAATTTTAAATAAGGATTAATATAAAAAATATTAATTAATACGTTATTAAACTTTTATAGGAAACATGTAAATAGGAAAACAAATTCTTCAAAATATCAGATAAATAGACATGAGAGTATAATTTATCTTTTATACATTTTGAGGATAATGAAGTATGACATATGCCATTAATAAATATATCTTATGATATGTTACAACACTTTCTAAATAAAAGTGTATGAAATATTACTCTCGTAATAATACCCTATGCATATTTACAAGTGTCTTTTTTGGTTGAAAATTTTGTTTCTATTTAATTATTATTTTCCAAGTTCAGGATAAAATTATATATTTATCAATCATATCGCTATTTTCACTATTACTAAGCAAAGAATAATAGTGAAATAAATATCAGAGAAAATTAAGAATTATATATATAATAATAATAACAATAATTTTATTAAAAAGAAGTAAGAATTGTATATATAATAATAATAACAATAATTTTATTAAAAAGAAGTTTAATACTTTCTTTGATTTAGGTAAATAAAAAAATAGAGATCAGAGTTAGTATTTATTAAAAATTAGTGACAAAGGGAAAAAGCATGTATTCTTTTATGGATGAATTGTGTGGCCGGGCTGAAGTTGTAGGTGAAAGATCTTGAGTATCCGGACATGAGCTCTTATGAAATTTGAATGAAGGTTGACTTTGATCCGCCGATAGAGGTATCTGAAAAGATTCTTTGACAATCAAGTCAGTAAGACGGGATAGATAATGCTCAGGAATAAGTGAGATATAAGAAGTAAGTGAAGAATATTTTCTAAGTGATACTTCCTCTTGGGGGAGACCTCTATTTATAGTGGTTGAGTTGGATGACATGACTCTGGAGGATACTGTCGGCATGACCGACCATTCTAGATTGTCACAGACTGCTTTTCCCATGTCAAATGGTTTTGGCAAAGCCATACTCTAAGCGTAGTTGACTTAAAGCTCGTGTTAGGTCTGCTAGCCGTATTGCAGTCTGTTCTTATCGTGTGACATGATGGAAGGTGGGTCTGCAGGTGGTGTGGCAGTACACTGTTGAAGGGGGTATCAAATGGGGAGTGGTTCCAACTCCGACCTGAGATGTTTGGTGTAAAGGGAACGACTTCGGCCAGGTTCTTTAACTAGTTATGTCTGATCTTTACTAGGCTAAATAAGTGATCATCTCAGACAGTTAAAACACCGATCAACTGGGATGGAACACATGGTAAAGCGAAAATTGAAATTTTCATGATTGCTTTCTTAGCATTAGGATTGACGTCATAAGCAATGAAAGATATATATTTTTTCTCATCTTTTTACCAGTTTGGACTTTGGAGCCCTCAAAATTATTTTGGAAGAGCATATAGTTTTGAATTCATGCCAGTATCATTTTAGGCATGCAACTCTTTCTTACGCTCTTTTGTGGGCTCATGGGTGTGCTAAGATTTATAATCATAATTTTCTAATAATATATTGGTAGCCATTTAGCACTCCTAGGGACGTATGCACAATTAGCTGAATCATGTTAACGAATTCTCTTGTTTCTTTTTTTCTATTTATTCTATGCACATTATTTGATTGTTTCTGGCCAACGTTATCGCTTCCGCTGCATCAACAATTGATATTAGAGCCAATTGATAGATAACTCTTAACTCAGACGTAATGGCTAAAGAGGGTGAAGGCGTGATAGCTAGACAAAGTGCATTTGCGCATAAAGTAGATGAGTTGAAGGCGAAGAAAACATGGCGGAACTGTGATGGGGGCGATATATGTTGATCTAGAACCCCAGAAGTTCATGTACTAGTTAGGATCAAGTTGGAGATAGAGACTCATGTGTTGAGTTTGACCCATAGACATGTGTTGGCAATATCTCTCTAGATGTTGAGAGAATTTTCTCATTTGAGATGAGAAGTGAAATATCATAATGACGTGTCTGAGACATCATAGCGAATGATGTTTATTGTTTGGAAATTCATAAAAGCACGGAGACACTGATTGACTTTGATGTAGGGACACGAGCATTGGTAGAGATGTAGGAGTGTGACATGTGCATTGACTTGGATGCAAGGATCTGACACAAACATTAGTTAGCATTGATGCAAAGTGTGTGATGTGGGTATACTCCGTATGGTGGAGTATGATAGTTCATTTATTTTGAATTAGGATTGTCAAAGTAGACAATGCTGGTAGCGGTTGAGGCTCTCCAAGGAAACTTCAAGGTTCAGTTTGACTGAGTATTAAGGAGGACGATTGTTGGTGAACTTTTGTGTAGATGTTATAATATATCAAAAGACATCCTAACAATAGATGGTTAGACGACATGTTCCATTTGATGGCGGTATGAGAAGTTGTACTACAAGTTTGGAGAGTTAGGCTTTTGGTAACATCGTTAAGGATCAATACTCAGAAGGTTTATACTGTATTGGAATAGACTCTTATATGGAGGAGTTGCTAAAGAGAATTAGTCATTGAGCAATGTGAAGTCATATATTCGATAAGGTATAGATTTTTGTGTAGATTTCCTAAGGAGCGAAATATTTGTCTATTTCAATCAAAGTGGAGAATGTTGGGAAGCTTCAAATATGTTATTGTGTTAGTCCAACATTGCGTAGTATTAGAATAAAGTAGAGTGTCAATGTCATATATTGGTCTCAAGTATATTATTATAATGTGCACCTGATATATGTACCAAATAAAAACATCACATGGGTAGGTGGACCCATGGATGTGCTATGATTTGTAATTCTTATTGTATAATAATATCTTGGTAGTCACTCAGCACTCTCGGAACGTAGGCACAATTAGTTGAACTTTGTCAAAAAATTCTCTTTTTTCTTCTCTTCTATTTATTCTATACACATTATTTGATTGCTTTTGACCAACGTTGTGTGACGATCACTCCCGCTGCATCAACATATGTTTTATACGTTCAACTAAGGAAAATACCGCTTATAGAACAAAATTGTTGTATTTTATTATTATATCATTCTCAAATTTTCATTTCACTATATTTCATAGTCATTTTCTATCTAAATTCTAAATAACAAAAAAAAAATAAAAGTATAGTTAATAAACAAGTAATAATTTTTTTCCGATGCAGATAAACAAATAATAAATAACTATGTGAAGGATAGACTCTGTGAGGAAGCAAAATAAAATACGTCAAACTCTCTCAATGAAATTCATACATCAAGAGCCAAGCCGCATTAACGCCTGCCCCTTCAGTAAGCCACGTTAAAATGGGTCCCACAGATCGTTAAACCATCATAGCAAATCAACATTCCACAACATAAAAATTTGTTTTTTACTTAATTTTTTTCAAATAGAAACTGTACCCAAGTACAACTCAGTTAATCCATACAACTACATATAATTAACATATTTTCTGCTCTCAATAGCTATTGTTAGAAATAATTTAGTTAAAGTATTACTTTGCAATAATAATCGCTACATTCAAACTTTTCTTAATTCAAAGCTATTTTCTATCATTTTTATTACATTATTTCAATCTTTTCAAAGATTCTAGAGTTCGAAGATGACACCACAAAATATCTAGAGAACATATAAGAATAGAGCAGTAGTGTAGTAGAGTAGTTACTAGAGTTTGAACTCTGAAGTTTCGTACCTTTTTTGTAGCATGTGGGGTCCACTTTTTTTCCTTTGCAAGCGACAGCCTAATCAGACAGCCTGGAAAACGGTGTGTTCATAATTCATATTATCGCCACACTAAAAGGAAAAATCTCAACTTGACGAGTTTTCATTAATGGGGTTCATGTTATATCAACTGGGTCTTCCTCTTATGCTCATTTTTTGGTTCCAAGATTCATTATTCACACATTAAGGTAAGGTCCTCATCATTTACCAACATAACTTAACAAAGCTCCTGTTATTCTTTATCTACTTAGGGAGCTTGTTTTGTTGGAAAGGATGTCTGTGACGTTAGAACCTTGTACTTTGTTCTGTATTGCTTGTTATAGAAAATGCATGGTTCTGTTCATTGGTTTTGATAGATCCGTGGTTATTGCAGGTTTTGCAGTTCTGGCCTCTGGGGTATCTTTGTATCCAGATTTTTATGACTATAGTGAAGTGGAATCCAATTTGGTGATTCGGGTACCCATCAACTAGTTTATTGTATTGTGAAGACCCGGTTGAAGATAAAATGGCGAAGATGGAAGTTATAGAATGGGTTTCTTATGTTTTGGTTGTTTTTCTAGTTTTGGTGAATGGGGCATATGCCTTATACAACCCACCTGATAGTTATCTAATTGCTTGTGGTTCTTCCAAAAATATTACCTTTCAAGGTCACACTTTTGTTCCTGATTCACAGCATTCATCACTTGTATTAAAAACTGGGAATTCTTTTGTTGCTAGTTCCAATTCTAGTAGTACCCCTTTTCCAATCTACGATTCAGCTAGGATTTTCACTGATAAAGCTTCTTATAGCTTTGAAATTCAGCAAGAGGGTAGGCACTGGGTCAGGCTATATTTTTCCCCTATTCCAAACTCTGGGCATAATTTGGCTTCTGCTTCTATAACAGTGGTTACTGATGATTTTGTCCTCTTGAGTAACTTTACCTTTAGGAACTATAATGGTTCTTATATGTTCAAGGAGTATTCAGTCAATGTTACCTCTGATACTTTGAGTGTGACCTTTATTCCTTCAAATGGTTCTGTGGCCTTTGTCAATGGAATTGAAGTTGTGTCAATGCCAGATGAGTTGTTTGTTGACCAGGCATTGGCTCTCAACCCACCAGCCCCATTTAGTGGACTTTCTGAGCTAGCTTTTGAAACCGTTTATCGCTTAAACATGGGGGGTCCTTTGATTACTGCCCAAAATGACACCCTGGGAAGGACCTGGGTGAATGATCTGAAATACCTTCATGTGAACAGTTCTGTCTTTAATGTCTCGGTCAGTCCTTCAACTATTAAATATCCGGCAGGTGTTACGCCTGAAACAGCGCCAAATTTGGTCTATGCCACTGCTGAAACAATGGGGGATCCAAATGTAGGCAATCCAAATTTCAACATCACTTGGGTATTCACTGTGGATCCAAAATTTTCCTATTTTATCCGGGTGCACTTTTGTGATATTATGAGCAAGTCACTTAACACTTTGGTGTTCAATTTATTCATAAATACAGACACAGCTCTTGGAAGTCTTGACCTCTCATCCTCAACTAATGATTTGGCTGTGCCTTATTACAAGGACTTTATTTCCAATACCTCGGCAGGATTTAGCACTTTGACTGTAAGTGTCGGTCCAGATACAATGGCAGACATCACAAATGCTACTATGAATGGGCTAGAGATAATGAAGATCAGCAATGCATTGAAAAGCTTGGATGGTCTTTATTCAGTTTACAGTCTCCTTCCTAGGTCACCCTCAAAGAAAAACAAAATAGGAATAATAGTTGGTTCTGCACTTGGTGCTTTAACTGCTATAGCATTGGTTGGTTTCTGTTATTGCTGCTTGGTAAGACACAAGTCAAAGTCTCCTCAACAGGGAAATTCATGGCTGCCTTTACCTTTATATGGAAACTCTCTTACATTGACAAAAAATTCAACAACTTCACAGAAGAGTGGAACTGCAAGCTGCATTTCTTTAACTTCAACGAATCTTGGTCGTTTCTTCAGTTTCCAAGAAATCCTAGACGGAACCAACAAGTTTGATGAAAAGCTGCTTCTTGGTGTTGGTGGTTTTGGTAGGGTTTATAAAGGAACACTAGAAGATGGGACCAGCGTAGCTGTTAAAAGAGGCAACCCAAGATCTGAACAAGGCCTTGCTGAATTCCGAACAGAAATTGAGATGTTGTCCAAGCTTCGCCACCGTCATCTTGTGTCTCTCATTGGTCATTGTGATGAGAGGTCAGAAATGATTCTTGTCTATGAATACATGGCCAATGGACCCCTCAGGAGTCATTTGTATGGAACAGACCTGCCACCTCTATCATGGAAGCAGCGACTTGAAATTTGCATAGGAGCAGCAAGAGGCCTTCATTATCTTCACACTGGTGCAGCTCAAAGCATAATTCACCGAGATGTTAAGACAACAAATATACTCTTAGATGAGAACTTTGTTGCTAAGGTTTCTGATTTTGGCCTCTCCAAAACTGGTCCAGCTCTTGATCAAACCCATGTGAGCACTGCTGTTAAAGGTAGTTTCGGTTATCTCGATCCTGAATACTTTAGGAGACAGCAGCTCACTGAGAAATCAGATGTGTACTCATTTGGAGTAGTTTTAATGGAAGTCTTATGCACAAGACCAGCCTTGAACCCTGTCCTTCCAAGGGAGCAGGTTAATATAGCTGAATGGGCAATGATTTGGCAGAAAAAAGGGATGCTTGATCAAATCATGGATCAAAATCTTGTCGGAAAGGTCAATCTTGCTTCTCTTAAGAAGTTTGGGGAGACAGCTGAGAAGTGCTTGGCCGAGTACGGTGTGGACAGGCCATCTATGGGAGATATCTTGTGGAATCTTGAATATGCTTTGCAGCTTCAAGAAACCTCATCAGCCCTCATGGAACCTGAAGATAACAGCACAAACCACATTACTGGAATTCAGTTGACTCCACTTGATCATTTTGATAACAGTGTGAATATGATGGAAGGGGGAAACTCTTGCACAGATGAAGATGCAGAAGATGCTACTACAAGTGCAGTGTTCTCGCAATTGGTAAATCCTCGTGGAAGATGAGATATCGTGTATCCATGATTCTGGCCAAGGGTCATTAAGTAGAGTGGCTATTTTGGCCTTGGGACTGGTTGAATAAGTCCTGATTAATGAATGAAGGTTATTTGTTATTTAGTTTACCACTTCTATAATCCATTTTTGGCCATAAGCAATTTACTATGTAATATAGCTGGTTGGAAATTGTATGCTAGGTACCCATAAGATTGTGTTGTACTTCATGTAAACCAATTAGGAGTTCAACTCCACCAATTGTTCTTACACCTTACCATATATAAAGATTATAAGTTCTTTTCTTTCAAAGCATAAATATGGACTTGATATTAAACCAATTAGGAATTCAGCTCCATCAGTTGTTCTTACACCTTAAAATATATGGAGATTATAAGTTATTTTCTTTCAAAATATGAGTATGAACATGATATGAAACATTTGAGAACTTATCTAAGTTGATTTTATGAGCACTGCTAATTAGAGGCGACCTTCTGGTACATACTTCACAAGTTTATTACAAACAAAGTTCATTACTATAAAAGGGGCGAGCAAGAAAGGTGTTCTTCACATTGGAAAATTATATTAACATGCTATTTTATTTATAAAATTATTGGTACCCATAATTTTGAAAAATAGTCACTCTAAAAATTTCGTTATAATCTCTTTTATATTGGTCATACTGCCATAGTTTTTTTAGTGCAATGTCCCACTCTGTTTTGCCTATATAGTGTTAGTGTTAGATTTCGAATCCCTTTGAATCAAATTAACTTAGCAGGCAATATCAATAATGTAGCGGAGCATGGTGCTATTTCAAGTATGTTATACGTATATATCTTAGTTGCATTTTGTTAGTAATTTTTCTATGAAAGCTTTTTCAGTAGCCCTTCACTATGGATGGCAAAAGGATGTCTTTAATCACGTATCAAAGATAATTCTTCAAGCCTTCACTTGGTTTGATAGGCTTCCGTGGAAATGTATGTTGAGAAATAAGTTTTATATCGTTTGTCTCATTCTCCTATACATAATTTAAATATATGTTAAGTTAGTGGTTGCTAATTAATTGCTTTGAAGATGGAATCCCCTAACATACTCTTATATATACATGCTTTCATTTTGGGTAATGTCTATTATATTATATGTATGTCCATTTAGTTACCAGATAGAAAAGATTATAGAACTCTGAGGTTACTCATGAGTGTGGGTTGCAGGCAAGTAACTGAAGGGGACCACCTGAATCAAGATTTGTCATACTGCAAGACAATTTTCCTTTAAAATGAAATAATTGAATAAAAGAGACTAATAAGATTTGGAATTATATTTATATTTAAAAATAGAGTGGGGTTGTTGATACTTTTAAGTGTCTATCTACACTCTGGATTAACAAATCATGTTTTTTTGTTTTTATTTATCAAATTTATAATTATTAGATGAGTGATGTGAACTAATGATAATAACGTTTGCTGAATAGGTTCGGGTAGTACATTATTTCCATTGCTTTATTTTCGGATCCAAATCCGTGTTAATACTTACTGAGCGTATTACCTACAGGTCTTTGAGTACTCAGCGGATCTGCGATTAGTCACAAATTTAAAAAACATTAAAAATAGTTACAAAGTAATTTATGTAATAGTGTGTTTGTTGCTATAATTTTAAATGTTGGTTAAGTAAACCACAAGAGAAAAATTATAAAACATTTTAAAGTTTTGAGCATATTTTAAATTGAATATTTTAATATGATGATGTAAAACTGACTTGGGAACAATTGTTCAATTAACAAAATATTGGATCATAGTACTAATTAGCAACATAATATCACATCACTACTTAACAACGTAACAATCACATTTATTAATTAACAATATAAAATTATGGATTAACAATATATATAGGTGGGAATAGCGGATCCAGGTACTTGTAGGTTTGGATACTTCATTGTCCAAATCTAAACTCATTCAGCAGTGGGTCTTAAAATCTCGAATCTTAGTTATATGTAGGTCTAAATACATAGACCCAAATTCAATCCATAGTAGGTATTTTTTGTGGGTATGTCAGAATAACCATTGTCATCCGTAGTGTGAATTGACATTTTGAGAGTGTAAATAATTTCATCCTTAAAAACAACATGTAAACAACAAAGAGGAAGAATTGAAGAAAAAAAAGGCAATTGTGCAGGAAATAAGACTTTTCTCCACCAAATATTTAACAAAGCTATATTTAGTTCTCATAAACTTTAACTCGAATCCTGAGTCAGTGTTTGGCGAGAAATCTGTGATATATTCACGTAATAATGTAATAAAAATAAGGACATTTCGCTCTTTTGTTTGTTTCTGATCAATCAAATTTCTCCAAATAATATTATTTTAGATTTTTTAGATTTTTCTTTGTAATAAAGTAATATTATTTTAGATTTTTTAGATTTTTCTTTGTAATAAAGTAATATTATTTTATTGACGTGTTCATGTAATAACCACATTTATAAAAGCATCATAAAAACTTCTCTCATTTGCCTACACGTGTAATATAAAAGCAATAAAAAAATCATAATAAACAGCAACAACAAAAAAACAAACACCTCAAATACCACCGCTATATATTCGCATACATATCATGCTGCTCTATAGAAACACAAATTGAACATACACGATGAAGGAATTGAACACTCAAGCAGAGCTCAATGTGGGGTTGGAAGCCCTATGGGAAACTATATCCAAAGATTTATTCATAACTCAAAAGGTTATCCCAAATGTTGTGAAAGATGTAAAATTGATAGAAGGTGATGGAGGAATTGGTTCAATCCTCCACTTTACTTTTAACCCTGGTGAGTTTATCTTATTTATGATGTTATCATATTACTTGCAACTTTATAATTATTTTACACATTTTTTGATTTATTGTTTAACTATACTAATGAAATTCATTTTTGAGAATGAATCTTAGATGTGACCCCAATAAGTTATCAGAGGGAGAAGATTGTAGAGCTTAATGAAATTACACATGAAATTGGGTTGCAAGTAGTTGAAGGGGGCCATCTGAATCAAGGTTTATCATACTACAAGACAAGTTTTCAACTATCTGCAATAGGAGAGGTTCAAACTTTGGTGAATGTGAAGATCTCTTATGACCATGATTCTGACATACAAGAAAGTAATAGTCACTCAATGAAGACATCAGATTTCGTGCTATTTTATCTTAGATGCCTAGAAAAATATATTTTGAATAATACCTAGCTTGAAGGTAATATTGACATGTCAATTATCTATTGCCTATGATATGTAAAATACAATTCATCAGATCATTGTGTTTTGATTGGTTTTAAATAATGCTTGAAACCTTGAATGCTTATTTACCAAAGTATTAAAAACATAGAAAGAATGTTGAGTTTTACAGTATTTTTCGATTTGTTTTAAAGAGACTGAACACTCTGTTTTGACCAGATAATAATGTTAGAGAAGAAAATATCAACTTAATCCAATATGTTTAGTTTAAACATTACACACAATTAAGTCGTAGAAATTAAAATAGATTTATTTATTTTAATCTAGGCAACAAGTATTCTAGATGAAATATAATTTTATCCGATTTAAAAACATTCAATGAGGCTAATTCTCACACGAGAGTATCATTTGAAGCCTTGAATGACAGCAGCATACCATATCTCCTGCTCTAATTCTCACACGAGAGTATCATTTGAAGCATTAGTTTGTGGTGCCTGTGTCTATATTTAATTAAAATTTATGCTCCAAGGAAACAAAAATAATCGATTAGAATTACTAATACATTTTCAACCAAAGGAAAAACATAGAACCTAGTGTTTTGATTTGTATAATACAGCTAGCCTATGGTTTATTTTTATCCTAAACCTCTATATAACTTAAATTGACAAGTGTGGTGTGTGCATGTGTGATAAGTGTTACAAGAAGAGGTATGCTATAGGCATGTTTGACAAGTAGACTAGGTGTAAGTGAATACAATAAAGAGGGAAGAGAGAACACAATATGGAGGAGGATGACTTCAACTTGAAGCTCATGCATGCTGACCTTTAAAAGAGAGCAGTGTGAGAAAAATTTGATGTCATATTATAATTTATGTAGGATAATACTACTAAATTAGTTTACTTGTTTGAGCGTAACAGAAATAAATAGCTTGCTTGCGTGTATTATTTTAAATCTTCAAATAATCTATATAGCTATAGAAAAACATAATAATCATAAAAAAAGAAGCCATCTTTCATGCATAACCGTGGAAATGCCCTACTGTTTTTCTGGACAATAATCACCTGTCTTTAACTGTATTGTATTTTCTGTCTCAAATTTATCATATTTTATCATATGAATAAAATAAAAATTTTAAAAACAAAAAATAATAAAAAATCATATATTGATTGGTTTAAGACATGGAGTGGGACATCATTTAGAATAGGTGATCGTTTACTCCTCAACAGACATAATAAACTTCTCTAATTTGCATACACGTGGAGATGCCCATTTCGTATTTGCTTAACTAGTTAGCTGCCATAAAATGCTTCTCTAATTTACTGCTTCTGCTATATGAACACTGTCACATTTTGGTATATCTATTTATGTCTCAGTTCAATTACAAAATGTCAATTAATTAAAAGAAAAGTTATAAAAACATAAAATAATATTTTTATATTAAAATTTGATTAGTTAGAAACAAAAAGATAAGATCTTTTTAAGACATGTGATCATTGTTCTCAAGTAGAGCTCAGTGTGGTGATTGAAACCATGTGGCAAGCTATGTCCAAAGATTTATTCATAACTCAAAAGGTTATCCCAAACACTGTGAAAAATGTGACAGTGATATAAGATGATGGGGGAATTATTACAACATTCCTCTTTACTTTTAATTCCATCTGGTGATTTTAGTTCAGCTTCATCTTATCTCCGATGTTACCTAATTATTACTCACAACTTTATTTTTTTTTTTTTTGCACATTTTGATTTAATTAAAACTAATAATAAGATACAATTTTGTTATTGAGTTTCAGATATATCATGTATGTAACCCCAGTAAGTTAGCAGAAGGAGAAGATTGTAGAGAGCTTGATGAGATTACTCATGAAATTGGGCTGCAACTGCTTGAGGGGGTCATCTGAATCAAGGTTCCTCTTGCTCCAAGACAAGTTTTCAGCTTCTGCAATATGAGAGTTTCAGACCATGGTTAATGTGAAGATCTCTTATGTCTATGAATCCAACATGGAAGAAAGTACAAACCCGATAATATTCTATCTTAGATGCCTAGAAAAATCTTGTGGAATGATGCTTTGTGAGAACAACGTCTCCATTAATAGAGACTTGTTTTTTTCTTTGTTTTTAATGATAAAAATGTAATTTTATTATAATTCAAATATTATATGTATTATTTAAAATTGTATTTTATTTTATTTTTTTAAATATTTGTTTCTCCATTAATTAGTATATCGTTTCATGTTAATATTCACATCACTTATGTGGGCTTGATCATTAATGTGATTTACTTTGTGTCCTTTAAATAATATTTGAATAATTTAATTAAGAAAATAAAAACATAGAAAGGTGCATGGCTTGCAAGGGAAAGTAACTATCGTTTATTATCTTGAATAGAAAGAAAATGAATTATTAGCTTTTGTTTTTGTGCTTTCAATTGTTGTTGTGGTTTGCATCTTTTTTTTCATTAGCAATAATATAATTTATTAAAATAAACAATAGAATTAGGAGAATAAGTGATATTCGTATCCACTTAGATACAAAATATTAACAATTAAGGAAACACTTTGAAGGATAATAATCTAGTCTACAAAAAGAAGTTGAAGCTAGGAAAATGGGTTACAAGCAAATTTCAAGCATGTAAAAAAAACCAAGTCTACAATCTCATCAATAATGAACCTAAAGTTTTTGAAAATTATTTTATTCCTAACCAACCATAAAGACTATATAGTAACAAACCAAATGGAGATCCATTGTAAAGCTTATTCTTGTTCTCCATCCAAGATAAGAAAGAATAAGAATAGAAGTTAGTCTTAACATCATTGTGGATAATTGAATTAGAGTGAGGATCCACCTACTTTGAAAGTAAGTTTTAAACTTACTTTCCATCATAGCCATTAATTCTAGGGATATCTAATGGCTTAGATCTACTCACTAGTTAAAACAATTGAATTTTCCTAGAATTGATGGCTAGGATGAAGAGTAAATTTTAAGTAAATGGATCACTCCTCATTGAATTAAGACCATATCGAGAGTAAAGTTTTTGCCAAACCATATATGATGTTGAATATAAGAAAAATAAATTATTTATGAAAGTGCAAAGTGTCAAGGATAGCACTAGCAATATTTTGTCTATGTTTTGATAAAGACAAGGTTCTATTAAAGCTTGAAGATGACTCAACAATTAACATGCATAATACTCATATGGTCATATCTAGACTAGGATATAAAATAGAGTCATTATTCTAAGTAGTCTAGGATGTGTGCCGTAGTAAGTGAAGTATAGGTGAGGTGAACCTAGGTGCAAGTCTCTCAAGCCATCTTAATTGTCATATCATATCCATGAGACATATCATCTAGTTAATTGTATGTTCATACATTAATCATACATGTAATATGTGCATATTAGGCATAAAATAATTGCTAGGACATGTATATAAGTTGTGCATAACATATGAGAAGTTTACCTTTTGAACCATGTATATTAATATGCCAGTTAATCGATTAACATGGTGACTTAATCGACTAACTCATCTGCTTTTATGTTAAATCAGTGTTTCTGTTACAACTGTTTTCTGTTTCATTCTGTTGCACTAGCTAATCGATTAATGGATAGTCTTAATCGATTAACACATCTGTTATTTTGTTATAACTGATTTCTATTTTAATTGTTTAACTGTTAGCAATGAATCCAACTGTCTAAACTACTCACTATAAATAGAGGCAACTTCTAGAAAACTGTAGCATTGAATTCCATTGTATATGACTGATTTTAGAGAGCATATTTCGTTTTGTTTTTACTGTTTTTGCAAGAGAGTTGCATGTGTGAGAAGAGAGTTATCATGCTGAATTGAATTATGGTTTTGCATACTATTTTACACTTTCTTATGCTCATTCTTATCTTGCTCACATGTTCATTCATTATTTGTAAAGATTGATAGAGGGATATATTGATTTATGTTTTTGATTAACTCACATAATCTTGATGGCTTGAGTGATTAGTGAGTGAGTTAGTCTTAAGGTCTTTTACTTGTAATATTTCAAGCATTATTGTATTAATAATACCTTGCTGTTTTAATCTGTTTTTGTGTATTTTTGGATTGATCTCTTGTTGTCGTACCACCACAGAGATTGGGATCCTTCACCAAGACTAGAAGGTCTTGATTTGAGGACAAGAATCTTAGTTGTGGTTGTTTCGCGAGAAAGGTTTTCTCAGGCGAAAGGTAGAGTAAAACTAATGGTTTAGGTGTCCTAGATTTCAAGAAAGAAGCGTCATATGTTCTTGTAATTGAATTGGTGTGTGTAATCATTCGTATATTCAATATTGTGAAGAAGAAAATCTCTCAATATCATAAGGAGAGGTCTGGATGTAGTTTGCAGTGGACCGCAAACGAACCAGGATAAAAATTCATCTTTGCACGCTTTTCTCTCCATGAATCATATTTACTTTTCTTGATGTTTCAATTTGAATTTATAGCTGATATTTTGCATATTTGTTCATTGCCATATGCTTATTAATAATGCTTAAATATATGTGTTTTATCTATGTTCAATTGATTTTAAATAACTGTACAATCTACCTCTCTGATCATTCTGTTATGTGCATGTGTTAATTGATTAAGACTATGTGTTAATTGATTAAGACTAGTTGTTAATCGATTAACTGAGGTGTTTCCAGAATTGGATGTTGGTGCAAAAAGTGGTAATTGATAACCGCTATACCTATTCAACTCCCTTTTAGGTGTTTCTAGGCCACTGATACCTAACAATTTATTGATTCCTCCATCACACTACAAAGAACACACCTGAGTGAGTCTTGAGCTCCTAAGACTCCTCGCATGACAAGATACACTTGTGGTTTGCATCTCGAGTGTCATATTTCTAAGGTTGGAATATTTTAATAGACTGGTGTTTGTGATGAAAGGTTTGGGAGAAATTGTTGTTCTTGTCATTTGATAAATTGAATTGGTTGGGTTTTTATCATGAGGGACATAGAATGCTTTAAGTGAATTGGGCTGTTGGGCAATTTTTGTCTTTATTAATTAAGGTTTTGGGATTGTTTTAGATGAGTGGTTCAGATTTTCTATCTCAGTCATTAAATACTTTACTTATATTTAAAGAGAACAAAAATATTCTTATACTAGTAGCTAAATTATATCATGAAACTATTAAAATCATAATATTTTTCATATTTAATTATTTTTTATAAAACGTACATTTCTAAAAACAAAAAATATTGGGCATTTGTCATGATTCTATTTCTAAAATTAAATTTTATTTATGAAATTGGTGACCGTCCAATGAATAAAATAACAAAAAAAAATAGTAGAGAGGATTCAAAGTTTAATATTATCATTAATTTAATTATAAAACATTTCTTCTACACATCATGGATATTCCAAAAAGAAACATGAAAATAAAATAAAATCAAACCACTATCATCATAAGCTAAAGAAACATGAAAATAAAATCTACACATCATGGATATTCGATAGTAACTTGCAAGCATGTTCCCAGCCCAACTTTGAGCTGATTCCAAAAAGAATGTAATATTTATGTGTCACGTGTAAAGATTTATATATTTCATTATTTATCATTTATTTAAATTATTTTTTGAATAGTAAAAAAAGATTAAATATGATATTGAAGGATAAAGATGACTTATTGCCCAAGCAAATCAGTAGACTAGACCACATCAAGCTAGCTTACCAAAGGAATGCATCAGGACCAAGTCAGACAGACCAAGGACAGAGCAGCAAAGGCTAGGGCCAATTACGCTGTAACGCCCCAAAAAATACTTCTAAAAAACATTGCGGAAAAATGGGTAAATTTTTTTTTTGAATAAATAGATTGTATAAAATTGTTTCCCTTTTAAAACCTTCCTTTTCCGGGACATCACTTTAAGTAACTCGAATGCGAAAATCAACTTATCGTTATTGAACGATAACTTAACTTGATTCACAATTTCCTGAATAAAACAATGCATATAATCAGTTAAGTCATCTTTAGTTCATACAAACTAAGTCAACAAAGGTGGAAACTACATCGCCACTAACATATACAAAATCCAAAAAGAAAGGGGGAAATATTGATCATCGCCAACAGACACTAAACAAAGACATGAACGAGCTGAAGCTGTCAGTGTTTCAAAAGTCACAAAATGATAAGCAACTCCTAGTGGCTAACTCCAAAGCTAGGGTACTGCCTCTTCTCAATTCTGCATGCCCTCTCTTGGAACGTCATGGACGGGTAGTTCCAAATCCGAGTCAAGCTGTCTATCTGACGAGCACACATCTGAAAAGCAAGCAATAGAAAAGAAGAGAAATAGAGAGAGTAAGACATCTAATGAACATAAATTCATTGACGGCGTGGACTTACTCAGAATATTACACTCAGATATGAAAATCAGGTCATATATATATATAACATATTACAT
>NC_032015.1:4493506-4493995 GCF_001865875.1 Lupinus angustifolius | reverse complement strand
TAATTCACCATTTATCAATATATAATTCATCGACAAGATCTCATGATTATAATTAAATAACACATAAGTGGGGATCATAACCCCAAATAATAACATACACATATATTATCTATAACCGACATCATAACCCACCGTTTATCAACATAAACAATAATGTATCAACATAAATTTCATAAACAAATATGATAACCACAAGTAATAATATGTGCATAATGTTAATGATGCATGACGTTTATAACTCAAATGTGGGAAACCACTTCCATAAGTGCAATATATGCATGCTATGTCATGATCATCCATCTTACACCAATATCCTCCTCCCAATAACCTAGTAGGAAACAAATCAAGAGTGCAGGTCCAATACCAAGCCACCTTGTACGTACCAGAAATAACATATCCTCGCAAGGAATTAAAATAGATCGATCGGTTCCCTCAGGAACAGTCCTACCCGGACCTAGGTCGTACAAACGCTTTCTGGGCATCCCTCTC
>NC_032015.1:4493182-4493406 GCF_001865875.1 Lupinus angustifolius | reverse complement strand
GTCCCTACCACTACGACCATCGCTGAATCACCCTGGACGATCTCAGACCAAGCCACTTACGGCCAGACGATCTCGCTTCGTGGTATCACGTATCCTTTTCTGGGCATCGCCCTAAATCCTATATCCTTCTCGGATTACGTTCTTTAAAATAAATTTCTGAATTTGACTATTTAATTTCAACACCTTGAATACTTTACTTTTTATTTCAATTACGGTGTTATACC
>NC_032015.1:4348119-4493082 GCF_001865875.1 Lupinus angustifolius | reverse complement strand
TTATTACATACTCAACCAATCAATCCAAATAGTTAAACACAATTCCTATCTCTCGCCCAAGCGAGGACCCTTCGCTCTAGCGAAAATTCAATCAACAATATCATTTTAAAACTGGGCATTTCTCGCTCAAGCGAGGCCCTCTCGCCCAAACGACAATTCATCTGTAAATCTCAAATAAACTGATGTTTTCCTCGCCCAGGCGAAGGTATTATCGCCCAAGCGAGGTCTCTTCTCGCCCAAGCGAGAGAGTTCTAGAAACTCATTAAAATTCTGGATTTTTTTTTGCTCGCCCGGGCGACCTCTTCTATTATTTTTTTTCGCCGAAACGGCTTTTGCTCGCCCAAGTGACAGGGACTTGGACAGAATGCCAATTTTTGCCCTTTTTGACAACCGAAACACATTTAAACATGATTTTTCAAACACCTGCATCTAGAAAAGTTCCCAACAACATTCATATACAATATTCAACATATTTCATATACAATACTCAACATATTTCATCAACAATCATATATATTCAAAACATTCAAACATACAAAATCTTGGGTTTCTTAAAACCCAATTTAACTCCAAAACCTTTGAGATGGTTTAGGAGATCCGGGTGTCATATTCGGACACCACTATGTCACGATGTGTTCTCTCTCACCTTCATGAAGCATGCTTTACTTGTCAACTACGGTTGGTTTGGTTTCAAGGTTCGAACACCGAAATCTTCGTAACTACCACAATAAAAATCCGTTAGTTTCCGATATTTCTAAAATCGTTACCAAAATACTTAAAACTCCATATTCCGATTTAAGACATTCTTTGATAATCTTACCACTTTAAAGTAAGTTATTCAAAGTATCATTTAAGAGTTTCATGAGACCTTCATGTACTCATAAACCTCAACATCATTTTTAACAAAGATTTCTATTTTTTTCCAACTTGTTCCAAGCCATGGTTTAAGGCTAAAAACAAATAGAAATACATACATTCTCATTTTTTTATAAAACACTTCCTAAATGTTCCTTTGATTTTATAATCATCCCCTTTGGCTAAAACAACAAAATATATGTAATAATATATTATAACAACTTCATGAACACAAGTTGTTCATGGTTTCAACAAAATATTTTCATAAGTTCAAGAACAACATCATTTTCGGTTTTGAAGAGAAAATGAGTTAGAAGGTGTTTTAGAAAATTTCAACGGTTGAATATGTTCTTGACATACTCATGAACAAAATACTTAAATCTCATCAACATCCATTGGTTGGATGTTGAGAGATCAACGATTGAAGATGGAAGAAGACATGAGAAAAATGAGAGAAAAATGGAGAGAGTATTTTCTTCTTCTTTGAAAATGCAAGAGTGGGTGAGTGAAGTGTGAAGTGTGAGGGTTTAAGGAGAGAGGGAAATCAGATTTCCTCTAGGCAATAATGACAAATCTCCTAGGGTGGCTAATGATGAGCTCATGAGATATGGTGAACCAAAATGATCACCTTGTGGACATGTGCGATAAACATGACCGAGTATTATCGGCCAATACTCGATCGGGTATTATAAATCGCCCGATCCTAATATCCGATTAGAATTTCGAATTTCGGAGTGAAAAATATTTAGAAAGTAGGTATGGGTGTATTCAGGGTCTATATTGACTCAAAATTAAATTACGAATCCAACGGCGTGATCAGAATTCGATTACGAGTTACGGAACTCAAAAGGACACTTTTTGAGCTGTACCGGACGGATTCGGCCCCGACAGTGGTCCAGAACCGACTGTCTCCAAAATTTACCACAAAATAGGAAATAAAATTTCAAGACTAAAACCCAACTAGAGTTTCGTCTAATTCTTTACCGAAAATTCCTAGAAATTCATTTTCGAATATATAATTAATAAAAATATTAGTAAAATCTTATAATTCAAAATCGTAAAATTCACGGTGTTACACAGGCCACGACCAGGGCCAATCAGGCCACGGACAAAGCCACAAAGGCCAAGGGCAGAGCAATAAATTTGGCTCAACACAAGGGTCCACACAAGCCACATAAGCTCCCTCGATAAACCATCAAGCCCATTGGGCTAATCCTCTTCTAATCCCTAATTCATAAGCATAATATCATATTGAATCATTTTTAGTTAAGTTAGGTTAATATTCTAAACGTTAGTTAAGTTACTTGATTCACAAGCAAGGTTGTTAATATGGTTCGTATGTCTTCTTGAGGTGCCTTCTTGAAAAGGTTTCCTTCTTGTATAAATACATGACCAATTAAGGGCCATAGTCAATGAGATTTAGATAACCATTCAAACTAAGTTTCGTTATATATGAATAATGAATGATATGGTGACAATGTACAAAACTCATATTGTTGGTGCATACATTAAGTCAAGGAAAAATAATGCTAGCATTTGATAGGGAAAAATGAAACGTTTGGATAAAGTTTCTAAAACTCTGAAGGGTCCTGATCGGAAATTCATAATTTCTTCATAAGATATTTTGTCTACTAGAAACGTTCAACAAATTAAATGAAAATCAAAAGCAGCAAACCAAAATAACCACGAAGCATATTTAACATGATATTCTTCTTGTCTTAGCTTGACTGCTAAGGAAAGTATAAGGCAACTCCCCTTAAATGCAAGCTAAATTAACCGAAGTAACAAATAGTATGGAATTATACGCCGGGTACACAAGTATACATGAAAAGTACAATGGTACAATGAGTTGGTAATCTACCCCTCTCTACTTTTTTATTTAAAATAACACCCCCTCTCATAATTATTCTCACACCATCCCATATGTCGGCAATATAATTCATAGTTACATAATTCTTATAAATTATAATACATATCGCATATCATATATCGGATTATAAAGAAGATCTTTAAAAATTAATGTAAAAAGTGATGAATCACATATTTAATGAATTACTAGTAGTTGATCGGTTCTAGTAGTTGATCGGTTCACATATTTAACGAATCACATAAAGTGACGAATCTCATTAGGTCATGGAGTTACTAGTAGTTGATCGGTTCTTCCCCTTGTTTTTTCGTGTGCTAGCAATACTGGTTATCAATGAATTACCTGCATCACAAACAGCACTCGTTCCCATGAGCGACAAGCCGAGGCTATTTGACATATATTGCAACACACTTTCATCTCCTGTAATTTGTTGCAATTGGTGCACATGTTCCCTAGATATAATTTGATAAAGTGGCAATGGCAATTGTTCGGGAATTGGGTACCAGAATCGCAAAATTCCCATTGATTGGTGACTTTCAAATGAATGATCAAATATGAAAGCAAATCTCCCAAATTCCAAATCAGGTTTCTTGAATAAGTCTGTGAGTATATCACTGATTGGTCCAATGTCCTTAGGTGCATTTTTTCTAGGATGATTATGTGGAACATGCGTCAATTTGTAAATATGTAAAGCTTCTCTCAAGCCACTTAAGAAAGCACCATGCATAGTTGCTGGATATTGCCTACTTGTGGCCTCACCAGCAAAGAACAGTTTATTTCCCACATTTTCTGCAAGTATATCATAATCACCACCAGTTGAACCAACTTTAACATGAGAGTATGATCCGAAAGAACAAGGATTGACACCCCATTTTGTACAAACTGAATGAATTGGATCCGGCACAATGATACCTTTAGGTTGAAATATACCTACACAAATGGGTATAGAACATTAACATGACAAATGATGGAAATTTTGAAAAAGTTAAACATCCAAAATATTTTTAAATAAACACAATAACCATAAGAGCATTCAAGTGATACCTCTTAGAACCGACAAAACCCGATGCAGCAAAATGTGTGGATGTGTGGACTCAATGGTTTGTGCTGCCTCACCAGCCACCAATGCAATAAGTGTTGGCCCTCCGGAAACAGTGTGGTAAGTGTAAAACTTGAAGAATTCTCCACGTTGATGACTTTGTCGATTGAGACATCCAAATGTGTCTAGATATTGATCCCAAAATACATGTGGAAAAACCATAGCAACTTTGTTCAGCAACCCAAACCCTAGCCTTTCAATTGCCTCCAGCTTTCTAGTAGGCAATTCGGGTTCAAACTTAATGGTGTTCTTCTTCAAAACACCGAGAGGTACAGTGCATAATGCAATTTCAGCACGAAAAACTTGGCCCCCAGCAACAATAACATACACACCATCGCTTCCATATTTGATAGTCTTGACAGTCTTTCCATAAAAAATAGGAATCCCTTGACTTAAAGCATTTATCAATCTCCAATTTCCTCCAGCAAGCAAGCAGTGATCACCATCCATTTCATAAGGATCATTATGATCCCAATAGGCAACTGATAGATTTGAAAGACATCCAGCTTTCGCATATTCCAAATCTGCAAAATGCCATTCAAGCAATTGTTTCTCATCAATACTTCCAACCGCACCATATAAAAGCTTGAGTTTCTCCAACACTGAACCAAGAGAGGTTTCTCTGGAGAAGCCACTGCCCATAATTTGCCTCAGCTCTATAACTCTGTCAAGCAAATTATTGAATACAGATTCGACGTGTGAATCTATTTCCTTGTCAACCAACTCCCCATTTGGCTTGTACAAAGGGCATATATCTCTGATTCGGTGCATAGGTATAGAGAGCTGCCTAGCCAGAACTGCCAAAGGATTAGCATCAATGCCATTGATAATACTCCCACCAAGATCTACAGAAGCAACATTACCCTCACTCCCCACCTTTTTAGTATAAACCCTGCCACCGGGACGATCGTTGCCTTCCAAAACGGCAACCTTGTAACCGAATGACATGAGTTGTCTCGCTGCTGCTAACCCAGCAAGGCCAGCACCAATAACAATCACACCCCCTTCAAAACTTGTCTCTGGTATATGGGAATTAAATGAAGGCGCAACACCAAAATTAATGTAACCATTGTAGAAAAGAAAATCATAAGCAGAATTAATCAAATGTTCACAATCACTGTTCACGGATTCTCTAATATATGCTTTTGTCAACCATATATTCACATTTTCCCTCCAAAGAGACAATATATGATTTCTGACAATAATGTAATCATTCTGTTCCTTACCACCCAATTCTTTAATAACATCAGCTTTAATCTCCTCCTCACCCAAAGCATCAATTGGGAAACCGAGAGAGAAAGCGATCATAGCCTCGTTTTCATTCTCTTTCTCTATATCTTCTTGGGTCCTACTCTTCCTCTTTAAATCATCACCAAACTGTGCATCCATTAGATTCTCGTCGTAGTTCTGCAAAGTGGCCTTCTTCGTCGAGACCGCCTCAAGGTTGACGCACCTGAACATGAGTTTTCCATTATTCCTAACTGATTTCCAAACAAAACCAAAATTCCAAACCCAAAACAAATATGTGCTATGTTTCAAAACAAGTATACTATGGTATATAAGGCAAATGAGTATTACTTAATCACAAAAAAGAATCAAAATGTAAGTTGATAACCACTCTGCAGAAATGGGGCAGATAAAGATAAAGCAGGAACGATATTTTTTAGCGTTGAAAGACTGAGAATGAAATGAAAAAATTGAACATAAGAAAATGAAGGAGAAGATGCACTGTGGAGAAAAGCTTACAGATGGAGTTATTGGACATGCAGAAGTTTGTGCTCACGACCAAATGACAACGGCAAGGGCAAGACAGTAATCAAAAGTTCAAAACTGAAGAATTAAGAATGTTTTTATACCAAAGAGAAAAGGTTTATACCTAACCCAAAGTGAATTACTAGTCTACATATATAGCCCATAATGTTACACACAAACTATAGTGACATATGAACACACGTAATTTATGTTGCAATTATGTAAATAAATTACATTGTGTAATAAAATTTACGTTCTTTTGATATTAACCAATATAGCTTAAACTAATGTATGTGGAATTTAGTAGAGATGAATTTCATCCACCATCAATGGTGGAAATCATCTGATGAAGCTTAAACGTCATTTTTAATATCTTTATGAACTTGTGTTCTCTCAATTTGCTCAAAATATATGACAAAATTCATATACTCGAAGATTTGATTGTAAAAAATAAACAAGACATTCATTTTTCCTGAAACTCAAGATATAAAAGTATAAAAATCGTGATTGTAATCTATTAAAATCTGAAGTAAAGATCTTTTAAAATGGTTATAGATATTGAATATACCAAAAAATTATAATCTATTGCAACCTATTGAAGACCTTCTTATGGTCATGATTATAATCCAATAAAATCTTAATTCAAGATTTTTTTTAAAATTAATTATAGATCTTGAATCACTTAAATAACTTATATAGAAAGATATATATCTTTACGAATCTTTTATGGTGAACTCTATAAAGAAGCAAGTTCTTTCTGAACTCTCTCTTTATAGCCGAAACCTTGATCGAAATAGTTCATAGACTAAACAAATAAATAATATAAGTACAATGGCAGGGATATGGTATCAACTAACTTAAAGAAGCAAGTACTTCAATAATAATTATTGTCTTATAAATCTATCTCTACGGCTAAGATCATGATAAAATAATTCGTAAATAAAAATAGATGAATAATACAATTGGAAGGGATATGATATCAATTACCTCAAAGAAGTATGTACTTGAAGAAATGACTTCTTCGAAATCTTTATCTACTGTGAAAATCTTGATCGAAATATTGCGCAGTCGAAGAAATAATAGTGTAGAAAAATATCGATCATTTATATATTGACACACCATAACCTAATCTCCTCGATCATGGGCCTCAGCTACATGTGTTAATTTGGCCCAAGCCCAATATAACAAAATGTGAAGTAAATTGTTCAACCTTTTCTACTATGTAAATGATTAATGCATTTGTAGAAACCTAAAATCGAATAGGGATATTTTCTCATGACAAAAAAATAAAATAACTAATTATAGTTTTATGTATTAATATATATAATTGAAGTACCATTTAGTATCCAATTTTTTCTTTGCCTAAACTATCATTAATCATTTGTTGTTATTGCTTATGTTGAGCTGTAAAAAAGGTATGACAATGGTTATATTCACTAAATTTTCATTCAACTACCATTTGAGAAGAAAAAGATATCCATCTCGTAGAATCCTATTAGTATGGTAAATATCAATTTTATAAGGTTTTAATATTTTGTTTTTTTAATACAACTTCAACCACAGTCTTAGAATTTTTAATTTTCAGTGCCAAAAATTCCAATTACTTTTAAAAATTTATGTTATGTTTGCTACAAATAAACAAAAATGAAATAAATTAATATGACTTGTGAGATTATCTTAGAAAGTCTTTTGAAGAGAAAAAGGGCATAAATCGCGAGCTGTAGTTTTTTCCTTTCTACGTTTGTGTATGTATTACATAAGACACTTTTTAGTGTAGGATATAAATTTATCGTTGAAAATTTATTGGCCGAAAACCCCTTGTCCCATATTTCTGTCTTCCTGTGCTATCACCTATCATAAAGTGTCTAATACTACTAATGCTTTAAAATAATATTTCATTAAATTAATTTCAGCATTATAATTTTATGTATGAAGTGATGCAGCTCTTGTTAAATATTAGCGATTCAGCATGTATGGTCTTGATCACGATAATGACTTGAGAGCGTAGAATTGCTCAAGTCACAAAATGCTTACAAAGAAAAAAAATTCAATGACTATTAATAGATTCTCACTCAACGTCGTATAATCTAATAATATTATTACTTTCATCCTCAAGTTATTATCAGCTTTGGCTCCTTTCCCTGTAACATAAGCATGCCTCATCTATCACAACTTCAGCGCCAATTTTGTTGTTAAAGGCACAAGTTAACCCATCCCATTCACGCATGTAACCCATCTTATAATAATGTACTTTAGTACCTTACATTTAATAAAATAAAAACTTATGGCTTTTCTTTTCATTTTTACTCAAGTTTTATTTATCTATGAAGTTATATTCGTGTATATCATATTAACTTAGATATAACTTTTTCTTACTAGAAATTGATGATATTATCTTAAATATTTCTTTTACGTGGATGGGGCACTGGGATAAATATCACATATTTTTAAGGGTATCTTGTTCTCTCTTATCGACATATTGAATTTTAATTAGAAAGTAATCTCTCCATAATAGAAACATAATCCATTGAATTCATTTTCCACTTTCTTAGTTCACTAATAGTCAAAATAATTATTGAATTTTAATTATAACTAAATGTATAAGTAGTTCCAAATTGAGTTACAGAACCAAAGCAAACTAAAAAATCTATTTCAGTTTTAAAGTTTGGTTAATTTTTTTAGGAATTTGTTTGCAGTTCCATAGGATCTGGAACTGCGAGAATCAAAATGTAAAACCAATGAATAATTATCAATTAGGTGAAACTTGATACAATGTAGTATAGTTTCTCTTCTATCTCATAAACTCGTATAAGTAAAACATAACTAACAAGTTTTTTTAATATTTAACTAAAAAACAAATCTAAATATGAAGTATAGCATAATGCCAAACTTACAAACACATAATACAATTTAGCGCGTTCGAACCAAACAGTTTGTGATCATTTCAGTTCTAACTATGAAAATGAACACAAAACATATCAAACTGAACCATCTTTTTCCGGCTTTCATCCCTTATCACAATTACCCATTGGATACATCCATGAGTTAATCACTCCATTGTTGTTCTTAAAGTTCATTTTAGACATACGTATTGAGCCTTATACTTAAATTCATGATGAAATATAATTGAGTAAACCATTGTTTAAATCAGTTTTTTCACATATGAATTTGTTACATGTTAGTGTGAAATTACTCTGGTCGATGATATGCTTTGGGCACTCTATGTAGACCAGGAATGGCCCAAGATTCCGTGGAGTTCAAAACATAAACCCTATTATTTTATCTTTTCTATTCATTTTTAGTATAAAAACATTTCTTAGTCTAATGTTTTGATTACTGCCGTTTTCACTGTTTATGAGCACTAATTTCTGCATGTTCAATTGCTTTATATATGTAAGCCCCTTTCTCTGTCTACTCTCTCTTCAATTTCTTCGCTCTTCATTTTGCTTCTTAGTGTTTCAACGCTAAAATATCTCCCCTCGAAACATTCCTCTTGCTCCATTTTTGCACACAAGAGTGATATAGTAGTATTGTTGTTGTTGTGAAGTTAAATTTTGATTCTTTTTGGTGAATAAGTAATACCCATTTGCTTTATCAAGCTTAGTATACTTGTGTTGAAGACGGGGCGTATTATTGTGTAACTGGGGTTTGCAATTTTGGTTTTTTGTTGGCAAACTATACGGGAATGATGGAAAATTCATGTTCAGATGCATCATTTTCGAGTAGGTTATTAAGGAAGAAGTCCAAATTGCGGAACTACGATGAGGATGTAATGGATGAGCAATTGGTTGATGGTTTGAAGAAGAAAAATAAGACACAAGAAGATATAGATAGAGAGACTGAAACTGAGGCCATGATCGCCTTCTCGCTAGGTTTCCCAATTGATGCTTTGCGTGAGGAGGAGATTAAAGCCGGGGTTGTGAAAGAATTGGGTGGTAAGGAGCAGAATGAATATATTGTTGTAAGAAATCATATATTGGCTCTGTGGAGGGAAAATGTAGAGGTATGGTTGACTAAAACACATATTAGAAAAACTGTGAGCAGTGAATGTGAACATTTGATTAATTCTGCGTATGACTTTCTTTTCTACAATGGTTGTATCAATTTTGGTGTTCTACCTTCTTTTATTTCCCAAATACCCGAGATAATTTTTGAAGGGGTGTGATTGTTATTGGTGTTGGGTTAGCAGCAGCAAGGCAGCTCTTGTCATTCGGTTACAAGGTTGCGATTTTGGAAGGCAGGGATCGTTGCCTTCCAAAACGGCAACCTTGTAACCGAATGACATGAGTTGTCTCGCTGCTGCTAACCCAGCAAGGCCAGCACCAGTAACAATCACACCCCCTTCAAAAATTGTCTCTCGTATATGGGAATTAAATGAAGATGCAACACCAAAATTAATGTAACCATTGTAGAAAAGAAAATCATAAGCAGAATTAATCAAATGTTCACAATCACTGCTCACAGATTCTCTAATATGTGCTTTTGTCAACCATATATTCACATTTTCCCTCCAAAGCGAGAATATATGATTTCTGACAATAATGTAATCATTCTGTTCCTTACCACCCAATTCTTTAATAACCTCAGCTTTAATCTCCTCCTCACCCAAAGCATCAATTGGGAAACCGAGAGAGAAAGTGATCATAGCCTCATTTTCATTCTCTTTCTCTCTATCTTCTTGGGTCCTACTCTTCCTCTTTAAATCATCACCAAACTGTGCATCCATTAGATTCTCGTCGTAGTTCCGCAAAGTGGTCTTCTTCGTCGAGACCGCCTCAAGGTTGACGCACCTGAACATGAGTTTTCCAATTCCTAACTGATTTCCAAACAAAACCAAAATTCCAAACCCAAAACAAATACGTGCTATGTTTCAAAACAAGTATACTATGGTATATAAAGCAAATGAGTATTACTTAATCACCAAAAAAAAATCAAAATTTAAGTTGACAACAACACTACTAATATATCACTCCACTTTGCAGAAATGGGGAGATAAAGATATAGCGGGAACGATATTTTTTAGCGTTGAAAGACTGAGAATGAAATGAAAAAATTGAACATAAGAAAATGAAGGAGAAGATGCACTGTGGAGAAAAGCTTACAGATGGAGTTATTGGACATGCAGAAGTTTGTGCTCACGACCAAATGACAACGGCAAGGGCAAGACAGTAATCAAAAGTTCAAAACTGAAGAATTAAGAATGTTTTTATACCAAAGAGAAAAGGTTTATACCTAACCCAAAGTGAATTACTAGTCTACATATATAGCCCATAATGTTACACACAAACTATAGTGACATATGAACACACGTAATTTATGTTGCAATTATGTAAAGAAATTGCATTGTGTAATAAAATTTATGTTCTTTTGATATTAGCCAATATAGCTTAAACTAATGTATGTGGAATTTAGTAGAGATGAATATCATCCACCATCAATGGTGGAAATCATCTGATGAAGCTTAAACATCCTTTTTAATATCTTTATGTGTTCTCTCAATTTGCTCAAAATACATGACAAAATTCATATACTCGAAGATTTGATTGTAAAAAATAAACAAGACATTCATTTCCTGAAACTCAAGCTATAAAAGTATAAAAATTGTGATTGTAATCTATTAAAATCTTAACTAAAGATCTTTTAAAATGGTTATAGATATTGAATATACCAAAAAATTATAATCTATTGCAACCTATTGAAGACCTTCTTATGGTCATGATTGTAATCCAATAAAATCTTAATTCAAGATTTTTTTAAAAATAATTATAGATCTTGAATCACTTAAATAACTTATATACAAAGATATACATCTTTAGGAATCTTTTATGGTGAACTCTAAAGAAAGAAGTTCTTTCCAAACTCTCTCTTTATAGCCGAAATCTTGATCGAAATAGTTTATAGACTGAACAAAGAAATAATATAAGTACAAGGGGGATATGGTATCAACTAACTCAAAGAAGTGAGTACTTCAATAACAATTATTGTCTTATAAATCTATCTCTACTGCTAAGACCATGATAAAAATAATTCGTCATTAGAAATAGATGAATAATACAATTGGAAGAGATGTGATATCAATTACCTCAAAGAAGTATGTACTTCAAGAAAAAATATCTTCTTCGAAATCTCTCTCCACTGGGAAAACCTTGATCGAAATATTGCACAGTCGAAGGAATAATAATAGTATAGAGAAATATCGATCATTTATATACGCACACACATCATAACCTAATCTCCTCTATCATGGGCCTCAGCTACATGTGTTAAGTTGGCCCAAGCCCAATATAACAAAATGTGAAGTAAATTGTTCAACCTTTTCTACTATATAAATGATTAATGCATTAGTAGAAACCTAAAATCGAATAGGGATATTTTCTCATGCCCAAAAAATGAAATAACTAATTATAGTTATAGTTTTTTGTATTAATATATATAATTGAAGTGTTATTTAGTATTGTGAATACCCATTTTTGTCGGGCCCACAAAAAGCCTAACATTATTTTTTTTAAATAAATAATTTTTAAAAATAAATCAATTAAGTAAATGAGTTTCCAAAAATAAATGTGTATATAAACTTACATCTTTTCCTCAAAAAAATTTTAATCAAACTCAAAATAAAAAATCTAACTGGAAATGGGCTTCTAAAAACCCATATAATTTTATATTAAAATAAGAAAAAGAAATGGTTAATAAATGACTTTGTTATTATTATTTTTCTCAAAATTTCAATTTTAAATAAATAGTTAAAACTTATTCAAATATCTCATTTGAATTTTAAATAAACAATAAAATATTAAAAAAAAACTAAAATATAATTTGAAATAATTAAAACTTATTCAAATATATTTTTTATTATTTAATTCAGATATATAAAAATAAATAAATACACAAATCAATTTAAAAACATTTTTTCAATAAAATAATAAAAAGTAATTAAAAATTTACCAAGTCAAATCTGACTTGGTAGTGGGTTTTGATATCCCAAAACAAAAGGGAGTGGGTAGTTGGATAAAAAATCAGTTTAGGCTTTGTTATGATTAGATTAGGTTAAACTATTTGTATAAATAGAGTTATTAGAATTACGTTTTTCTTCTTCCTTTTCAGAAAAAAAAAACTACATAGATAGAATAAGAGAGAGAAAACAGGCCTTATTTCTTGCACTGTGGAACTCCGTTTCTGGCCAACCGTAGAGCAACACTTGGCGCCTGAGTCAACCCTTGCAAAGTCTAGCCAATAGTAACGCGACATGCAGGAGGGTGCATACTCTCGCAAGTAGACGTGCATACACCAAAAGAAGTCTCCTACCGTGGGTCCAGACTCGCTGCAGCCAGGCAAACCATTCATTCCGTGCATCCTCTTCCGCGGCCAATCCCAACAGTGAAACGTAGGTGGGTGCAGTCTGCATCCGTGGAGTTGTTCATACCAAATCAGTGTCTCCACAGTTGCGCTCCAGTGCGTGCGTGTGCACTGCAGACGTGGTGCGCTTTCACTCCTAACCAGCCACGGATGGACACGTGGCGTAGTCCTTTGCATCAGATTTTCCAGCCACTCTCTAAGCGACAGGTCAGCCACCTTTCCTCATTTTTGGTAGCACATGATTAAAGCTCTCCCTAGGTATATATCATATTCTTCCATAATTTATTTAATTTTTGGTAGTTGCCACATTTAACTTAATTTTTTTTTTAAACTGTAAATAAAAAAACATTAAATATTTTTTGGAAGATAAATAATAAATATTCTTTTTGAAATAAAATTAATTTATCTATGGATAATAATAATAATAACAAAAAGTTGTAAAAATCACTTTAATGTAGCTATTAATCAAATATTTTTTCTATGCTTATTTTTAGGAGCTAATTAATTTTTTTTCTCTTGCTGTAATTAAATAAAAATTGTCATTTGCACAAATTCAGAATATTGTTCGATTTAAAATTATTTTTAACAAGAGTAGTGTAATTTGAAATGATTTCACATAACATTGTTTATAAAAAAAATATTTTTTGGAATTAATCTAAGGATGAAGGCAGGTCATGATAACATTTCTTATCCTCGTATCATCCTTGAACGGTCGCGTTACGACGTTTCTTTTCATTCGATTAATTTCTAAATTATTAATAAAAAATCAAAAAATCTATTACAAATATTTTCAAATCTCCTTAAGATGGGATGCGGTGCGGACATTAGTTTATGCTGCTTCACCCTTTTTAAGAAGTTAATTATTTTACCGACAAACCATTTTAAAATTAGAACTACGTAAGTCTTGATTTCCTAAAATGTTTAGGAATACGTAGGAGCAAGTAATATTGTCAGACTTAAAATAAAAATAAATAAATATTTTTTCGTACACAAATTTAATTTTAAATAACTTAAGGGTATTTAAATCATACAATTGGCAAATGTATCGTTTAATTAAGGGCAGATGAGGTGCTAATACCTTTCTCGATCTGTAATCGACTCTCGAACCTGGATATCACAATCCAAAAGCCCAATGTGATTGAGCTTAAAATATTTTTCTACATTTTTAACTATAAAATGTAGTGGCGACTTTAAGAGGTCGCGTAACCAAAATTCGGGACGTGACAGCTGACGACTCTACTGGAGATATTTTTTTAGAGAGTCAGGCCTAATTGTAGTCAATTGTATGATTTAAATACTTTTTTCCTTTGTCTATTTTTAAATATAAAAAACCAATGGTAATGAAATAATTTTTTACAAGTTTTATTAATCGCTTTAATTTTAATATTATTGTATATGCTCACTATTTTTTTTTGTAGCTTTGGAGTGAAAGTTTACTTTTTTAAATGTCGCTTCCTCACAATTCGGATTATATGCGCATACGCCCTATACCCGGGTTGTTACAGATTATGGTTAAGATAAGAGGGACATGTGCTTTATGGGTGTTAGACTTGTCTCCTAGTTTTAGCATAATGAACCACCCAAATTGTCTTGGTATCGTAAGTTAGACGCTCAAGGGCTTGACTCCTCTTGTTTATAACCTAGGATATTGAGACTCATTTCTTTCGAGATTGGGGACAATTTGGTGACCTAGAATTCTAGAGCCTTTACCAAATCCGTTTTAATGAGACCTAGTACATTGCCATAAGGTTGTGACTTTTAGTCTATCAAAAACCCTATAAGAATATCATGTAAGGACATTGGAAACAAATTATGTCCACCTCATTCTACAATCATACATGCATAAAATGAAATTTAACATTCTAAATAATTACAAAATCCTTCATTTTTGCTATTGCACTATAATTACATAGCCACAAAAGGGTTCCATATCCTATGGTAGTTTTTTTGTTCTTATTGCTTATGTTGAGCTGTAAAAAAGGTATGACAATGGTTATTATTCACTAAGTTTTCATTCAACTACCATTTGAGAAGAAAAAAATATCCATCTCGTAGAATCGTAATAGTATGGTAAATATCAACTTTTTAAGGTTTTAATATTTTGTTTTTTAATTAACAACTTCAACCAGTCTTAGAATTTTTAATTTTCAGTGCCAAAAATTCCAATTACTTTTAAAAATTTATGTTATGTTTGCTACAAATAAACAAAAATGAAATAAATTAATATGACTTGTGAGATTATCTTAGAAAGTCTTTTGAAGAGAAAAAAGGGCATAAATCGCGAGCTGTAGTTTTTTCCTTTCTACGTTTGTGTATGTATTACATAAGACACTTTTTAGTGTAGGATATAAATTTATTGGCCGAAAATCCCTTGTCCCATATTTCTGTCTTCCTGTGCTATCACCTATCATAAAGTGTCTAATACTACTAATGCTTTAAAATAATATTTCATTAAATTAATTTCAGCATTATAATTTTATGTATGAAGTGATGCAGCTCTTGTTAAATATTAGCGATTCAGCATGTATGGTCTTGATCACGATAATGACTTGAGAGCGTAGAATTGCTCAAGTCACAAAATGCTTACAAAGAAAAAAAATTCAATGACTATTAATAGATTCTCACTCAACGTCGTATAATCTAATAATATTATTACTTTCATCCTCAAGTTATTATCAGCTTTGGCTCCTTTCCCTGTAACATAAGCATGCCTCATCTATCACAACTTCAGCGCCAATTTTGTTGTTAAAGGCACAAGTTAACCCATCCCATTCACGCATGTACCCTTCCATAAGAAGAAATTATGTGAATCTTTCTAGCGTTTCTGCACTCAATTATGGAAGCCCATGTTCATCCTTTGAGTTTGAGCTAGCATTAAATTACACTACAAGTTTGTTAAAGCCACCTTTACTATAAAGAAGCAACATAGTTGACGATATACATCTATAAATAGAAGCGGGAAGATTGTGTAGCTACATCAATCTTTTCCTCATATTTTACTAATAGAGAATTTTAAGTATGGATATGACCAAAAGCAGTTCCATCCTAATCATGTTGCTAGTATTTGTCTCAAGTTTGATGGAGACAAAGGCATATTATTTCAGGCAATGTAGCACCAAAGGAAGCAAATGCTATGGACAATACATAAGGTGTCCAGCTGAGTGTCCCAGTAGTGAATCAAATGATCCTAAGGCTAAAGTTTGTCTCATTGATTGTGACAAACCTATATGCAAAGCTGTCTGCAGACGTAAGATATCCTCTTTTAATTTTCTCTAATACTATCTTTTAAACTACAATTTATTATCTACGGCCATATTTTGTACACAACTTTAGCTCTAATATTTGGTGAATAACATATATTACTTGGTTATTGAGGATGTTAATGGATAACCAATGTCCAAACCATTCATCTAGTTTTAATGTGCTTATTTCGTCTTTACAAAGCACATATTGTTAAATTCTTCAGCAATATGATTGGCATAGAACTACAATGATTTGACTAGAATGTATTTAACAAATCTAGACTTTATGATGTTTATTTTTAAATTTGTTTTTGGGTTGGTAGATCGCATACCAAATTGCAATGCACCTGGATCAGGGTGTCATGATCCCCGCTTCATTGGTGGAGATGGCAGAGTCTTCTACTTCCATGGAAAGAGCAATGAACATTTCAGTTTAGTCTCTGATTCTGACCTTCAAATCAATGCTCGTTTCATTGGACACAGGCCTGCTGGAAGAACCCGTGACTACACTTGGATTCAAGCACTTGGAATCATGTTCAACTCCCAAACCTTCTCACTTGAGGCCTTCAAGACACCCCAATGGAGTGACAAGGTTGATCATCTCAAATTCACCTACAATGGAAATGATATTGTTCTAGATGAATCCTCTCTTTCCACTTGGTATTCTCCAAATAAAGATGTAAAAGTTGAGAGAGTAGCTGACAAGAATAGTGTTATAGTTACATTGGAGGATGTTGCTGAAATAATGGTCAATGTGGTTCCAGTAACTAAACAAGATGATGCAATTCATAACTACAAAGTGCCTAATGATGACTGTTTTGCTCACTTAGAAGTTCAGTTCAGGTTCTTTGCACTTTCCCCTAAAGTTGATGGTGTTCTTGGAAGGACTTATCGGCTTGATTTTGAGAACACTGCAAAGCCTGGTGTGGCAATGCCTGTTGTTGGAGGAGAAGACAAATACAAGACTAACTCATTGCTTTCTTCAAATTGTGCATCTTGTGTGTTCTCAAAGGATAGTTCATATGAGAAAGAGACTACTAATGTCACAGACTTTGGCACCCTTGACTGCACCAAATTCTCAAATGGTATGGGAATCGTTTGCAAGAAATGAGAACTATCAACAATATATAGCATTGGCTAGGCCACTGCCAAAGGCCAAATCATTAACCAAACGTTGAGATCAAAATCTCAAACATTTCCTTCTAAAAACTAAAGTGGTAATTGAAGAGTTGTTGCTTCATCTTTGTCATATGCTTTATTGTTATTGTTGTTGAATGTTGTGTAACCCATCTTATAATAATGTACTTTAGTACCTTACATTTAATAAAATAAAAACTATAAAAACTTATGGTTTTTCTTTTCATTTTTACTCGAGTTTTATTTATCTCTGAAGTTATATTCGTGCATATCATATTAACTTAGATATACTTTTTCTTACTAGAAAATGATGATATTATCTTAAATATTTCTTTTACGTTCTTTATCGCCTTGGAGGGAAGTAAGTTTACCCTTCCACAAAAACTTCAATTGAAAGGTGTCATAATCAGCAATATGAGAGTCTATAGTCTTCAGCCAACTAGCTCCTAAAATCAAATCTGCACCCGAGATTGGCAATAAGAAAACGGGTAGCTCAAAAGAATTTCCTTGAGCATTGACATTGAGATGTTGGACCAAGCCTTCAGCAGTCATATAATTCCCATTGCCTACCATAACCATGAACATATGAGCTGGTTCAATAGGCAATTTTAGAAACTTTGGCACCCGGGGTTGAAGGAAATTATCAGAGCTCCCACCATCAATTAAAACAGTAATAGGAAGGTGACCAATGTGAGCCATAATCTGATAGTGCCTATGCATGTACCACCTTTTAATGCATTCAGAGATAAACGGTGATCCTTAGCAATTACATGTTCATCAGAATCAACCATAGAATGCACCTCTGAGTCTCCTAAAACATGTTCATCCATGGTCTCCTCCAATTGTAAAAATAAAATTTGTCTATTAGTGCACTTGTGATTAAAAGAAAACTTCTCATCACAAAAATAACATAAGCCCTTGTCTCTTCGAAGCTGCATTTCAGCGGGGCTGATTTTCTTTACATTCAGATTTCGCAATGGTTGGCCCGCAGGAGTTGGTAAAATTCCCGTGGATTTATTGCGAACAGTAGAAATGGGCAATTGCACAGGAGGACTAGAATTAGAAGAAGAATGAGATGTTATTGGGGAGTATTTATGAGTGTAAGTAGAATTAATTGTCTTAGACACGCGTGTGTATCGTTCCTCATAAAGGCGAGAAAGTGCTACTTCACGTAGCAACGTAGGGGGAGCCATTGCCACCACATCACGTCTGATTTCCTTTTGCAACCCACCCACAAAGCAATTTAACAGAGCCTTATCATTTAAGCCTATAGATCGATTAGCCAAAGCCATGAACTTAAGATAATAATCGGAAATAGAACCTGTTTGTGTCAACTTGAACAATTCGGCCATAGGACAATCATAAGGTGAAGGCCCAAACTGAGATTCCAGCGCTCTGGCGAGATCCAACCAAGAATTTATAGCAGAGATCCTCTGCAATATTTGAAACCACGGTACCACCTCCTTATCAAAGTGCATTGCTGTAATGTCAACGCGTGAAAAATCGGGAGTGTTGTGGTAAGTAAAAAACTTCTCTGACTTAAAGATCCATTCCAACACTGGCATTGTGCCATCAAAATGAGGAAAACCCAAAGAAATTTCTCTGACCGGTAGCACTGCATTTCCTGAATGAACGTTGATAGGACCTGAGTTCGATTGGCTTCCACTAGTGTGGGAAGTGTTCTGCAATATCTGTTGTAACGCGAGGTGAATCTGATCCATACGGTCATTGTGTTCGTTAAAACGATTATTCATCGTCTGAGTTAAGCGCATAAGCTCATCCGAATGACCTGTCACCGTAGCTTGGAGATCCTTCAATCTTGTATTCTTAGCCATGGAAGCTCAATAAAAGCACCAGATGTAACGACTAAATAGCAGGAATAGTAAAAACAAGTTATGGAAGGAGAATTGTGATTTAAACAGAGAACAAGTTTCAATACTTATTACAAGGGAAATATCAGAAAGAAAGAAAAGAGGGGTTAAATGTCATCACAGATAAGAAGTTATCAGAGAGAGAATATCCCAGTCAATTCACACCTTCATTCTCCACATAATCCTTCCATTTAACATTCCCCTTCCTGACACGCCCACTTTTCTTTGTGACCACTGCTCCATCATCCACAGCCACGTGTCCACTTGGTATAACTAACTCCTCCTCTTTTTCTCTGTCCATAACAAAATTGCCCACACTATCCATTATTTCATTTTCGCCTGTTACACATTGGGATAAAGATCACATATTATTAAGGGTATCTTGTTCTCTCTTATTGATATATTGAATTTTAATTAATAAGTAATCTCTCCATTATAGAAACATAATTCATTGAATTCATTTTCCACTTTCTTAGTTCACTAATAGTCAAAATAATTATTGAATTTTAATTATAACTAGATGTATAAGTGGTTCCTTGTGACCACTGCTCCATGATCCACAGCCACGTGTTCACTTGGTATAACTAACTCCTCTTTTTCTCTGTCTATAACAGAATTGCCCACACTATCCATTATTTCATTTTCGCCTGTTACACACTAGGATAAAGATCACATATTATTAAGGGTATCTTGTTCTCTCTTATTGATATATTGAATTTTAATTAATAAGTAATCTCTCCATTATAGAAACATAATTCATTGAATTCATTTTCCACTTTCTTAGTTCACTAATAGTCAAAATAATTATTGAATTTTAATTATAACTAGATGTATAAGTGGTTTCAAATTGAGTTACAAAACCAAAGCAAACTAAAAAATCTATTTCAGTTTTAAAGTTCGTTTAATTTTTTTAGGAATTTGTTTGCGGTTCCATGGGATCTGGAACTGCGAGAATCGTAAAACCAATGAATAATTATCAATTAGGTAAAACTTGATACAATGTAGTATAGTTTCTCTTCTATCTTGTAAACTCGTATAAGTAAAACATAACTAACAAGTTTTTTTAATATTTAACTAAAAAACAAATCTAGATATGAAGTATAGCATAATGCCAAACTTACAAACACATAATACAATTTAGCGGTTCCAACCAAACAGTTTGTGATCATTTCAGTTCTAACTATGAAAATGAACACAAAACATATCAAACTGAACCATCTTTTTCCGGCTTTCATCCCTTATCACAATTACCCATTGGATACATCCATGAGTTAATCACTCCATTGTTGTTCTTAAAGTTCATTTTAGACATACGTATTGAGCCTTATACTTAAATTCATGATGAAATATAATTGAGTAAACCATTGTTTAAATCAGTTTTTTCACATATGAATTTGTTACATGTTAGTGTGAAATTACTCTGGTCGATGATATGCTTTGGGCTCTGTATGTAGACCAGGAATGGCCCAAGATTCCGTGGAGTTCAAAACATAAACCCTATTATTTTTTCTTTTCTATTCATTTTTAGTATAAAAACATTTCTTAGTCTAATGTTTTGATTACTGCCGTTTTCACTGTTTATGAGCACAAATTTCTGCATGTTCAATTGCTCTATATATGTAAGCCCCTTTCTCTGTCTACTCTCTCTTCAATTTCTTCGCTCTTCAATTTCTTCGCTCTTCATTTCGCTTCTTAGTGTTTCAACGCTAAAATATCTCCCCTCGAAACAGTCCTCTTGCTCCATTTTTGCACACAAGAGTGATATAGTACTACTGTTGTTGTTGTGAAGTTAAATTTTGATTCTTTTTGGTGAATAAGTAATACCCATTTGCTTTATCAAGCTTAGTATACTTGTGTTGAAGACGGGGCATATTATTGTGTAACTGGGGTTTGCAATTTTGGTTTTTTGTTTGAAAACTATACGGGAATGATGGACAATTCATGTTCAGATGCATCATTTTCGAATAGGTCATTAAGGAAGAAGTCTAAATTGCGGAACTACGACGAGGATGTAATGGATGAGCAATTGGTTGATGATTTGAAGAAGAAAAATAAGACACAAGAAGATATAGATAGAGAGACTGAAACCGAGGCCATGATCGCCTTCTCGCTAGGTTTCCCAATTGATGCTTTGCGTGAGGAGGAGATTAAGGCTGGGGTTGTGAAAGAATTGGGTGGTAAGGAGCAGAATGATTATATTGTTGTAAGAAATCATATATTGGCTCTGTGGAGGGAAAATGTAAAGGTATGGTTGACTAAAACACATATCAGAGAAACTGTGAGCAGTGAATGTGAACATTTGATTAATTCTGCGTATGACTTTCTTTTCTACAATGGTTATATCAATTTTGGTGTTCTGCCTTCTTTTACTTCCCAAATACCCGAGACAATTTTTGAAGGGGGTGTGATTGTTATTGGTGCTGGCCTTGCTGGGTTAGCAGCAGCACGGCAACTCTTGTCATTCGGTTACAAGGTTGCCATTTTGGAAGGCAGGGATCGTCCCGGTGGAAGGGTTTATACTAAAAAGGTGGGGCATGAGGATACTTTAGCTTTCGTGGATCTTGGTGGGAGTATTATCACTGGCATTGATGCTAATCCTTTGGCGGTTCTGGCTCGGCAACTTTGTATACCACTTCACAAAATCAGAGATAGGTGCCCTCTGTACAAGCCAAATGGGGAGCTGGTTGACAAGGAAATAGATTCACATGTGGAATCCGTATTTAATAATTTGCTTGACAGAGTTATGGAGCTGAGGCAAATTATGGGCGGCGGCTTCTCCAGAGATACTTCTCTTGGCTCAGTGTTGGAGAAACTCAAGCTTTTATATGGCGCGGTTGGAAGCGTCGATGAAAAACAGTTGCTTGAATGGCATTTTGCAAATTTGGAATATGCAAATGCGGGATGTCTTTCAAATTTATCAGCTGCCCATTGGGATCAAGATGATCCTTTTGAAATGGGTGGTGATCACTGCTTTCTTGCTGGAGGCAATGGGAGATTGATTAATGCTTTGAGTGAAGGCATTCCTATTTTTTATGGAAAGACTGTCAATACTATCAGATATGGAAACGATGGTGTCGATGTTGTCGTCGTCGGGGGCCAAGTTTTTCGTGCACAAATTGCCTTATGCACTGTGCCTCTCGGTGTTTTGAAGAAGAAATCCATCAAGTTTGAACCTGAATTGCCTTCTAGAAAGTTGGAGGCAATTGAAAGGCTGGGGTTTGGGTTGCTGAATAAAGTTGCCATGGTTTTTCCGCATGTTTTTTGGGGCGAAGATCTGGACACATTTGGATGCCTCAATGGACAAAGTCATCAACGTGGACAATTCTTCTTATTCTATAGTTACCACACTGTTTCTGGAGGCCCAACCCTTATTGCACTGGTGGCTGGTGAGGCTGCACAAACCTTTGAATCCACACATCCACATGTTTTGCTTCATCGGGTTTTGTCTGTCCTAAGAGGTATCACTCATGTTTTAAGAGTTAGTGATGAAAAATTAAATCCCGTTATTATTATTGTGTTTGTTTATTCCACATTTTGTATATTGTATATTTTCTGTCATTTGCCTTGTTTGGATATCTTATATGAATATGTTACACCTATTTCTGCAGGTATATTTGAACCTAAAGGCATCATCGTGCCCAATCCAATTCAGTCAGTTTGTACAAAATGGGGTGCCGATCCCCTTTCTTATGGTTCATACTCTCATGTTGGTGTGGGTTCTTCCGGTGGCGATTATGATATACTTGCAGAAGATGTGGGGAACCAACTATTCTTTGCTGGTGAGGCTACAAGTAGGCAATATCCAGCAACTATGCATGGTGCTTTCTTAAGTGGCTTGAGAGAAGCTTCACGCATTTACAAGTTAACTGGGTGTCCACAAAATAATCCTAGAAAGATCACACCTAAGAATATTGGACCCATCATTGATATACTGGTGGATTTATTCAAGAAACCCGATTTGGAGTTTGGGAGATTTTCTTTCATATTAGATCCTTCATCAGAAAGTCCCCACTCAATGGTGCTGCTGCGATTTCTTTACCCAGTTCCCGAACAATTGCCATTGCCGCTTTACACTATTATATCTCGGGAACAGGTGCACCAGCTGCAACGAGTCACAGGAGCAGATCAAAGTGTGCTTGAATATTTGTCAAATAACCTTGGGTTGAAGTTTATGGGAACTAGTGCTGTATGTAATGCAGCTAGCTCTTTGATAACTAGCATTACTAGCTCACGGAAATCCAAAGGGAAGAACCGGATAACTGCGGGTGGCACGGTAGGACCATAGATAAGTAATGTAACCATTAGAAGATTGTGTATTAGCTGATCATAGGGCCATAGATAAGTTATGTAACCATTAGAAGATTGGATGATTGAACACATAAGTATTACTAGTCCATGGATTGGTGTAAGAATAGTACAGAGGGGTGTTCTTTTATTAAAAATATAAAAAACAGGGAGGGCTACACCACCAACTGCATCATCTATTCAAACTTAATGTTCATGTAAACTTACCAACAACCCTATCCCGTCGAGGATAACATTGTATTTTCAGGTATACTGTATACACTTTTACCCTGCTTGTGATTGTATCATAATACTTGTTTCTTTGGTTATTTTAGCTTGCATAGGTTTAGTTGCATTATTACCTTTGCTTGCTGGCCAGGCTAAGACGGGGAGAATATCAAGTTAAACATGCTTCCTAGGTATTTTGATTGAGATTGATTCTTTGAGCAGAAATGATATTTGCAAATGCTCTTATATATTGATAAAAGTATCATTCTGTCCTTCACCTTTACACACTTCTAATTATTTTATTTATGCTGCTTTAATCATGTTTGAAACCTATGTTTTGCCCAAATCTCGAGGGTGTGCAACTAGAAGCCTTGCTTCCTGGTGGGGTAAGACACCAGGAATTTATTTTATACTAACTTTATGATCAACAACAACGATCAAATATTTATTCCATTATGCGGGTCGGATACTTGATCGAATGAGACTATAATTTTCTATCATTGCATCAGTTTTCTGTTTGGGTTCTGTACAACACATGAACAATTTCTGGTTCAACTTCCAGAATAAGGTGTTTGATTTTGTGAATGAATAAATAAATGAAATTTGTACAGTTATACCCTTTTTCAGCATTTCGGCTTCGTGTAGTATCTTTTTTCATACTACCAAGGGTATTCCCTATTTCCCTCACCTTTTGGGTAAGGAACTAATCCCTTTCGGGATTCGTGGTTGCCCCTCTTATGTGCTAACAAGTGTCGCTTCCAATAATCGAATTCTTTTGGGTAAAGAACTAATCCCTTTCGGGATTCGTGATTGTTCCTCCTAACAAATATCGCTCCCAAGAATCAAACTCTTGATATTTTGGTCATTCTAGAAATCTAGTGGCTTCTTCTAAAATTTGACTCAATTTAAATCAGCTACTATTTGAGAAGTCATATTATGTTGTAACTAATTGGGAGAAACAATACAACCAAAATTTTTTATTGTTTGAAAATCAGTTATTGCTTTGGTTGATTAATAAAATGTGTACAAGAGAAACTTCCATCTGAATAGTTTTTTTTTTTGTATTCATACTTCAAACCAATGATATCAAAAAGGCGAGAACTAATATGCGAACCTTTTAGTAGTTCACATGGAAACGAATTAGTCCATAGTTGTTGGATGACAATTTCAATTATTGGTTACCTGTTACTGGCCGTTTGGAAGTCATCATGGGGTAGAAAGACATTAATGTAGAAGTCGGGTTTTAACTTCTAGGCAAGACAACATTGGTATAGGAGAAGACGACTTCTTAACAGAAGTCGGTTTGGCAGGATGAGACATGTTGTAGTCGTCCTCCACGAAACCAACATCCCTATAGAAGTCGTGTTCGGTGTAGTTAGTTTGAGTCAAACCAACTTTAGTGTATATATTTACTATCACTTATCAAACATTTCTCAACCGTAGAAGATTGGCTTTTCTCTTGGTTGAAGAACTGCTTCAGAATGTTACATTGTCACTGAGTATATAGAATTGGTGGAAGTGCATTATTAAGGTTAGTTTTTAGTTACTTAGTGTTTGTTTAGGAAATATGATAGTTAATGAAAATTGAAGCTTTTTCTCTGTTTATTGTATTGTTAAGTGTTTTTTATGATAATTATATTGATTAGTGTCGTATTTGTTTTTTTTAATTATATTTATAGATGGAAGAATAAATTAACAACAACAATAAAAACTATTCTGATGAAGTATTATTATTGAGAAAATATTTTATTTTGTGTTGATTTTTTTATATTTGTCTTGTAATTGATATATTTTAGTGATTTTAGGTTGTAGAAGAATTTGTTGATAGTGATGCTGAAAATATTAATAAAACAGAGCATTTAGATTTTGATGAAATTGATTTTGGATTGTTAAACGAAGATGAAGTGAAGAAGTTAATATTTTTAAATAATGATATTGCATATGAATTTTATAAGATGTATGGTATGGAGAAAAAATTTGGTATCAGAAAATATCAGACCCACCGGGACAAAAATGGTGAAATTTTGTGGCAATCATTTCTTTTTGACAGAGAAGGATTTAGAGAAAAAAAGATGATGTGGTTCAGAAGAGGGTGCCCAGAAAAGATACAAGATGCGGTTGTTTAGCAAGAACGAAGATTCACGTTGATAACATAAAAGGAGGTTGGTATGTTAGTTACTTTTCCGATGAACATAGTCATGAACTCGTTAGTGAACATTATGGTGGAATGATAGCCTCTAATCGAAGAATGACCGAGACAAATGTTGCTCAAATGAACACCATGAGAGAGCTGGACATTGGAACGAAAAAAATATTTGTGTCATTTGCTGGTCAATGTGGTGGTTATTGCTACATTGGGTTTTCAAAGAAAGACATACAATCAAATCCAGAAGCAAAGAAGGATCAGAAATGGTGACGTAGAAGCCGCCTTACAATACTTGAAGGACCTATCGAAACCAGATTGTACAATGTATTGGAGGCATACAGTAGATGAAAAAAGTAAGTTGCAACAATTGTTATGGGCTGATAGATGTAGCATTTTTTACTACTCAATTTTCGGATATATTCTTGCATTTGATGCAACTTACGGTTGAAACAAATATAAATTTTCAGTCGTGGTATTTTCTGGTGTAAATCATAACAAACAAACAATAATATTTGTTGCAGCTGTTGTGTCAAATGAGACAGAGGAAACATATGTGTGGCTTCTTGAAAAAAACTTAGAGGCAATGAATGAGAAATAGCCAAAGTGTGTTATCACTGATGGGGACTTGGCGATGAGAAATGCAATCCAAAGAGTTTTTCCTGAAGCTCATCGTAGAATATGTGCTTGGCATATATGTAACAACACTGGAAAAAATATAAAGAAAACGAATTTTCATAAGGACTTTCAGAAAGTTATATACGCTGATGTTGAGGGTGGATACTTTCAAATGATGTGGAAAAAAGTTATCATCAAACATGGGCTTCAAAATAATGTTTGGGATGCTCAAACTTATGATTGTAGAAGTATATGGGTCAGATCTTACATTCGGGGAAAGTTTTATGCTGGTTTGCATACCACATCACGATGTAATGACTTACATTCACAAATGGGGAGGTACACAGAGTCCGAATATAATGTGACTGAATTTTTGCATCACTTTCAATGATGTGTAAGCCACATACGCAACAATGAGGTTGTTCAAGATTTTAAATCTTCATTTGGTGATGACGTGTTACAAACTACTTATCATAATTGATAGTGGCATACTGCTTCGATATATACTAGAGTGGTGTTCAAAGAATTTCGTGAAGTGTTATTAAAACCTGCAAAAATGAAGATTATTTCTACCCACCAAACATCAAGTCATGTAATATACAAAGTTGGAAAGCATTACAGCCCCAAGAGGAAGTGACATGTTTCCCATTATGATGGTGGTTCTAACGTGAACATTAAATATTCAATTAGAATAATGGAATCTTTTGGGATGTCATGTAGTCATACTGTTTTTGTGTTACTAATTCTAGACAAGCCACAGTTGACATATCGTCTTATTCTTGAGAGGTGGACAAAAAAAGCTAAAGATGTTCATCGTGTTTGGAAAAGTGTGACCTGAGTCAAGAATCAATTCAAAGCAACAGATATGGAGCTTTGAGTGATGGTCGTATAGTATGGTGTAACCTTGCTTGCAAAACGGAGGAAGGCTTTAAAGAAATGATGGAAAAAGTTTACAACTAATATAATTAATTATTACCTTGACACTTTTTCTACTATAAGGACTTTTACCCTTACAAACAAACATATTGTCCACATTATCATCGTCGTCAGTTTGTCACAATATTTGTTGGTGGTGTTAATATGATATTTTTCTTTTCAATGTTTGCATTTTTAAGAATCAACATTTCATTCTTCAAAGTTTCAAACTCTTACTCCAAGTACTCCACTCGTTCAATCAAAAGTTGTATTTAGTGTTTAATTTTAGAATTTATTTTCAAAGTCAATCGAGAAGTAAAAATGAAAAAGTCTACATAGACAAATAAAGTCAGTGACAAGGACTTTGCATTGGGTTCGAATCCCAGCCTCAAACATTTTACTTTTTATTTTCATAGGCAGCATACATGTTCAAAATGAAAAAATATGCATACACCAAATTTAACAAAAACGCAGCTTAGTTCATTTGGCAAATGAAGTCACTGATAAGGGTTTTCACATGGGTTCAAACTAAAAAAACACAGCTTAGTTATTAATTTTCAAATTAAACAATATTCACTAAAAAAAATGAAGAACACAATAAATGATCATAAATTTTGTGCATGTTGAAAATAGCATTTTAAGCAACATGGAGAATACAATTAATGGTTATAAACTTATTTTAAGCAATATGAAGAACACAATAAAAGCTATACACTTCAATGCAAGATGAAGAACACAATAAATGCTATGTTTTACAAATTCTAAAAAAACTCGGCAAAAATAATTAAGGATAATTCATTTTTTTCGCATACAATATTGTTAGAGAAGAAAGAGTTATTACAAAGTTTATCAAATTCCTGCAATCATTAAAAATATACTATATGTTAAGTATGGAATAATATATTAGAAGAAGAAAAATAAATGAAATAAACTTACATTATTGTTATCTTCTCCTTCATTTCTAGCAAATGATGCCATGTTTTCCAACTTGTAGTGTGTTTCTGAGTGTGCAGTATTAAGTAGTATAGAATACGGTTTCTAGTGGGGGAAAAGGGCATTGAATGAGGGGAGGAGAGAAGCATTTAAGAAGAGGAAAATAAAATAAAATAAATAAAGTATATTCAAAATGTGATACAAATTATAGTTACATATTAAATAAAATTCAAGAATTACACATTATACACCTAAAAATAATTTACTTAAATACATCAACATTACACACACAAAAAACCTAACAAATACACCATCCATATACGGATCACGACCCTACACTAGGACTAGTTTCGATACCAATTCACTTCGAACACTACCTAAATGTGCATATCCATTTAAGTTCATTTCATCATTGGTAGTAAGGTGGTTATGCATTTCATCGACCGAATGGTGATTCACAAATTTTTGCCACTCAAATTATGTTACTTCCAAATTTGTGTACGATTTAAATAAACTACCACTAAAACCGTTAACTTGTTTATTACAATTAACCCATGATTTATATATCCCTGGAACTCTACCAAAGAAGACAACATAATATTTTTTCTCATACATTGTGTAAACTATAATAATCAATAAGTACTATGTATATATAAAAAACTTTTCCAACTCACTACCACCTGCATTTTTGAATTTTGAAACTGAAGTCATTGGGAAGTCGGTTTGGGATAGGTCGGTTTCAACTCTGCAATTTGTGCACCTACATTGTTAGGTGCGGGCCTATTGGGCCCCATACCGACTTCATAGGGAAGTCGGGTTCACCAAGCCCAACGTCAATACGTTAGGAAGTCATACTAGAGTGTCGTGTGGATGTTGGGAAGTCGGTTTCCGAGAACCAACATCTGACTGTGGGGAAGTTTATATCTACCAAACCGACTTCGGTCCATTAAGACGTCGTCCTGGGATAACGTGCCCAAGGAAAATGGTAGTCTTTTTCAGTCTTCTCCACAGGCTTTTTGCATGTTTTTCGCAGATAATAATGGTGAATTGACTATACTATATACGTAATAAATGATAAAATTAAACTACCAAAATAATTTCTACTACAACTCTATAAATTAACAACACCACCCTACCAAAATATCTTCATCAACAATTACATCCTACATTCTACATCGACCATATCATATTCTTAACTAAAATAGCTCAATTGCTAAAGTTACAAAATGAATACAGATCCTTTGTGACTAATTATTCGGTTGGTTTATTTCTTATATTACTATATTGTATAGTTTTTAATTCTTTTACTTAAATACATGTTAAACATTTTTTAATTATTCTCTTAGACAACATACTACATTAACTATTCGGTTAGACCAATATTTATTTTATTTAATCATTTACATGTAAGATTTTTATTTTATTTCGTTAACTACACAAAATTCCCTTTTAACTATTCTGGAAAAAAATTGATGATGTTCTTCACTTCATTTTTCGACAATTATTCAATACTTTATGAATAAAATAATAATTTTACTTTATTTTCTTGTAGTTAATTTCGTTAAGTACTATTATTAGTGTAAACAAATTTTATAATGAAAAACAGTTTCGCCCATTTAGTTATTACAATGACCTACGACATGGGTTCAAGTGCTACCCTCGTCATTTTATAAAATTTTCAAAAATATTTATGAATATCTATATAATCATGTATAACATTAGTATAATAAATATATATTTCGTGTTACATTGTCTAGTAAATTTTATTTCTTATACAGGACTCCACTAGAGATAAGATGAAATTAAGACATGTCAATGTCATTGGAGAACAACCACTACTAGAAGATCTATTAAAACTTATTGGTTTTTTTCACAAATACCACGTCTCTGATCTTATAACATAGATTCATCTTTAATTATGACTCTGGTTGAAAGATGGAGGCCCGAGACTCACACATTTCATCTTCCATGTGGTGAATGCACCAATACTTTGGAAGATGTTTCACTCCAATTAGGAGTTACTCTTAATGGTCTCCCGATAGCGGAACCCACTTTTCTTTATTGGAATGAACTGTGTATGGAGCTTTTGTGAAAGGTTCCAATTGGAGGATTAGACATGCGAGGATGTCAGTTAAAATTAACTTGGTTAATTCAAAACTTTAGCAACCTCCCATTTGCACCTACACAACTACTATTAGAACAATATTTTAGGGCACACATCCTCTGGATTATTGGGGGAAGTTAATACCCAATAAATCCAATAGTCGAGTACATTTAATGTACTTACCTTTACTTGAGGGCCTATCAAGAGTTAACCGATATAGTTGTGGTTCAGCTTGTTTGGCTAATTTGTATAGAGTGTTATGTAAGGAAACAAAATCAAATGAGAGGGCCCTGGGCGACTGCTTGCTACTTTTACAATCTTGGACGTGGTATCGCTTACCTTTCATTGCACCCATGGTGAATGTTATATCATCTTATCCATTTGCTGCGAGGTAATATATATTTCTACCTAAACAACAAATTTTATTTACAAGAACTATATTTCTTTTTTCCCTAATAATTATTATAAATTTTATATAGGTGGGGTCTCAGAAATTGTAGCTTTACAGGAGTTCCACATGGGGATTTGGTAGGATTTAGGTCATACATAGATCAAATGGATATCAACAAAGTAACATATATTAAACTCTTACCATTACAACTTGACACAATATTTTTATTTCATAATAATATACTTAATTCATTTTTTGTAGTTTAAATGACTCTCATATCATGCTTATAGCAACAATCTCCCATGTCATGTCCAAAAAAATAAGAAGGTCTGGACTGCATGCACAACTTTGGTTTGTTTCTCAATCGTCGAATGACATCAAACAGATCGAGTCAGACTATAGTTTGGCTTGGTTCAAGAAATTCCACTCCCACCGTAGAATATTGATGTCCTGCACAAAATTGACAAACATGGAAATCAAGACACAAATTGGGTTGTCAAGCATGCAGAGTGAATTTATCAATGGAGTCATCGCAAAGATCAACTCTTGCAAGGACCTCCAATCAAATCTTCATACCACACAACAATATATGAATTTATATCTAACCAATTCTAGACCTTTCTTGTCTTCTGAATTACTACTTCGAGATACACGTCAAATAAATTACCAACAAAGTCAATCACTCCCCTACACCCATACAGCTCCTACACCACAAACTCTAATGTACCAACCTATGATGTCACAACAATTTATGTCTCAACATCTAATGTATCAACCGTTAATGTCCAACTCTTACAATATTCAACCAGAAAGAATATCTTTTCAATATGAACCGTCACACCACCAACACACTAATGATATCATGCCTCATCGTTACTCTCTCTGTGCAGAGGATAGTGATTTCCTGAATAACTTATTGGGTACACCTCAATCAACAAATGTTTTCAATGATATGAGGTTTACCTACAATCAAGATGATGGTGTTAGACCAAGTTCTTTTATGGTTGATGATAATATTTTCCCTACTAGAGAGACAAATATAGTTGAACATCAAACTAGAAATGGAGATCGAGTGAGGTCACGACGTCATAGACAACCACATAGGTGTGAAACAGGGGGACATTTAGGAGATTGATAAATTTATTAATATTGTAACTTAATTACTAATGAATTTAATTTTTATTATAATCCTGCAATTACAACTACTTTGATATTTCACAAAAACAAAAATCCTCAACCCATTAAAAAAAAAAACATGTCCATTAAATCATTTAAATTAATGTTAATAAATTTTTAAATCTTAAAAAAATAATCAAATTTCAGAAAAGGCCACCAATAAATAAACAAAATTAGGCTCATTCCATTCACCATGTTCAGAAGTCGGTTTCGTACAACTAAACTTACTTCTTCTCAAAAGTCGTATTCCACAGGCAAGACTCCATCGTGTTCAGAAGTTACTTCTTACGAAATCGACTTCTCTGAAGGCAGAAGTTGTATTCTGCAAAATCGACTTCTCTATGTAATAAGTTCCCGGTCACCATTTCAACGACACAGATTCAAACGCTTTTCATCCAATAGGTACAAAAGGAGTTCACATGGAAGCGAACTAACCCTTAGTTCGCAAGTTAGACTCCACCCATAAAAAACCCCGAAGGCATGTTTCATTTCAACAATAAAACCAAATGCTTGCCACTATCTACATTTTTCTCTCTTCATCATTCTATATAATCCAAGGGCACTCTCTAGTTTGGCAAATTTGCTAACTATCAAACAAGAACACTCCCAATAATATAATATGAAATCCACGTGGGCGAAAAATGTGAGAGTTTCTTTCCTTATTTCATATTGTGCAACAGAAAAATATTACTAGTTAATTACAACTTAAATACATGAAAATAGTACAACTCTAAAGACTAATCTATTAAATGATAGAGTCTCATAGTTTGGAACAAGATAATCTCTAGTACTCGAGAAAGAAGTTATTGTTTGTCATTTTGTTTTTCATGACAAAAGTGTTATTTTATTATAATAAATGTGTCGTAAGAATCCTCTCTCAAGTATCGTAGATGATTCTTACTTCATAGTTTAAATACCCTTGAGTAGTTGAGTTTGATATGTTACCTAATGTAAGAATTCTAACATTGTCGTTCCTTTTATGGCTAACGTTCGCACCATCTTTCATTTTATGGACACTGACTCAACTATGTCATTTCTTTCTTTGGCGACTTTAGTAACCTATCAATATTCGGTAATGTATTTTAATTAAACCTATATAGGCAATCCTTTTCGTAACGCAACTTTCAATAAAAGATATTAATTGTCAGGAATTAAACATATGTAGAGAGTTCATCAAAATGATTAATTTTTTAAGTGAGTTACTTAGGTATTTCATTAAATTTGATATACTACTTAATATTAAACTACTTTAAAGTTGCAATGCATTGACTAAGGCGAGATATTATAATGTTATGCATAAGCTTCTAATTGTGGCCACTGATTTTTTTGTTGCATGCCGGAGTCCAAAATATGGAATGCGAGTCCGATTTTTAGGACATTTGACTATAATGTTCCGTTTTTATCCTACTGCACTATTATAAACTATTTTGCTAGATGAAACAGAGCACAATTATAAATTATGGCTGTGATATCCCTTGCGTCAAATATTTTTGTATGTGATACCTAAGGACACGTACATTAGCATAAATCAAAGCTAAAAGTTGATTCAATGCTATGTATAAGTATTTACATAAATGTGTACGTATGTTTCAATTTTATATAAAGCTGGATCATCAGGGTTAGGATAGTGATGATTAGGGCCTGCTCTGTTATATTTAGGCCCTGGACAGGTGAAAAAAATAAAATTATTAAAAAATTTATAGACAGTCTTTTAGGGATATTAGGCGACAAATTCTCACATTTTATGTGTCAGAGTTTTACCAAAAAATTAAAACTTATTTAAAAACTTGTAAAACTTAATATTAAAGGTTGAATAAAGTATTGAATTGTAAATTTGAGTGTGAGTTTTATTCATATTCTCTCTATTATCATGTTTACCAAATAGTGGAACTATGTAATAATATATTAAAACCATGATATAATATATAAAAATCAATATATTCATAAAATAAAAGAAAAAAATAAAAATATTTAATCCAATTATTATTTTTAAATGGGCTCTTTATCGTCATAGGTTTGGGCAATTGCACCTGCAACACCTGTGTAGGGTCGGCCTAATGATTAAAGCTTAGATATCACTTATAGTTAAGGTTGACAATGAACCGAAACAATTTGATATTTGTTTGAAACTCGACTTGTTATTTAGTTCAATAAATTTGGTTTATGAACCAAATGAGTCGAACTTGAACTGAAAATTGAGCTTGTTAAATAAATAGACAAACTTGAGTTGGATAAAGTTCGACTCATTAGATTCATAAGATAGCTCAAAAAAAAAGTATATATATATAAATAATTTTTATGTTTATTGTATTATAGCATGACCAATGCATTATTATTTGATGTTTATTGTTATTGTATATATAAACATGGTTATATTTATAATTAAAATTTTGTATTTTTAAAAAATTAATTTTTTGACTTATCTAAATGAATGTATTTGAATTGAATCGAACAGTTTGTGAACTTTAACTAAGCCAAACTCGGGGTAAAAAAATTTGTATCAAACCCGAGTCAAACTAAGCAAATTTTTATCGAGTTGAACTTAACTAAATTGTAATTCAACTCAATTTGGCTCGTTTTCAATCCTACAATCTAACAAATTACTCACCAACCCCTTTTACACTGATTGGATTCTTTACTATCATTTTTAAATTTTCCCTTTTACTTTGGTGTAATATTTATATATTATAGTGTGAATATTTATATAATGTGCATCATACATTATTCATTTATATTATTTTTATTGTAAAGTTAATGGTGACTTGAAAATCAACGGTCAATAATAAAATTATAGTATAAAAAATTTTATACTGCCAATACATACATCTTTTTATCTTACTTTATTTTGTTTATATTCTTTTTCTCATGGATTTCTATCGTTTTGTTTAATTTGCCATTTTTAACGTCCATTAATTTTCCTTTTTTCATTAATTTTATTGTTTATAAACCCACCAACCCCTTTTAAACTTTTTGCATTCTTTACTATCATTTATAAATTTCCCCTATTACTTTAATTTGCCTTTTTTAACGTTCATTATTTTTCCTTTTTTCATTAATTTTCTTAATTAATTATTCTTTTATCAGGTAAACTTTAATTTTCCCCTCATTTTCTTTTAATGTATTTGATTTATTTATTAAATTATGTTCTTACCTTCTCGTTTTATCTTTTGTTCTTATATACCAACTTCAAGTTGCATTATGGAAGCAGAAATTGAAGAGCCATGGTAAAGGAATTTAGCACTCAAGCACAGGTCAGTGTGGGGTTGGAGACCATGTGGCCAGCTATAGCCAAGGACTTCAATGACATAGTTCCAAAGGTAATCCCTAATATTGTCAAAGATGTGGAAATGGTTGAAGGCGATGGAGGGGTTGGTACAATCCTCGTTTTTAATTTTTTCCCTAGTGAGTGTTTCTCCTTTCTTATTATTCTTATAATATATACATATAATCTCATCTCACTGTTTTTAATCATGGTTCGCGATTTTGTTTACTGTGACATTGTGTGCCATGTGCCATGTACGGTCATTGCAGTGTGAATTAATTTTGAGTAAAAAATATTTTTGAAATTGTGGTGATTCAACTCAAATGTGTCGTCCAATGTGGTTGTGATGGAGATACCTTATTTTGACTTGGTGTGGTACCGGCAGCGTCACCACAATTACAATATTGCAGCCATGGCATCTGTAATTTGAATCAGTGCCTCATCATGGATTCGCAATTTGAATCAGTGCCCCGCCTGTGACATAAAGGATTGTTGTTTTTTATATATCGATAAATGACCAATTCTATTTGGATAGGGCTACCTCGACAAGGCGACAAGTGTTTTCACATGAATTATATCTTAGCATTTTTGACCTTGTACATAGCTCTAGCTTTGTCCAACCGAGCAACTCTGTGTAGGTTGCTTATTTTATACCTTATCATGGGAAACACAAACACTATTAATAAATTAAGTTTGTGTTGTATTGAACACTAATCAAATTCATTTTTTGAGAATGAATCACAGGTGAAGGCCGAACAAATTACCAGAGGGAGAGGATCACAGAGTTTGATGAGGTTAACCATGAAATTGGGTTGCAAGTGATTGAAGGGGGCTATCTGAATAAAGGTTTATCATACTACAAGACAACTTATCAACTATCTGCAATAGGAGAGAATCAAACTTTGGTGAACGTGAAGATCTCTTATGACCATGATTCTGACATACAAGAAAGTATCAAACCGATGGAAACATCAGAGTCTACCTTATTCTTTGTCAGGACCCTCGAAAAGTATCTGCTAAATGGCGCTTGAAGATAATATTGTTACATATGTCAATAATCTTAGGCAGTCATTGTGTTTTGGTTTGTGGCATGCTATAGCCTATAAACATGTTTGTGTTAAATAATGTTTGACTGTCTTCGAGTACCAAAATAAAAAGGATGTTGAATGGTTTATCAACCAATTTTTTTTGGTTTCCTTTATCCTAATAGCCTGGCGAAGGGAGATAAAAGTAATGCAACATAACAGAGAGTTTAATTTTTATGCATCATTTTCAAACCATCAGCTAATAAAACACTTTTGTAAGAATGACTTTTAAAAATAGGTTGGACACCTCTTATGTACATTTTGCTTAACGTGCATATCATGTCAATGATTGAGATCTTGTACTCTATCAATGTGCATATCGTGTCAATGAATTGTTCTAAATTTATGTACATTAAACTCTAAAATACAAATTGCATATATCAGGCTTGTTATACTAAATATTGTGAGGGTTGAGTTTTCAAGTAATTCAAGCTTTTCCCTCTAGTTACATCTCAAACAAAAAAATATCAGAGTATAGAGAGATACAGAAAAGGTTATATGTGTTCTTTCCTCACCCTCTAACACTAAGCAAATAACAAGTGGTTCTCCACCTGTTACTTTTTCCAATATCATAGTATAGACTGATGTAGAAAAAGATTTGATAATTTACTAGATCAAATCTCCCATACTTATCTACATGAATAATACTAGACAGTATTTAGTTATATTACTTATATGGCATCCTTAGTGATTTAGTGTGCTCAACATCATTACTGAATAAAATGCTTAAAAATTATCATCTCCCACTTATCTCACCATTACTGAATAAAAATGTACCTAGAGTTAAAACAAACATAATGTTATGTGTACACCTTTATTATCTATTCCAGCAAAATTGTTGAATTGGTAGTGTTGGTATAATGTTGTACATAGCATCAAAGCTACTTGAACAATATTAATAATATTATGAAAATAGCAGGAGAAAAACCAGTAGTTTTATATTTTATATTTATTCAAATGTGAAGTACGTTGATACAAATGATTTACACAACATTGAACGACATCAAATCATACGACAAAGAAGCAGAAGCCAGTTACAGTTTTAGATTTTAGAAGAAGGTTTGAGATTTGGACCTAATCCTTTGATTATTGCTTTAGCAGTAGCCTAGCAACACTATATTGATAGTTCTCATTTCTTGCAAACGATTCCCATACCATATGAGAATTTGGTGCAGTCAAGGGTGCCAAAGTCTGTGACATTAGTGGTCTCTTTCTCAGATGAACTATCCTTTGAGAACACACAAGATGCACAATTTGAAGAAAGCAATGAGGTAGTCTTGTATTTGTCTTCTCCTCCAACAACAGGCATTGCCACACCAGGCTTTGCGGTGTTCTCAAAATCAAGCCGATAAGTCCTTCCAAGAACACCATCAACTTTAGGGGAAAGTGCAAAGAACCTGAACTGAACTTCTAAGTGAGCAAAACAGTCATCATTAGGCACTTTGTAGTTATGAATTGCATCATCTTGTTTAGTTACTGGAACCACATTGACCATTATTTCAGCAACATCCTCCAATGTAACTATAACACTATTCTTGTCAGCTACTCTCTCAACTTTTACATCTTTGTTCGGAGAATACCAAGTGGAAAGAGAGGATTCATCTAGAACAAGATCATTTCCATTGTAGGTGAATTTGAGATGATCAACCTTGTCATTCCATTGGGGTGTCTTGATGGCCTCAAGTGAGAAGGTTTGGGAGTTGAACATGATTCCAAGTGCTTGAATCCAAGTGTAGTCACGGGTTCTTCCAGCAGGCCTGTGTCCAATGAAACGAGCATTGATTTGAAGGTCAAAATCAGAGACTAAACTGAAATGTTCATTGCTCTTTCCATGGAAGTAGAAGACTCTGCCATCTCCACCAATGAAGCGGGGATCATGACACCCTGATCCAGGTGCATTGCAATTTGGTATGCGATCTACCAACCCAAAAACAAATTTAAAAATAAACATCATAAAGTCTAGATTTGTTAAATACATTCTAGTCAAATCATTGTAGTTCTATGCCAATCATATTGCTGAAGAATTTAACAATATGTGCTTTGTAAAGACGAAATAAGCACATTAAAACTAGATGAATGGTTTGGACATTGGTTATCCATTAACATCCTCAATAACCAAGTAATATATGTTATTCACCAAATATTAGAGCTAAAGTTGTGTACAAAATATGGCCGTAGATAATAAATTGTAGTTTAAAAGATATTATTAGAGAAAATTAAAAGAGGATATCTTACGTCTGCAGACAGCTTTGCATATAGGTTTGTCACAATCAATGAGACAAACTTTAGCCTTAGGATCATTTGATTCACTACTGGGACACTCAGCTGGACACCTTATGTATTGTCCATAGCATTTGCTTCCTTTGGTGCTACATTGCCTGAAATAATATGCCTTTGTCTCCATCAAACTTGAGACAAATACTAGCAACATGATTAGGATGGAACTGCTTTTGGTCATATCCATACTTAAAATTCTCTATTAGTAAAATATGAGGAAAAGATTGATGTAGCTACACAATCTTCCCGCTTCTATTTATAGATGTATATCGTCAACTATGTTGCTTCTTTATAGTAAAGGTGGCTTTAACAAACTTGTAGTGTAATTTAATGCTAGCTCAAACTCAAAGGATGAACATGGGCTTCCATAATTGAGTGCAGAAAGCCAGAAACCACAGTTAAATGGTTTGTGTTACAGGTTGTGCCTAGTAGTGAACTCGGTCCTAAGTTGTTTGTCACACTTTACATTATCACAGAGATTTCCTTATATGAAATGAGTAGGTGCTATACTTGTGTCGAATCCAATTACATATGCTAAACGAGATAATCATATTTTGATTATTTGCGTCTTGTATTTGGGTTGACATCCCTTGTGCATCCTTAATTTAATATTTTGTTTAGTATTAAAAATGAGACAATTATATAATCATGAGAGAAATTAGAAGGAAAAGGATAATATCTTCTCATGGAAGGGTACATGATCTTTGTAGGTGCTAACTGATGCCTTCATCTGCAAAATTGGGGGCTGAATTTGTGACAATCTTAATTGGTCAGATACGCAGTATCACATGGATGAGAAGTTAAAGTTGATATAACTTGAGGATTAAAAAAATGTAATACCCATAATATCGGTGACTTTTGTTTACTTCTGTATTAGTCTATCAGACTTGAGAAGATTATAAATAAAGAGAATAAAATTAAAATATCTTCTAGTCTAGTATAAGAAGATAAGTTATATCTTTTCGTCATTAAAATTATAATATGTCTTATTTAATCATTTTTTCAAAAATATTTTTAGAATTAAATAAAATATTACACATGTCACAGTTGTACCGGCGGAAAATGAAATAAGTTATCTATTGGCACGAACAACGAGAAGATACTTTATTACGAAGTAATTTATATTAACTGTTGAATTATTTGAATGACCATCTCAATAGTCCAAAACATTCTTAAATAAGTCTCACTAATTATTTTATGTGCAACTTTATTTTCATTCTTAAATGAATCTCATAAACCTAACAACGTTTATATTTCTATTTCTTCTAACAATTTTTTTTTTCATTTTTTAATGATGACTCACAACTTTAAGAATGATATTTACTTAGCTTACCCTTACGAATTAAACAAGAACAAATAACATGTTTATTTTGCTACAAATGATTTTTGTTGTTATCATTGTGGTCCTTAAGACGCAAGACTTTGATTGTATTTGTGAGAATGAATATATTTGGTATACAATAACCAGCCAACCTTCTTACCAAGAGGGTGTCAGACTCCTCTTCATTAATGGAGAGGTAACTACAATTTTTCCTTTTAGTTTGAAAGGTAAATTTATCTTATCATAATAAACATAAGGATATAAGTATAAAAGCATATTATATTTTCTTTGGTTTTTGGCATCACTTATCTCTCTGTTATTTGAGATGAATCTCATTCTATGAACAAATGATGCAATAATGCTATAAATTATGATTTTTTTCGCCAATGATTTTATGGGCATATTTATTCTTTTAGGTATTAGACTAATCTTATTTAATCTACTCTCCATATTAAATTTTCTAATGGTCTCCTCCAAATATCTTCAATATATTAATTTCTAATTATATATTATCTAATATTGTATCCACTCATGTTTTTACATGGAGTTACTCTCCCATTTTATTATCCAATATTCAGTCAAATATATTATTGTGTGTCTTATAGTTTTTCACTAAAACTTCCTCTTAAAACTTGATTAATATATTTCTATTAGATATGGGACTCAGCATTCCATTATTTCATTCTCCTGACTTTCTTAAATTCAATCTCTGGCTCTCGCTGTCATGTTCTCTTTGCAATGGAGTATACATAGAATAGCGTCAAGAGTCAATGTACGATTTAGAGATTCAAATCTTTAGTATTATGGGGATTGCATAATTCGTGAAATTAGTATCTGAGAGGTCTTCATAATTTATTTATTTTTTACTTTTAAGCAAACATTAAACATCGATTTTAGCTTTGTACTATAATTGTTCTTTTTTTTTTGTACAAAAAAAGGGGTTTGATTGTCAAATACAAAATTAATGCATCTCATTTGCAAACAATTTACGATCACGTTTTTTGTTTTTGAAGAATACAATACAATCACATGTTTATTGTTTATATATAGATTAATCAGCCTTAATAACCTTGATATAGTAATACTTGTTGTCTGGTTATTATTAGTACATTTTTAACTTGCTTGGTTGTTGATCGTCAGTGTCTTATTCAATTGCTCGCAGTTATATATTGATCGAACTTGCAAAATGACATGTTTCACTTGTCATACTTTTACTAATGCAATTGCTAACTTCTTCAAATAAAAAAATCTGGTGCCTACAATCTAGACTGACAACTTTTGTTGATAATAAACGTACAGCTGCATTTTGAAATTAGTATGTTTATGAAGAGGAAAATGATATATCCCTATTAAATTCTTCTACTCATCTTTTTATTTAAAAGAAAATATTAAATATTACAAAATGATATTTTATTTATTACTAATTTATTTACAAGTGATATATATTATTTTATTATGAGTAAAAGATATAGAATATATCATTATTCTTCTTAAAATGATTGGGTTGCTTCAACTTCCTTGAATTGGTCAAACATACTCATATATACAAGATTGAAAACATGTTAGACCACTTATCTTACCAAAGGTATATTACTTAGCCTATAATAGGCTAGATTTTCCAGTAAGTATGTTAGACTCAAGATTTTTGGGCTTAATATGTTAGACTTTATCTAAAAGTAATATTAAACCTAGAGATGACAATAGGGCGAGAGAGACAAAGGTAATACATACCCTTATTCATACCTGCACTATTTGTTGGTATCCACACATGTAACTGATATTTGTGGGTATCCAACGAGTTTTCATTTTTAATTATATTTTTATATATTTTATAATAATCAATATATAAAAATAATTATTACTTGAGTAATATAATATGTATATGATAATTTTATGATTATTTTATAATAATCAAATCACTAAAATTTATTATGAAAATAATAATAAAATAGATCAAATATAATATTAAAACAATAACAAACAAGTATAAAATATGTAATTAAAATATATATGCGAGTACCCCTGGACAATATTACGATATTTATTTTCGTCGATAAGTTATTTTTGTGTGTATCCATTGTGAGTATTTTGAGGAGTACCCATGGGTCGGAACATGTATCTTCATATTGGAAACAATCCTCCGAGCTGTGAACATCAATATGTATGTAGAGTGTGAATACCCAATTTTGTTCAGCCCAAAATATATTTTTTCAAAAAAATTATAAACAAATAAAAAATATTTTTTTGGCTTAATGACCCAACACATAAAATTTCAATTTGAATTTCAAAAATAGGTTTAATTGAATTTTCTCACAAAATTGTTTCCAAAAATAAAAAATGAAAACAATAGTAAACATGTTTGCATTTGAATTAAACATATGCTAAAATTCCTATCGTATAAAAATATAAAACCACACCATTTTTCTTTCCTAACAAATCACAATCCATTAAAAAATCATTTCATTCTAAAAAAAATCCTCTAGCAATCATCCAATCTAAAAAATCATTCACTCATCGTCTATTTCCAAAACTCATTCATCCATAATCCCAAAATTCTCTCGTAGGCAACAAATTCATATCATCTATAACAATCTCAAAATCTTCCACACACAACCACTCATCAATTTCTCATTCATCTTTCGATGAATCACATATCCACAAGAATTTCATCCAGAAAGTCTTTCATCCATCATCTATCCCAATAATCATCAACCATTCTCTCAATAAAAAATACATTCATCAATTATTTTCTTCCCTAAATATCATCTTCCACGCACAATCATCAAAAAACAACCATCTTCAACCAAAAGACAATAATCTAAGATCTCTCATACACAAAAATGAGAAAAAAAACACAAAGAAACTAAAGAGAAATTATAATTGTATTAGAATACACTGCACAGAAGCTTCAATTAAATTTCAAAGTCATGTCTCTGAGTTTGTTTTTGCACACAAACGTCTTACATGTCTGCTCGGCATTGATTAACCTTTTTTGCACTACTTTTCCTGAGAGTTGCAACATTCCATTGTTGTTGGAATCAGTATGAGAGGTATATCATTTTCATTACTTTCTTTTATATTAGGTTTATTTGTGTTATCAATAATTGCATTAGTAATAATAATTGTCATTATTGTAACATATAACTATAACTATATAAAAAAATGTATAAACAATACACTATTTGCATACACATTACAACATTCTTTTTAATATATATTTAATTTTAAAGCAAAATAGGTAATTAATTAGTTTCTCACCATATATCAATTGAAAACTTATTCAAAATATATAAAAAACAAAGATCTATGAGTCAATAAAATAATGAAATCACATTAACACAATTTTAAGATATGAGATGTGGTATCGGACGTAAGGGTTATGCTTCGCTCATATTAAAAAAATGGTTGTTAAATAAAAAAAAATGGAATTCCTTAACTAAATTTTAATGAGATACAATATCGGACGTAAGGGCTATGTTTCACTCATTTTGAAAAATAATAATTTAAACGTTACTTCTTTTAAGAAATAAAATCAACTCAACAAAAAAACTTTTTCTATCCAAAGAACTACGTAATCTTGATTCACAAAAAGGGATACGTAGGACCAAGATCACTCTTTTTAGACATAATAATAAGATAAAGTTTTTTTTGTTGGTAAAAATATAATAATAACACAATTAATAATTCATGCAATATAGTAGGGTATCAAAGTCCAAGGCCCAATGCGATTGGGCCAAATATTTTTCAACATTTTTAGGGGAAAAATGTAGTGGCGACTCTAATGAGGTCGTGTAACTGAAAACCGGGGCGTGATAGCTGACGACTTTGCTGAGAAATGTTTTTAAGAGAGTCAGACCCATAAAAATTAAATGCATGGATTTTTATTTTTATTTTTAGTTTATTTTATAGTTATCTTTTACATCATATTATCATATTAGCATAAGTATATGCTCTATACTCAAGCATTAGATTAGAAGGGACACCTGCCTTGTCGGTGAGGACTTGGGGCTTCACTTACATTGACATGATGAAACGCCTAGGTTGTTACCAAATATCATGGGCCTTACTAGTGTGGACTACAAGCCTCACTTGTAATCCCTAGGGTATTTGGGTTTCATCTCTATGTGATTGGATGCAATCTGGACATCTTATAAGTAGGCCCTTTAAGATATTTTATATAAAGGCCTTATATCCCCACCCTAGGGTTAGAGTCTTAGATAACTCAAAACCTATTAAGTATACCATATTTTTGATAGTGAATACATACATGCATATATTCATTCATTTGTGCATTCAGTCAAGAATAAAATTTCCATTTATTGGCTTATCCATTACATTCAAAAATTAAAAAAATCTTCATTAATTGACTCATGTATTTATTCATTATATTCAAGAATAAAATTTTCATTGATTGACTTATGGATTTATTTATTGCATTAAAAAACAAATAAAAAATCTTCATTAATTGACTTATGCATTTATTCATTTCATTCAAGAATAAAACCTTCATTGATTGACTTATGCATTCAAAAATAAAAAATCTCCATTAATTGACTCATGCATTTATTCATTATGTTCAACAATAAAATCTTCATTGATTGACTTATGCATTTATTCATTGCATTTAAAAATAATAAAAAATCTTCATTAATTGACTCATGCATGTATTCATTGCATTCAAAAATAAAAAATCTCATTGATTTACTTATGCATTTATTCATCGCATTCAAAAATAAGAAAATATTCATTAATTGACTCATGCATTTATTCATTATATTCAAGAATAAAATCTTCATTGATTGACTTATGCATTCAAAATTAAAAAATCTTCATTAATTGATTCATGCATTTATTGATTACGTTCAAGAATAAAATCTTCAATGATTGACTTATGCATTTATTCATTGCATTCCAAAATAAAAATATTCATTAATTGACTTATGGATTCATTCATTACATTCAAAAATAAAAAATCTCATTGATTGACTTATGCATTCAGAAAGAAAAATTATTTCATTCATTCAATTATGCATTCATTCATACACTTTTATAAATAATACATCATTCATACACACTCCCCTATTCATTTATTCATATATTAGTAAAAAAAAATATTCAAACATTCTACTTCATACATTACTATAACATTTCATATATTACCATATCATTACATTCATCGTTGCAAATCTTCTCATATAAAAAACATTTCATACATGCATTCAAAGTCAGACATATCATAAATTGCATTTTTAGTGGTCTTATGCATTTATACACCTTATACATTTAAAAAGATTTGCATCATCACACTATTCATACATCTCAACATATGCATAGTCATACATGTTCCTTGCATTTCATGCATCATTTCAAGTTATATGTTGCATATCAATCCATGTAACATGATAAAAGAAATGTCCACCTCATGCACATTTAGCATCAATAAAAATTATTTCTCTACATGCATTTCATGACCATATTGATAAGGGCACTCATCAATTGAAGAGTTGGTTTTAAGAATACTATTTCTAGACTCGACTGAAAGTGATCAGAGTCGAACATGAAGAAATTCAAGAAGATAGAGATGTGATGCAATTTATCCTATCCCACCTAAAATTGGAGGCCCATTAAATTTTCATTTGACGATCCAGTCAAGGCCAAGCCCATCGACACTTACCCGTGTTTCCTTTTTCATGAAAATGATTTACTCTCAAATGCATATTTTTTTAACAAGTATGTCCTAATGCATTGGTCATGCAAATTTCACCATCTCATACCTCACCTTACCAACCATATTAACTTAATCACATCAACCGGAAAAAAACACCACAAAATAAAATCAAATAAAATTAATCTATGCATTAATATAAGATATTTGATTCAAAAATAAAATGGAACATGATGCAAATATAAAACATAAAATGATGGGCATTTTTAGGCAAATATGTTAAATGACACGAGGCATTTTTTGTTAACTTCCAAACACTAAGAAGATATCCCTAGTCACCCCATTTGAGTCTAGACATCATCAAAGGAGATGATTTTTTTAATAGCCCTTAATATGTTAATAACCATGGAATCGTTTTCCTTGACATTCAATTATTGAAAGAAAAAATATTATTTCACGTCAATCATGTAATAAAAGGACAAGAGAATAGAAAAAAATGTCTCTTGCTTAAAGGGCCAAAAAAAGAAAAACAAAACAAAACAAAAAAAAAATCCGATGAGAATCCTCAATTAATATCTCAGACAGAAGTTAGGGCAAAGTCAAATGCAATATGAATAACCATAAAAGGAACGGCTTTTCATGAAAAAAGTTTTCCTAAATTCTAGGCCATTATTATCACATTCCTGAAAATTTTCTTAGTAGTTGAATTTCATGCTAGATAACTATTGAAAATAGGATAAAGAAGAAAGGTGAAAGATGAGTATGAGAAATACATGTTTTGAACCTTATATCATTTTCTTAAAAGCCATTAGTCTAGCCACGAAACAAGCTTAAAAAGACATTATCGATGACTTATTCACCTAAGATGTGCATCATGAAAAAACGCTGACTCCACTAAGCTAATAAAATTTAGATAAAAATATATGATCTTTAATGCATAAGTTAATAATTATTTTCCCACTATTATCATAGCCACCACCACATCTACTATTAGCCAAGCACAAATTTAATTCTACCATAGCTACCACCACATATACTATTAGTCAAACACAAATCACCGCCACCACATCTACACAAGCCAAAACCCAAAAAAAAACCAGCATTACCACATCACCACTCATAACTTAAACATTTCCTAAATTTGCATTGATCATTGCTTTAGTATTTCTTTTTAAAGAGTTATGCATAAAATAAGGAGCACTAAAAGCAAAGGAAAATTAGAAGTCTCTCAAACTGGGCCATTTTTTTTGGGATTGATATCACTTTCTAGTATAAAGTCAAAAGAAGCTCAAACTAGGATAATTTTTGGGTTGATCTCATTTTCTTATGAAAATTTATAAAAAACTCAAAACTAGGACAATTGTGATGTGACTTTTCATGACTCAATAAGTTGATTCGATCACAAGAAGCCAAAATCCCTCAAATAAGAAGAATTATGATCCTAAGTTATCATCTTCAAGGACAACTTCAACAATGACTTATGCTTCCTATAAATAAGACCATCACATCTGAGGGTGTTAAAAATAAAATTGTAAGGTTGAAAACCCGCAAGGGTGGCCTAAGGAAAAGATAGCGGTACTAAGTCGAAAACCTGAAAATGTGATTTAGTATCATTACAAAAAAAAAAAAAAAAAAAAAGAATTCCTCGCAGATACCTCCATTAGGTATTCTAGGCAAAAATTAGAGAAAATAAAATAAACACCCTCAAGATGAAGACTTGCTACTAAACAAATTGAGGCAGCTTTTTGGAGAACCTAATTCTGGTGAAAGTAGACAAAATAAACACATTGGAGAATTTGTTGTTGTTATAAGAAAACCCATACTCTGGCAAGAATTCCTCAACAAGGCTACACTGGGCAAAATAGATGGACTTATTCATTCTCCTCAATATTATATTGGAGCAATTTTATGGATCACCTTCAGATGAAGGCATCCTCAAGTAAACTGAGGAAGATTTTGATGAAAAACTATGGTACCAATCGACATCAAGCAACAAAGGTCACTTCAGTCAAGTCTGTAGCAGTTGATGAGTTTCATCCAAAAATAAATCATGAGTGATACATTAGAATATTAGCGCATGTGTCTTACTCATCATTCCATAACATTCAAACAAAACATATAGTACTCATATCATACATGACATAAATCAAATACTCTCATAATAGCATCAAACAATAATGCGTATTCACATTAATCAAACAATACATATACATGACATAATAATATCAAAAAAAAACATATACACGATATATAAACAATGCATATGTAAGACATACAAATATTAAATCATATCAACATTCAAGTCACACTCACGTTAATCATAAAAACATCAACATGAAATTCATGCATACATAAACATTCAAACAAGAACACTCATAATCACCTAATTTTCTTATGCTAAACATCAACCACCTATCATGAACACTCATCAAACACCTAATTTTCTTATGCTAAACAAGAAATCCATGCACACATATCCTAAACAATCAAACCATTCTACTATTCATCCGAACCATTTTCAAATTGTACCTTCGACGACCCTGTGCTTGACGAACTCGAAGCCAATCTTTTCAGGCTCTATGCGTGACCTTTTAAAATTTGAGGGTCATGTGCTTGACGACCTCAAATTGTGCCTTCGGGGACCCCGTGTTTGACGACCTCGAAGCCAATCGTTCTAGGCTCTATGCCTAACCTTTTAAAATTTGAGGGTCCCGTGCTTGACGACCTCAAATTGTGCCTTCGAGGACCCAGTGCTTGACGACCTCGAAGTCAACCTTTTCAGCCTCTATGCCTCACCTTTTTAAATTTGAGGGGCCCGTGCTTGATGATCTCAAATTGTGCCTTTGAGGACCCCGTGCTTGACAACCTCGAAGCCAATCTTTCCAGGCTTTGTGCCTAACCTTTTAAAATTTAAGGGCCCCGTGCTTGACGACCTCAAATTGTGCCTTCGAGGACCCCGTGCTTGACGACCTCGAAGTCAATCTTTTCAGGCTCTATGCCTAACCTTTTAAAATTTGAGGGCCCCGTGCTTGACGACCTCAAATTGTGTCTTCAAGGACCCCGTGCTTGACGACCTCAAAGTCAAATTCTACAGCCTCTGTGCCTGAACTTTTTAAAATTTGAGTGCACCGTGCTTGACCACCTTAAATTGTGTCTATGAGTACCCCGTGCTTAACGACCTCGAAGTCAATCTTTCCAGGCTTTGTGCCTCACCTTTTAAAATTTGAGGGTCTCATGCTTGACGACCTCAAATTATGCCTTCCAGGACCCCGTGCTTGACGACCTCGAAGTCAACTTTGCAGGCTCTATGCCTCACCTTTTTAAATTTGAGGGGCCCATGCTTGACGACCTCAAATTGTGCCTTAGAGGATCCTGTGCTTGACGACCTCTAAGTCAACTTTCTCAAGCTCTGTGCCTGACTTTTAAAATATGAGGGGCCCGTGCTTGATGACCTCAAATTGTACTTTCGAGGATCCCGTGCTTGACGACCTCGAACAAAATCTTTCGTATCTCGCTCTTTATCTCAACAACAAAAATGTATTTCGAGCCTTAACAAAATCAACATTCATTTCTTTACTAGTTACTTATCGGGACAACACCTCAAACTTCAATTTGCATAATGTCCAATAAGCAACAAGAAAAATAGGGGCAGCTGTGAATACCCAATTTTATTCGGCCAAAATTACATTTTTTTCAAAAAATTATAAACAAATAAAAAATGTTATTTTGGTTTAATGACCCAACACATAAAATTTCAATTTGAATTTAAAAAATGGGTTTAATTGAATTCCCTCACAAAATTGTTTCCAAAAGTAAAAAAAGGAATTTTGAAAAGAGTATTTAATTGATAATCAATAACTTCATGATGACTTATATTTTATTCATCTTCGTTTTTTATTTAAAGAGAAATTTAAAAATAGTTTTTAAGTGACTTAATGATCACTTATTAGTTAGAATAAATTCTTCAAAAAATGTTTAAAATGACAAATTTCATTAATTCTCATGCATATGGTAAGAATAAGAAGAAAAAACATTTGTTACGACCATACAAAAATAATAATGCTTTTATAAGGTTTGCATGAAAATTAAATCCAAATCTAGTTTTTTCAAATTAAAAGTTATTATTTCTACACTAACGTAGGTTAAAATAATTTTAGACTTTTTAAGAAAAATTGTTTGGGCATTTTAATTGAAAAAATACATTTTTAAGGTTCCCAAAAAAGAAAAATATATATTATAAATTCATTTTGAAATTATTGATTACTTGGAATTTTTAAATATTATGTCATAATGATGAAATTTAAAATATTGAAATTCTTTTTAATAGTAAAAATCAGGTGTCATTTTTTCTCTCATTTGAATTAATTAGGAGATTGCATTTTAATTAAATATGTGCTAAAATTCCTAGCCTATAAAAAGATAAAACCATAGCATTTTTTCTTTCCTAACAAATCACAATCCATTAAAAAATCATTCATTCTCAAAAAAATCCTCCAGCAATCATTCATTCTAAAAAAATCCTTCACCCATCGTCTATTTCCAAAAATTATTCATCCACAATCCTAAAAATCTCTCATATACAACAAATTCATATCATCCATAACAATCCCAAAATCTCCCACACATAACCACCTATCAACTCAGTCATCAATTTCTCATTCATCTTTCAGTGAACCACAAATCCAAAAGAATTTCATCTAGAAAGTCTTTTATCCATCATCTATTCCCAATAATCCTCAACAATTCTCTCAATAAAAAATACATTCATCCATCATTTTCTTCCCTAAATATCATCTTCCCGCACAATCATCAAAAAATAATCATCCTCAACCAAAAGACAATAATCTAAGATCTCCCATACACAAAAATGAGAAAAAAATACAAAGAAACTCGGGAGAAATTATAATTACATTAGAATAATTATAGAGAAGCTTCAATTATATGTCAAAGTCATGTCTCTGAGTTTGTTTTTGCACACAAACTTCCTACATGTCTGCTAGACATTGGTTAACTTTTTTGCACTACTTTTCCTGAGAGTTGCAACATTCCATTGTTGTTGGAATCAGTATGAGAGGTATATCATTTTCATTACTTTCTTTTATATTAGGTTTATTTGTGTTATCAATAATTGCATTAGTAATAATAATTGTCATTATTGTAACATATAACTATAACTACATCGAAAAAATAAATGTATAAACAATACACTGTTTGCATACACACTGCAACATTCTTCCTAATAAATATTTAATTTTGAAGCAAAATAGGTAATTAATTAGTTTCTCACCATATATCAATGGAAAATTTATTCAAAATATATATAAAACAAAGATCTATGAGTCAATAAAAAATGAAATCACATTAATACAATTTTAAGATATGAGATGCGGTATCGGACGTAAGGGTTATGCTTCGCTCATATTAAAAAAACGGTTGTTAAATAAATAAAAAAATGGAATTTCTTAACTAAGTTTTAATATGAGATGCGGTATCAGACGTAAGGGCTATGCTTCACTTATTTTAAAAAATAATAATTTAAACGTTACTTCTTTTAAGAAATAAAATCAACTCAACAAACAAACTTTTTTACCCAAAGAACTACGTTGTCTTGATTCCCAAAAATGGATACGTAGGACCAAGATCACTCTTGTTAGACATAATAATAAGATAAAAAAAATTGTTGGTAAAAATATAATAATAACACAATTAATAATTCATGCAATACAGTAAGGTACCGTTCAAACGGGTAATTAGGGTGTTAATACATTCCCTAGTGTGTAATCGACTCCCGAATATGGATATCAAAGTCCAAGGCCCAATACGATTAGGCCAGTGGCGACTAATAAGATCGTGCAACCAAAAATCGGGGCGACATAGGGCTAACTCTCTCAGCGAGTATTTTTCATCAACAAGACTCGAACCTGAGATCTTGCTTAAGGAGAATCAAACATGTACCATTTGAACCAATATTCGTTGGTATTTTTAGATAAATTAAATATTCATCTAAATGAATATACATTAGATATAATATATAATTTGAATATATCTATATACTGTATTATATCCCTTTAATTTCCATAAAATTTTAATGGATTAATTTCAACGTGTATAATTTTCTTAGATCGGGCATTTTGGATATCCCTTTCCCTAGCTAGGTTTTTTTTTTCCAAATGTTCACCTCTGATTATAATCAAAGAAATCATGGTGGAATATTGTGAGTAAGAGGTTAATACATTTTCTGGGTGTGCAACAAAAGTACTAACTTTATTACATATTTTTTTATATTTTATTTATTTTTAATATTTTTCAAATCTTTGATGTTTAATAAATCCAACGTATAATTATAATCTATTTTCCCAAAAAATGCTTTTACAAATTACTTGTTATTTTTTCTATTTTTCTTTAACACAGTTTTCTACATTAATTTTTTTTTACATTGTTTAATAAAAAATTGTGTCAAAATAGGAAATATGAATGATTTATTTACACTAAAGTTACCAAGTTAAATTACATTTAATCTTATTGATTCAATTTTTTAATCCAACATATTAATGATTAAAAGAGGTAATGAGATAAAAGGTAAAATCCTATATTGCTTTGAAATTTCACTTATTTAATCTGTTGGATTAAAAAAAAGAATGGACCAGATTAGGTGTAACTAGACCTAGACCCTCACCTCATGCATTAAAGATGAAATAGGGTTAAATATATTTAGGTATCTCTGCAGAAGTTTTTGTATGCTGAGGACTGAGAAGCATCCACCTTTTATTGATATGGAGAAGCAAGAGCCACTAAAGACAGGTCTTGATGCTCCACTTCACGCCATTGGATTCGAGTTCGATGAAATATCAGCCCATAGGGTCGCTGGCCATCTTCTTGTTACCCTCAAGGCTTGTCAGGTAAACCTTCCTTTTCTCTCTTTCCTACCATCCAATCACTATAAACTCCACTTTCTTCTTCCAAACTTTCTTCCTTTTCAATGCATTTAGGTGTCTATTACTCTATTGTTTTTATGAGTTTAATGGATATGCATCGTTAGAGTTTTTGACAGTGGATTAATGCTGTCGAAGTATTATCTATTATTATATGTATTGTTAGGATTTTTGACACATAAATGATGGATTAAAGTGTAAAAAGAATAAAAAAAACTTTACAATGTTATAGAACACCTAAATTTCTATTTATTTATTTGTTGAAGTTATGAGAGTTAATTTCGTAAAGTTCATTTTCCTGAAGAGTATGTTTGAACAAGTGTTTTATGTATTGTTGCTTGAATAGTGTTATTTAAGGATGAAGCTTGGTTCTGCTTAAGGAAGATTTTGGTTTGATTCTGTTGATTAAAGATGTTTTATTGTACTTAACTAAGCACAATCTTGCAGCCTCTCGAGGTTTTACATGGAGGAGTATCAGCTTTGATAGCAGAGGGAACTGCAAGCATGGGAGCTCACATTGCATGTGGTTTTCAAAGGGTTGCTGGGATTCAACTTAACATCAACCATTTGAAACCTGCTGAACTTGGTGACCTTGTTTATGCTGAAGCCACCCCCATCAATATTGGCAAGACCATTCAGGCAATTTCTTCTCTACTACTTTTACCTTATATCTGAATCAATTTAGTAAATTTTCAAAAAATATTTATAGTGTTTGAACCTTCATGACATGCTTTTATTTATTTATCTATCCGGTCATATTGGTTTTTGAGCAGGTGTGGGAGGTGCAGCTATGGAAGAATGATCTTTCAAAGTCCAAGAACAAAATCTTGGTATCATCTTCTACAGTTACTCTTATATGCAACAGGCCAATACCTGAGCACTCAAAAGCCAATATTGAAAAGATCAAGGATATGTTTGCAAAGCTGTGAAGTTAGAGGAGATTCATATTTAAAGCAAGATTTTAGTGAGCAACGTTTCTTCATTCTTACTTAAAGAGGGAATAATTTGTTTTCCTGAAAAAGTTTCAAGATATATCTATATATAAAAGCTTTATGGAATCTATTATTTGTGTCTGATTTAAAACCCTATAATTAGTGATTCAGCTTTAATTTCCCAACATTTTCGAAGTTTTCAAGTGTAAACTTCAAAACTGTAAAAAAAATGTTTATTCTGTACATTACCAGGAATAACCGAATCCCTTCCCCTATCATTACTCAGGACATCAGAAAAGGTCTTTTTACTCGATACCATGTAAATTAGTGTGGTGGATTTTTGTAGGTGTTACACTAGGTTTTGATCTGTGACATCAAAAAAGGTCTTTTTACTTAATCTAGTCTTGTAAGTAGGGTTGTGGGGTTGTAGTTTTAGCACCCGATATAACTTGTGGACTTTTTAAACTCATCCTGCGTGGACTAAGGCTAACTTTTGACATGTCTAATCTAATCTAATCTCTATTACTACAGCCATGACCAAAAAATGAAAGCTATTAGGTTGTGTTTGGCACACCACAGTGCCACACACATGACTAGAATAGGATGTCTTGTTTTGTCTTATGTCATACGAGGAGAGCTCAACCCAAAAAACTAATCAATTAATGGAAGAGCTTTATGGTATAAATACCACATTAAATTTAATATTCTACTCAATATGGGACTCCTAACATCTAATTTGATGTTTTTCAATGGAACCAAAATATTGGACCTGGATCCGCACAAATGCCATCTTTGTTTTCCTGTATATATTTTTTGTGACCAATATTTCATGCAGTCACAACAGCAGATACAAATCCTAAAATGTTTTTCTTTTCACTTTTATTAACTACCTCTTATAAAGTTAAAAGTACAAGTATCAATATAATGGAATCATCTCTATCCTAACGAGTCTCAAAGTACAAGAGAAATACTAATTTTCTAAATGAAGTCAAATCTTTTTCCCAATTTTAATTGATTCCAAACAATGGCTACTGGGCAGTATTCCCAATATAATCTGAAAGGTACAACAACAATAGTTAATGCCTTTTCCCAGAGTGATTGGTTCACTAATGTTTATTACTGAACAGAAAAATCAAAAGTGATTTCCTTATCATGCAACATTAGATTTTTTAATTTCCCACAAGGTGTAAAGAGTCAGCCAATAGTGACACCATATGTAGAGCCTAAGGTTCTGCAAAAAGCATGAAATATTTGCATTCATGGCAGCTACAGTTCTCAAAACGGCCACATGATGCAGTCTCTACAATAACAAGTTGTGCATCATTGCAGCCTTGCGGGTTATTCTGAAACTGGCATCTTTCAGAACTCTGGCATATCATAGGTTAAGTGTAAACCATTTTTTCAATCAGTGAAATTAGGTTTGGTTTGGTCATACTCAAAACATATTAAACAATGAAACTATTTAATAACCAAGGGGAGTGTCACTGCCCTTATGAACAGGTGACATTCACTTCGAATATAATTTTTGACTTAGTACAATATTTGAAGATCCAATGAAGTTTTACATCATTAAGTTAACATATGTTATATCATAAACTATGTTGTATCATAAGTGTTCCATCTCAATGTTGAGACCAGTGTTTCAAATTGAGGATCACATCACGTGATGTGATTGCAATATTGCACTTGTAGTGACCGTCACAACCGCATCACACCATAATTATAATATGATACTGAATCACAGTGATTCAACCATATCGGGCTGCAACATAACTGCATCAGACCGCATTTGAACTGCATCAGGCCACAACACAATCGCATCAGGCTACATCATACTGCATTCATGTCAAAAATATGTTTTAGCTCACAAAATAATTCACACTGCAATTACCGCAATCGCACTAACCACAACCGTAATCGCGACTGTAACCGCAATTTAAAACACTAGTTGAGACTAGTTAACGTCGTTCGACATCTGGAATTTTGACCCATCACCGGACAATAAGATATGGCCTATATAGTTGTTGATCATGTTTAGATGGTCAACCTATCTCCAGGAAAAAACGACACTGACTAGACATGGCTTAATCAACATTTGTCTTAGTCACAACCATTTTACAAGATTGAACATGCCGCCTAAATAGAACAAAACCTTACCACAAAATTGAACATGTTGTGGGAGCATCATAGACCACTCCTTGTCACACGGCACTAGCAGGCCTAGCATTTGGCTGCAATAGTCTGAACAAGGCGAGACAAGGCGACCCAAGAGTCAGAGTACAAACAAGTACAGACACAGGAGAGCCACTCAACATTATTAAAGCTTACCCGGCCACTGTGAGCAAAAACATGGCATGACGGCTCACATATATTAGAGCGTCCATTATGGAGTATATCTCAACTCAACCTCTCTATAAATAGAAGATGCTACTCATAAGGAACAACACTTACACTCTGATACTTTCACTCTACTTCTCTCTACATATTTTCACTCATACTGACTTGAGCTTCATATTATCTTTTCAAATATCCACCGAAGACGGTTGAAGACCGACTCTTGCCGGATACAACAAGAAGATCAATACTCTAAAGAACCATCTCCATAAAAATAAGGTTGTGACCTTCAAAGGACGACTTGATTCAGAATTTCAGATTGGTGCAATGATACACTACAAAAAATCATTTGTGCATAACAAGATCACTGATTCGACTACTGAATGGAGCACCAAGTGAAGCTTATTTTTGGAATTCTGGTCCAGCAGTGTGCAGGTTCTGATGTATTTTAATTGCTAGCTAGTGTTTAACTAGTTGATCACACCATCTCTTCCATTAGAAGCAAGCTTCCTGTGATCAAATTTTGATTCTATGTACTTTTTCTGATCCATTCCAGTATTCAGAAGAATTATGGAAGTTCATTATGCTAAGTATGTCAAAAAAATTGCCTGTTTTTTTTTTAGTAATTCAACCTTTGTCTATAATATGAGTCATGTTACATGATAAGAATGAGAAAAAGCAGATCATTGCCTTACGTTGAGTTAGGAGCAACATGCTCCAACCTTTGACTACCAACCATCCACTTTTTCTCATTTTCCACTTACATTGACCCCTTTCCCTCTATGACACTGCTTTTGACTCTGGTGGCTCCTTCTCTCACCCTTACCTTAAATCCCACCTCTTAAGTTTTTCTCTGGATTGAGAAGATCTCTGTGTAATTCATCCAAACCCCAACCATTGAAGAGACATCATTGGTGGTGTTCTGGCTATGAAGATGGTGGAGATGGTGATTCATTAAAGTGGATGATGTCTAATAATTTGCAAAAGAGTTTATTCAACTCCTTAGACCATTCATAAAGCATACAAAAAATGTTTCTCTTCCTCAATGTTTGAGTTACTATTTTGTAGAAATTTATAATTAGATGAAGTCTCTGTAAAATAATCTAGGAGGTGCGTAGATTTTTTATAAAAAATTAATTTGGTCACTCAAATTTTAGCTCCTAGTATTTGATTCATACAAAATTAAAAAGTTCAAAATATTCCCAAATATATTAATTTGGTCTATCGGGAAATTCAGGAGCAAACAAAGTAATATTGGCTCGAAACTATTATTCTACAATAATTTTTTTAGAAAAAACTTATATGTATACAACATACATCATGTTATATTTAGAGATAAATAAAATCATATTGTCCTAAATTTTATGTAGAAATAAATTTGTAATATGGTGTAAAAAATTTATTTATTGTATTTATGTAGATATATATGTCACCACCAACGAGAGTTAGTTCAAGTAATATATGTTTGATTTTTCTTAAGCAATATCTCGAGTTCGAGTCTAATGGATGGAAAAAATATTCACTAAAAAGGTTAGTCTCATATATTTATATATATTTTCAGTTCAAATAGAATTTACATTCAGTGTAAGATTACATGTGAGAAACAAAAAAACAAATATAGATATATCACACACAAGTCTAATAATTTTTTTATTTTTATTTTGAAAATCATGAGCTCCACGTTTCTGGAATTCGTGCCGCTATCATGTGATTGTGACTTGAATCTGTTTACACGATTACTTAAATACTATCAACTACCGGAAGTCATTTCTCCAACAACATATAGTTAATATCCTAATTTGACTAACATTTCTTAAATACATGTATCAACTATTTTTACAATTTTCATACAAAAACTTAAAAGGATTAAAAGATTTAGACTAAAATATATAAATATAGAATAAGGGGAGTTCACATAATTTAATTTCCAAGTCGCTGATTTGATAAATTTTAACAAAATGCTTTCAATGATAGAATGAGATGAGATATAATCAAATGGTAAAGAAGGAACAAGTATCACATATCTCAAAAACTTCATACTTTTATCTTCTAAAAAAATTATATTTTCATATCCCAAGTCAATCACATTACAACAAGTAATCATAAAATTTATTTTATGTTTTTTCTTAACAAATTAGCAATTTTTGATAGGATTAATACATAATAAGACACCAAATCTTGGAATAGATAATCTTCCTTTGTAAAAAAGTTAGTAATCTAAAATGCAACTAAAATTGCCAAATTTAGTACTTAGTTAACGTCATATATACAACTAAATTTGCCTGAACTTAATACTTAGATAACATCAATTACTATTTATGCATTTCTTTTGCAATTGACATAATATTTACTATCTTACTCAGATAAACATATTGCATGAGCAATGCCATTTAATATTATTTTTGTCAGCATGATTTTTATTTTATTTCTTGTTTACTAACATTCATGGAGTAAAAGTTATCTATCAGGGTAATTTTATTTAGAGTGTAATATTTATATAATAATAGTGTAAAAATTTATACACGATTACTACATCATTTATTATTTATTTGTATTATTTTTTGAAAAATTAATGGTGATTAAATAAAATTGGTAATATTGCCCGATGGTATTTCATTATATACATTCAATTAAAAGGAAGTCGGCAAAGGCAAAAATATATATTTATCCTTGTTGTTGGTCATATTGATGGAATTATAGTCATAGAAATTGTATTAAAATCCAATTTATATTCCTACCATTGTACTTTTTCGTGTACTAAATGTGTCCTAATAGTCAAAGATAAATCCCGTGTCCATTTAAATTTGGTCACAATTTTGTTCGCATTTGGTCACTATATTATATTGTTCACATTTATGTGCACCCACTAAAATATTACATACTCTTAAGAAATAAAGACGCGCAAATATGTGGACCTTTGACAGTGATTTTGTTCCCACCTCCAAATGCAATCTAGAAACCTTCAATAATGGAAGTTACATACAATTTTCCTACAAATTATTCTACATCGTGAAAACTTTATCACATATTTTATACTTTTCTTATGGTCTATAAGGATGTGTAGGATATTTTCTTATATTTATTATTAGTTCAAGGAAGTTGCATTATACATTCTCCACTTTGCTAAGTCTAGTGCTATTGAGAAGGAGGAGGCAAAGGAAAACGTTGAACCTTGGCAAAATCGTCATTACAACTTCACCCTGCTGTTAGTTTAACTTACTCAGGTTATTCAGTTTTAGTGCTATGTGATATCATAGGTTTTAAGAATTGTACACAATGCTACTTATCCATTTCATTTCTATAAATATGAACAATATATTCTTTTTCATCAGTTGAGTAATATACATGTGATTGAAGGTCAAGTTCTGTATATATTGGGTAAAATATGTTGCTGTTCTGATAATTTTGGTTCATATAACATTACATGTGTGGTCTGCAGAGAAATATTTTGTTTTCCTAGGTCATGTGTATACTCACCATTGGTATTTGTTTTGTACTTTTGGATCACAACCTAGATTTATGCCTCTATCGAGAGTTTATCACTTTTTGTTGTAATTTTGAGTTGACTGCTAAAATTCATCTTTTATTATCATGTGACTAATTTGATGGAAAGGGAGTAAGATCTGGCCATAAAAAGAATCAGTCATATAGGATAACATGTGGTGGTGTTTAATGAATCTTAAAGTAGTACTAAGGAATTTATGAGGAAAAGTGGGGAAGTAGTGAGTTTCATGTTAAAAGATGATCAAGAGATTGAGATGATAAAACTTGTTTTCGGTGATTTTGATTTAGGCTAGACAAATTTGAACATCAAATGGATCTGACAATAACAAGACCATGATGTCCTAACAAGATGTTATGGTGGAGTAGGAGAAAGAGAGAGTGAGGTCTTGAAGAGTGGTTCTGAGTTTTGAGATAAGCCTCTCCAGGGCGGACAGGTATTTGCATGTCATAAATAGTGTTCCAAATCATATCCTGGACTAATGAAAACATGTGTCAGTTAACAAAAATTAAATGTTTTCATGTCCTTGCTTCTGTTATTTCCTTTTACAATCATTTGTATTCCAACAAATTCATAATTTGTTTTTAGCATCATGGAGATTGTTTGTTTTGTTCATATTTATGTTCAAGATTTAATAGCTTATAAGCCTTTGTTAAAGTGGCTTATGTATTGAATTCGAGTCCTACATGTTGTTCTTTAAGATATTATCATCTTCAGATTAGTTCCCTTAACAATCTTCCTTGTCATCTCTATGTAGACTCTATTCAGAATTCTTCCAAGCTCAAAAGCAGAGAGAATTAAAATTAAAATGGATCCTGCACAGATAATTTTATGGGGATCAACTCTGTGCATCATGATAGCAGTTCACTTTTCTATGAAGCTACTCTCAGAACATGTTCTAAATTGGAAAAAGCCAAATGAACAAAAAGCTATAGTAATTATCATCCTTATGGCCCCATTATATGCTGTGGATTCCTATGTTGGTTTGATAAATTTTTTTGGAAGTGAAGCATTCTTTACATTTTTGGACTCAATTAAAGAGTGTTATGAGGCTCTGGTAAGATTTTCATACATAGAAATTGGAATTTCTGTAACTTTTCAATTTAGTAATCTGATATATTACAACTTACTCAGTATATGCCTACAGGTGATTGCTAAGTTCTTGGGTTTAATGTACAGTTATTTGAACATTTCCTTGAGTAAGAACATTGTGCCAGATGAGATCAAAGGAAGAGAGATTCACCATTCATTTCCAATGACTCTTTTTCAGGTGCTTCATGCTCATCAAATATGTATAATGTTCTAATTTTGGTTTTGGTGACAAGTTTACTGTAAAACAAGCAAAGGATTTCATTAGAGAAGAATGAATATATTTGTTTTAGTAAAAACATTTTGTCCAGTTTTTTTTCTTTGAATCGGTGAAATCTTCTAGAATTTTGAAGTTTAACCCTACGAGTTAGAATACATGTTTCAAGTCTTTCCTTCTCACATGTTGCAGCCTCATACTACACATCTGGACCATCATACTCTTAAGCTTCTCAAGTCGTGGACATGGCAATTTGTTGTGTTGCGCCCGGTGTGCTCCATCTTGATGATAGCCCTACAATATTTTGAAGTATATCCAGATTGGGTGAATTGGACATTCACAATCATCCTAAACCTTTCTGTGTCACTGGCACTGTATTCTCTTGTTGTTTTCTATCACGTGTTTGCTAAAGAGTTGGCACCACATAAGCCTCTTGCCAAGTTTATATGCATAAAGGGGATTGTTTTTTTCTGCTTTTGGCAGGTATTTTCCTTTGCTTTTGCCTTTACCATGATTGATCCACCATAAGTTTTTGCACCTGTAAAATATGGATAGTCCTATTCAAAGTCACATTTTCATATGAAATACTGTATTTTGGTTTGATGACTTGCAATTTAGTTTTATTAATCTATCTAAGATTATGCACACTACATTTGTCATATCTAAGATTGTTTTGTTTTACTAAACATGTATTAGTTTAACAACTAATGTTCAATTATGTAGGGAATTGTGCTTAATCTCTTGGTAAAATTTGGAATAATACGGTCTCGATTTTCCTGGCTACCCGTGGAACGTATTGAGGAAGGCTATCAAAACATTCTTGTCTGTTTTGAAATGGTTTTCTTTTCTATATATCAGAGATCTGCATACAGTGTTGCACCATACAAAGTGGATAACAAGTCAAAGTGATTATAGAACATGGACTACTGTGTTAAAATTATCAATGCATTTTCAATATCAGTATGTTTTTTGTGACTTCCCCCTGGACAATTGTATTCATGAGAATAATAGCGAAATATGTCATCAATTAAATAAGATATACTTACATTGGTGCTACTTCTAATGATCTAGAATGTTTTATATTCAACATTTGTTCTTATATGTTCGCCTTTCACTGATCTTAAGTTTCAATTACTTTTGTTGGTTTTGCCTAAACAACAACCCTTTCATTGCAACTGCAAGTCATTCATATTATAACCTCTATATTTTGTCATGTGGTATCATGGCCTCCTTAACCTTTACATTTAGAGAGTAGACATAAAATTACTGAAGGATATTCATGTGGCACTCAGATACTTATAATGCCATAATTTAACTAGAATGATATTTACTATATCCACACCTTCCATTTTCTGACATAACAAGAAGCGTGGGCCAAAAAATGCAGGCAAAGTTTGAATTTTACCATATGGGTCTTAATCCAGCTTCCTTGTTTGGCCATGATGTGCGTGCAGCTTATTTTGAGTATTAAATCAATTGGAGATTTGGAAAGTAGCTGATAATTTGAAATTACTAATATTATCATAATTTTGGAAGGTAAAAAATCAATATTGTCAAACGCTAGGTGAAAAATACTGCATTGCCAAAGGCCAATATGTACAAACAGTAAACAAGCTTTTTCTTCAAGTTTTGGCCTTCAAGATCTGCCACTACCACAACGTGGTTACCAACTCTTTAACCTGTGTGTAAGAAGGAAACAAGAAAAGATAGCAGGATCAGATGGTACTATAAAAAGGCATAAAAAAATAACATAATACATAAAAATGTTCAATTGTGAAAGTTTAGGGGAACAATATCTCAGGATTCTAAGCTAAATAACATGCACATAGACCTCATCAGCACAATCACATTGCAGATAGTTATAAACCTAATATTGATTCTCCAACAACATACCATCACCAGTTCATAAAGACAGCCCAGCTAAAAGCAATTCCAACTCATTCTCCTGTGATTCAGTTCTCTGGCATAATAAAAGTAGAACACGATTAATCACTTATTAGAAGCGAATATAGTATGAAACCGTAATAAATGACACAAAGATGTATGACAAAACTACCTAAAGTTGGTAAAAAAAAGTACCTACATTTGCATACCTGACTTAACATAAGTTGCAAAGTTTTATTAAGAACCCTCATACGGTGAACAGTATATGTACTGTTTCGAGGCAAACGTCTCATTCTCTTCATTTCTTCATGAACTGCAGCCTGTTTTTTCTCAAACCGTGACTGTTGTTCGGGCTGGCAAATAGCTCCAGTAGTCTCAATCACTTCATCAGGGGAACTGCTAACCTTAACATGATCAAGCGGATGTCGAACATATACACACACAAAAATCAGACATCATAACTAAACCAGACAAACATAAATAAAAGAAAGACTCCAAGGGACATGCAATAATTCTACTACTCCAACCTTAGTCAATTACACGCACCAACATAAGTTGTTTTCCGGAAATATTCCACAAATTTTTCAACAACACTATTTTGACGTTAAGATGTTAATTAATTAGTCTTGAGATCTAAAAGGTTGAGACGAGGCCTAATTAACAAGAATTGTTGTAGAAACCAACTATTACCAATGCCTATTTGCAAACCATTGGTTGCACTACACATGATTAAAGCGATACAATACCAACAGACTGTAAGGACTCAATGCGACAAAAATATTTTAATTTTCCAGCTGAATTCAATTGTCATATCACCAATCCAAATGTAATGTAGTAATTATATACAACTAAATAAGATCCAATTCTAGACAGAAGCTTGTATTCATTTAACTTTTTTATCTACTTATCTTTTTTATTAACTATCAATTTGAAAACTTCACTAAGATTTATCAGCTAAATTTCATATCTAAAATGGCGCTAAGTAATTCAAAGATAGTGTACAACACAGTTTTAGTGAACGAAAGAATGAAATGCTCTTTTATCCCCCTCTCATTATGATTCATCTATCAATCCCTTTATATTATTATTATTACCAACTAAAAATACGAAAATTACATAAATTTCCCCCAGAACTAATACCCAGGAAGTAATATAACCCCGTAAAAGTGGAACTGGAAGTGAAAACAGAAAAGGAACAGAGTGAACAAATGAACATATCCAATTTTGGATGAAGATTTTTCGAAAAACTGGACAAAGTATAAGAATTGTGCTTTTTTCTATTATTCTAATTCTACATCTTAACAATTAATTTAAGAAAAAATATGTATAGAAAAACAGTGGAAACGGAACCCTAACATAGGAATAAAAGAAAGAAGAGAAGTTACATTAAGAGATAGAGCGTCAAGGAATGTGTTAGTTTTACGTGGCTGAAATTTGAAGGTCCCCGTCGTATGAGAAATACTCTTTTCATTCAAATCAGAGGGTTTGCGGGAAGAAGATGAAGGAGTTTTCTTCAGTGGCTTCATCGTGTAATGCCGGAAACTAAAATAAAAGAAATAGTGAATACTAACTGTTATTTATAAACTTGCGTGTGTAACGGATTTAAACTAAAAAAATCAAATACTCAGATATCATAAAAATAGGTAGTTTTTTTTTCTTGGTACAATGGAATAAATAAATAAAACAAGAAAAGCCTAAGAGAAAGATTGTCTTGAACCATATATATCTAAAAATCTTGAGGGACAGTGCTCCAAATCCTAAGTCTATTCAAAAAGTGTGAGTCAAACCTTGCTATAAAGTCAGTCACTTGATTAGTCTTACGGACAACAAAATCAATCTTTACTATCCAAACCCAAAATCAATCTTTATTATCCAAACCCGAGATAACCATGACTGGATGACCAAAACAACCTTCAATATTTGTTGATGACGAATATGAATACCTATGGACAGAAGTTGGACCACCTCTAGACAATCACTTTCCACACAAACTTTTTTAAAACTCATTTGCCAAGCAAGTTTCATACCATAATCCATAACCAAAAGCTCTACTAAAATAGCTTATCCAACACCTAAGTTAGCTGAAAAATCTTCAAGAATTACTTTGACTCGTATATAGAAAAATCTTCCAATAAATCATTTTAAATCTTCCAAAATTTGCTAACAAAACAATATATAGAAAAATTGTTACATTTGAGGAGTGATATAAAACCGTACCGTGTCGACCAGTTCGATCAGAAAACCGACAAATCGAATCCCTAACCAGTATGGTAGGATGTTGAACCGGCCAAATATCAAAATCGGTTAAAAACTGGTCAAAATTGGTGAACTGGTCGGAATTTGACTAAACCGGTCAATTTAACATCTTTTTCTTAAAAAGAAAAACTTAAGAACTATTACACGCTGAACCATCTTTCTAATCCTTCTTCAACACTTCAAGGCATATGCTTCCAAGACATACGTAGATTACACATTTTGGTTCATAATATTGGTGTGTAATCTTAGTGACATTTGTGTTAAGTGTTAAACCTTCAAATTTGATGCAAAAATGGAACATCGATACGAGATAACTTTGACTATTTAGTGTTAAGTGTTAAACCTTCAAATTTATTTGTTTTGTAAGGTGAGTTATGAACTTGTGTCATTTATTTATATTTTGTGTTTGTTAAGTGATACTTTTGGATTGACATATGTTTTGCAATTTAGAATTTGAATTTGTTAAAGACTTAAAGTTGCTTGTTTATGTGAATTTTGAGTATATTATAAATATGGATTATAAATTTGAGTATCTACCTATTTGAACTTTTTTTGTTATAGGTTTATATACATATATATAAATATAAGTAGATATGTCTGATTTAACCGACATGCTGTATAATTACTGAACCATTGTATCACTATACAAGTACTCTAACTGGTTTAATAACAAGTATGGTTTTAACAACAATACATTTGAGAGTTCTATACCAATAAATAAAGAGTAAATTATTTTGCATTCTTCAATTGAAATTATATAAATTATCTTTGTCTTTTCAACACTATACAAACTTTCCTAATTTATACATGTATACATTACAATGATTTTCATGATATAATTCTAAAACAAAAAAAATTATAAATATAATTAATTTAAACAAAATACAGTATATTATAGAGACAGTTGCAAATAGTATATGAGTTAATACATTGTTTTTGTTTCATTACAATATATTATAAGTGTGACTTAAACAATATATTCTTATAATATTGTTGCATTTGGTAACAACCCAAAAATAATAAAAATGTATTGATTAGTATACTATTTGAATTTATCTCTACAATATATCCTTAATTACAATTGCCAATCTTTTATTTAAAAAATCACATTTATTTATTATTAAGGGATAATTATTGTAATGTATGAATATTTAATTTTTATTTTCATCTCACCCGCATTTTTGTTTTTTAATATTAAATATTTAATTTTTATGTATTTTATTTAAGAGAGAATCATATCACATTTTTATATTAGGTGTACATGATATTATATTTTTGTGATAAAAGAAATATGAAAATGAATTGTAATTCTCTTGAAAAACTAAATTGATATTAAGTAATAATAACTAATTAGAAGGACAAATTATGCAATAAGAAATTACACCATATTAAGTAATTATAAGATGTTTTGGCTTTATATATAGTATAAATATAGATATAGAAGTATAAAAATATAGATATATTATAACATAAATACATTCAATAACAAACATTCTAATTTTCTAAAATAAAGTATTTATACGAATTGAATATTTAATAAACATATTTAATATCATAAATTAAGAGTTTCTAGCAACATACTAGTTTAAGAAGAAAGGTAAAAAAAATAGTTCACAAAATGTAAAGAGAGAAACTAAGAGTGAACACTAATTTTAAAAGACGAGGGATTCACTTATTCAAATAGTAAGTTATATCATAGTCATCAATTTTAGAAAAATCTAATAATTTCAATTAGTAAGTTGATTTAAAGCATTAAAAGTCTATAAAATTAATAATTATGATGAATGATAAACTTAAAAAACTCACTTTTTGAAGTAAGTGTATCCTCACTTATTTTAAAATAATAAATAGAGAATAATTTTGTTTGATATTTTGAAATGAAATAGAAAAATATCTTTAATTTATAATTATGTGAAAATGGAGATTCAATATCACCGTTAATTTATATTTATTTATTTTCCAACAAAAATCCATAAAAGTGAAGGAGGAAGGAAAGGATTTGCGATCTCTTTCTTCATCGCATTCTTCATTTCTTATTGTTCTATCAGAAAGAGAGAGTGAGAGAGAAAGTGCTTAAAAGATCAAATTGACCCCGTGAATCTTCTTCATCCTCTCTCTCGCTCCCTCCCTTATTCATTCACCATGAACCACAAGGCCAACGTTTCTAAAGAGCTCAACGCCAAGCACAAAAAGGTTCATTTTCCTTTTTTATTCTCTCTCCATTATTATAACATGATTTCTTTCATATCAATCCTTAATTGTTCAATTCGATTTAATCATTCGCCTATTCGCATAATCGATTAATTCGCATTTGCATTGAATAGCTAGCTGTTAGATATGTTTTCCTCTTAATCATTAGTTGCCTGTAATGGTTTTCTCAGAGTTTGATCTGCTTGAGTGCTTGTTATACAATATTTGTTTACTGATTGATTTTTTTGTGCTTCATTATTTTTTAGATTAAATCATTTAGTCATATGTTAATGTATTTGGCAATTGCTAGTTCCGATACTTTTTTCTTATTTATAGTTAATTTTCCATTTTTTTAGTTGGTCTGAGATCATTTACATGTTTTATAAAAGAAATACTATGGGGCCATTAGAAGCATTTTTTATTGGGATTACTCGAAATCTGTCACCTAAATTCGTTTTCTTCAAATTTTATAATTTTGTGTGTATTTGTCATATTCTTATTTTGTGGAGAATGTTTCATCAACTGGTTGCGGTTAGGAAAAGAGTCAGATATACTATGTGGAGTGGGAATGTTATTTGATTTTTAACACAAAAAGTACCAACAGTGGCCCAACATAGTTAGTAGATAGTTGGCCCCTTGAGCATGATATCAGGGGTTCGATCCTTGTCGTGTGTGAAAATAGCCTATCAGTGGAAGTTCCTGGTTCTAGTTATTTTGAGCTGAAAAGGCCAAAACTTCATTCACATCTCAAATGTTTATAATTTCAGATAGTTGGTTTGTTTTTTTTCCTTTTTTGGATCTCAGTCAATTTACATTCGTTTGGAAGGAGCTTTCTGGCATGACCTATGAGGAGCTAACTGCTTAAAGTGGTGTATATATTTGAGATCCTTTATATTTCAGCATATGAACTTTAATTTGAATAGTTTTTTTTATTTTTGAGTGTGGTTGAATTTGAAACTTTCCCTTTTCTCTTTCGATTAAATCTTCTCTTCCTTCACTTTAAACCTGCAGATATTGGAAGGACTTCTAAAATTACCAGAGAATAAGGAATGTGCTGACTGCAAAACTAAGTATGTACTTGGATGGGTCTAAATGTCTGATCTCTATCTCATATCTATATAGGAAACTAAGCAAAGAGATAGTAAACGGTCAATAAAATCAGATTTTTTTGATGAGGCACTTTCAGAATTTTTTTCCTCGTTTTTTGGTATGAATGAAAAATTATAATAATAAAGCTCAACCACCTTACAATTTTTTCCTTGTTTTTTTTAATCACAGTTTTCACTCAATTTCCTTTGAAAATTTTATTTGCAGAGGTCCAAGATGGGCTAGTGTCAATCTTGGCATCTTTATTTGCATGCAATGCTCAGGAATACATCGAAGTCTTGGGGTACACATATCAAAGGTTGGTCTGTTGTGTCTGTTTAACTTTTACACCTCAGAAGTAGAAGTGGTTAAGATCTGTTGGTTTCTCACTTTCTCTTACGAAGCTGATGCTTAAAAAGGTTTTAGTTTGATCTATGACTATCAGAAAAGAAATCATGACAGGGGATTAGGGAAATTAGGTATTATGATCGAGTCACATGGAAATAGATCTTTGTGGATTCAATTTACATTGAGCGATGAGAATGCTGGTGTTGTCTGCATTTTAGATATGTTACAGTTGCACTATATGTATGCGGATGATTGACGTAATAGTCTAGACTATAAAATTTGTTTTGAGAGACAAACATTATCATTATTTTTATGTTCATTATACACTCTTGCTAGCTAACTAACAGAAGGTTTCTAAATGGGTAACTGAAATACGAGTATCATCGATATTTAAAAGTCTATTGAAAAATTTTATGAATCAAAAAGTTACCTCCCTGGCACTCTTTTCAGAGGTACAGTAAACAATTATAACACTCTAACCTCAAATTTAAAAATGAACACTCTGCCGCTGTGCTACTTATAAACAATCAAGCCTTAACCCACTAGGCAGCACATTGTTATAATTCATAAAAAAAATTCAATATGACTTTTTTCCTTTTCAATTTAATGTCAAACATTGTTACTGACTCAATTTGACGTGGGGATAATTTATACATGGCTCTACGTCCTAAATATCCCATTTTTACATTCTAACCACTAAATATTTATATTAAGTAAAGTCTGGTTCTGAATTTCAATTCACCGGCACATTTTCTTATATTATATGTTGACTTAATTGCTTTTCTTCAGGTTCGTTCTGCAACTTTGGACACTTGGCTCCCAGAGCAGGTTGCATTCATTCAATGTAAGAGAATCTGAATGGCCATGACCAAATGTTTATTTTCTGTTTTGTTGGTTTGTGTTAGTTTTAAAGCCTGCTCATTATATTTGAATTTCTTTTTTGGTCCTATGTAGCGATGGGAAATGAGAAAGCAAATAGTTACTGGGAAGCAGAATTACCTCCACGTTATGATAGAGTTGGAATTGAAAATTTCATTCGTGCAAAGTATGTCTGCTTTTAAAAACCCTGAATCATTTTTATCGCTGTACATAAAGTGTATGTTTCTTATTTTGTAAACCTGGTGAAGATGATATTCCTCTGCTTCCAATTACTTCATATATTTAAAGGTATGAAGAAAAGAGGTGGGTTGCAAGGGATGGGAGACCAGCATCGCCTTCTAGATTGCAAGAAGAAAAATCTTCATCACATTGGCAGAGGCCTGTGGAAAGAGTTGGGAACGGTTATGGAATTACATCTGAGAATAATTTTGAGGAAAGGAAGAAAATCCAACCATCAAATGCAATTCCTGCTATAAGAATTAGTGTTCCTGCTCCTCCCAAAGGACCCGGGCAGGTAATCTTCTTTTTTTGTTAGTTTTTATATGCAAACTTCTCTCTTTTTCCTATTCTTATGTTGTATTATATGTTGCATTGTTGTTCTGAACTCTATTCTTCAGCAATCAGTTCCATGAGTTACTAGTGCTTTTTTAGTAAATGTAAGAAGGGAAAATACATTAAATAAATCCCTCAGTGCTCAGTGTAGTTTAGGCATTCACCCTCTCTTTTGTTTTTAAACATAAGTGCCATAATAGGTATTTTGCATTCATCCTGATTTTCTTATTTTGGATATTTAAGGCTATACTAAAGAATATTGATTAGGTTAGTGGGTGGGTAATACTTTTGTGATGATGATAACAAAAATGAATACAAGCCGCCGTTGTGGAAATTTTTAAAATTGAGGGGGCTTAATTGCCAAAATTGAATGTTGAGGGGTTTTATGCACTTTTCTTAATGATAAGTTTCATGTGATAACCCACGAAGTAATAAAAAATAAAACAAGTTTTTCAAGAGGGGAGGTGTTCCAACAATAATAATTGCGAAGTAAAACAATGAAAAATTATAGTACCTCCTTTCATGTTTCTCTACCCCATTGAAGAAAAAACACCTCCGGAGAAAAGTAATGGTTGTGTTGATTTTAATGACATTTATTGTGTTTTTTCCTAATATACCATTTCTCTATTTGTGGTCATGAATTTTTTCCACTACTTGAATCAAGAAAGTATTAACAACAACAATCAAGTCTTAGTCCCATTAGGAATCAAGAAAGTATTAAATAAGTTTAAAATGGAAAATAACAAAAAATGCACTCGTGAACTTCTAAACGAGAGAAATAAAGAGGAACAAAAGAATTCTTCAAAATGGACAGATTAATAGGAATGAACATAGCAGTTTTTATCTAAAAAATGGAACAATATGGTGTGACAAGAGTAAGTGCGTAACTGACACTCATTGAAGCACAAGCTTAATCTTGCCATGTTAGTTTATTCACTTATTTTTGTTGGTTTCTCACATATGTCTGAAATGCTGACTACAGATGTGTCAATATATATTAATCTTTAGCTTACAACATAAGCCAAGTAATTGAGCTTGTAATGCAAACTGTAAGTCTTTCCTCCAGTGTCTCGTGTTTCTTATCTAACAGATAAGCCCACACATTTTGAGACTACAGTCCAAGTTATACAACATTGAAATCCCTTATGGGGATAATTTATGTTTTGGTGTACATATTGATAGTGATGGATGTTTGGAAAATATTATCGGTTTGAGAAATGTTAGTTTTTCCATTTTTTAGATAAAATATTTTAGCTTAGCATGTATTTTCAATAGCTTAGATGATAAGTTATGATGCTAAGAGCAAGTAACATGGATAGTTCTAGCTTTTGCTTTTATCCTCTTTTTTGTAACAAGGCAATTTGATTTCCCTTGTTACTTGAATTTGAAAGTATTATTGTTTATAATTTATATTCATATGAAAACAATTAATTTCTGAACAGGTAACACCTGTGACAAAACCTCAGCATATTGAGAAGGTGGAACCCATGGCAGCACAGCAGCAAGCTGAAACTTCGAATCAGGCTACTGGATCATATAAAAATACCCCTCCAAGAGTTGACTTTGCTACAGACCTTTTTGACATGTTGTCTGTGGATGGTCCAAGTGAAAAGGAAAGGGGTTCAGAGGCAGCTGGTGCTACTGATGATGATAATAACTGGGCAGGATTTCAGTGTATGTTTTAGGTGTCCTTTTTTATTTTTAATAATTAATAATAATGATAAAATAGAAGAAAAGAGGTGTTGCCATACATTCTTTTGGAAGATTTGAAGATGCTTATTGTAATTAGCCTGTATTTGACTGTTATAATTTTGTCATAATTGTTTCAGCTGCTGCCGAGGCATCAACAGCTGAGAAGATGGATACCCCGAGTGCAGTTGAGAGTACACCGCAGCCTACTTCCCTAATTGAGGATCTATTTAAAGATTCACCTTCAGTGACGCCAAGCTTGGCTCCAGAAAAACCACAGAAAGATATAAAAAATGATATCATGAGCCTCTTTGAGAAGGTATGTGCCACTGCCAATGCCTCAATGGGTTTGTTAAAGATGTAGAGTTTCTTCTTTGACTATTGAATGTATAGATTCTGGGTTGTTATTTGAGCATCCCTTTTTGTCTTATATATGAGTTATTATTATCCAAGACATTCAGTGAGTTTAGTTATTACTCTTATCCTCAGATGGTTGTTTTGTTTTGCTATGTGTATGTGAATATGATTTTACCTGACCCAGTAAAATGAATATCTGCAGACCAATGTGGTGTCTCCATTTGCTATGCATCAGCAGCAGCTGGCCATGCTAGCACAGCAACAGTCTCTTCTAATGGCTGCCGCTACTAAATCTGCTGGTGGGGATCCCAAATATCCCGCTAGTGTACAACATCAACAGCAGCTGGCCATGCTGGCACAACAACAGTCTCTTCTAATGGCTGCCGCTACTAAATCTGCTGCGGTGGATCCCAAGTATCCTGCAAGCGTACAACAACCTGGATTCAACATTCCTGTTCAAAGTTGGCCAGCTGCCGGCTACCCAGTTCCTGGAGTAATGCCGATGGGTGGTCAGGGAGACTTGCAGAAACTCATGCAGGTAATAATTCATGCGCGCCATTTGTTAATTGATTAATGTTTTCTTCTTATCTATCTGACATTTTATTTCTCTTCCTCTTCTGGGTTAGACTATGAACACGACTGCAGCGCATCCAGCAGGCGGCTCAGTTCAATATCCACCATCTAGGTACATAACTAGTCTATGTACTTGATAGTTAAAGCCAATTTAATTGCAGGGTGCATAACTAATGGGATTTGACTGCCATGTTGACTGATTCTGGTGCATGGAATTCTGAGTAATATTAGGTTGATATTGGTGCCATTCATAATGACTTAATGAGCCATGGTTCTTCTACAAACCAAAAACAATGAGTTGCTTGTAGACTGTTGTGCAAAACGGCTATTTTGGGGGTTTTGTTTCCTACCATTATGATTTTGGAAAATTGGTCCGCTGTTCATAAAAAGTTACTGTACCCTATCATATTAATCAACTGCAAGTTTTGCTACCCTGTGTGCCACTTTGAATTTGATTGAATGCAAAGCATCAGATCTTGAAATGTATGTCAATGGGTGGAGAGCCGAAGGCCTTATGAACCCCACATTATTAATCCTATACTTCCATTGTGGGACTCGAGTCGTAATTAGATCCTAACATTTTCTAATTATATTTCTTGTGAAAAATTAGTATGTCAATGTGGACATTCTTTTGTTTCAAACATTTCCTACAGATTTACCAGGATTATAGGTTAGGTAAGATATGGCATTGTTGGCTGGAGACTATGTTACAAATATGACATTAATCTACAAACCTTGCAACATTTATCTTATAGTATTCACTTCAGTTAAGCCATTTATATTTGCACATTGTTTATACATTTTCTGCAATGCATTCTTTTTAAGCGAAGATGTAAGCATGTACTTTCTCTATTGATTTATTTATCCTTCACTTTTGTAGTTAACCAAGTTGTCACTTTTTGCAGTTTCTATCCTCTGGGCCAAGTTGCTCCAGTTAACGGGACAATTACAACGGGAGTGAGTAAACCTCAATCTGCAGCTTCAGCATCATCAACCACTTCACAGACAGGGAAGGATTATGATTTTTCCTCCTTAACACAAGGAATGTTTGCGAAACAATGATTGCTTTTTTTTAACATAGCTGGCTGTCATATAATACCATAGAAGACTAGTTAAAACTACAGTAAGGTGCACCTTCTTTTTCCCTCATGACCTTTCCTTGGGTTGTAAGCCACTAATAGAGCTATTGAGCTAGTTTAGTGTCTTCCTCCTTTCAAGGATCACTTCATTTGAATCCATATTTGATACGCGATTTAAAAATAAGTTAATGATATTAATTGGTTGTTTCTTTTGCATGTAGGCTCCTGTACAAGGTCACCCTTTTGTTTAAAGTATATCTTCTTTCCACAAATGTTTTATAAAACATAGAAGTTATATTATCTTGGGTAAATAATTTATTTTATTCCAATGATTTTTCTAATTATTACCTTTAAGGAGCTCAAAAGGGCAAGTTTTTTTTTAATGAAAGGTGGTGTACTTAATAGATTGAGAGGTTGAATTTTTAATTTTCCAATAAATATTCCAATTTGTAGGTTTATGTAACCATTGCCCTTTAGAAAAACGTGTTTTCCAATTGAGTTGCTCATACTCAAACTCATCTGATTTTACAATTTACCCAAAAAAGAATAAATATGTTGGAGTAAGTTTTTCGTTGGCTGCACACAAGTGAATTTAAAACTCGTTGGAAAACAAGTTTACTTTATGGGTGACCAAGTAGAAAGTTAGTTTGAGAGAAGATTATAATTGGAACTTCGAACACTGAACCGATGGAGTTCAATTCTGCCGATTGTGTATCTCTTAGGATGGGTTTTCTTTTAATTTCGCATGCTCCATTTCTTCTTTAAAATGATGGTTACGGGTTGATCTTGTAACGAAATTTTTTAAAATTATTATTTTGAGTTATTTGAATAATAACTGACCAGTGCTTTCTTAAACTATCAGATTTGAAGTTCGAGTGCAAAATACATCCTTTGTTAACTTGGTTAAGTAAATAAACTACGTTGAGTATGTGGACTTAAGTCCCACGAATGCACTCCTTTTTCTGTGTAAACAGCATTAAGAAGAGAATGAAAGAGATAATGTATAATAAAATAAAAAATAGTTATTTCCAAGAATAGAAAATGAGTGGAATGAAAATAGAAGGAAAAGGATAACCAAGACCCATGAAAATGGCCTCCTTGTTGAATGCCAGCCTGCATTACAACCACAAAGCCGAATGGCCTCTTTTTTCTAAGCTCATTTTCTTTCCTCTCAATTTCTGCCCTTCTAATTTCTAAATCCCGTATTATATCAAGTAAAATTTCTTCTTAATATTACAATCCGACTTCTTAATATTACAATCCGAATGGTCAACCCCAACTACTGAGATTAAAACTTGGTTGTTGTTGTAATATTACAATACTAATCAATTCAATCATATTGTAGAACAAATTGTCCAATACTTAGACTTAAGTTTCTCTCCATACTAGACATGCGAGAAACTTGCAATGGTTTCTCTACATTGTATCATGTTGCAGGGAATAGGTATATAAAGATGAGTACATGACAATAGTTTCTCTACATTGCCCAACATATAACAGCTGGCAGCCTCCAATATCTAATAGAAATATAAACATGCGCATTCATTTGCCTGCAGTTGCATCTAGTAAATAGTATAAGGAAAATCAAGTCAATTATAATCACAGAAGATTAGATGATAATTTCACCTAACATCAACTTTTTTGGTACTTAAAGTTTGAACATATCCTTATCTAGAACTCAGTCACGCTCACATATTGCAGTCAAATGCTCATCAATCTCCTCCTTGGATAAATTTCTAAATTCTGGTCTCTCCTTTGGACCACTCTTACCTAGAAAATGGAAAGTACAATTATTGGTATATTCAGTGGAAAGAATTATTTGTTGGATCACAATTGTCATAGAAAAATTTAGTCATCCTTACCATAGAAATTTAGAAGAAAAATGTTATAACACTTTGATCAATGTGACAAGCAACTGAAATAAGATGTCATACTCGTGGAAGAGAAACATCTTAATCCTTATTTATAAGATCAAATGTGACATAGAATTATACAAACTATAGAGAGATTAAAATCATAACTCATACTATGAAGGTATGAGAGAGGATGATTAAGCGAAGGTTGAGACAATAGATAAATATCATTGGAAATCAATTTGGTTTTATGTCGGGAAGGTCGACCATAAAGGCTATATACTTACTAGATGATTGATAAAAAGATATTGAATGAACCAAAAAGACTTGCATGTGGTCTTTTATTTATTTAGAGAATACATATTAAGGTGCCTATAGAGGTTTTATGAAGCTCTAGAAAATAAAATTGTTCACATTGCCTATATTCAAGAAATCAAGAATATAATGATACGGATGATGAGGTCAAGACTATTGTGTGAAAATACAATATAAGAAAGATTTTCCTACTACCATAGGACTGCATGAGATTAACATTGAACATATATTTTTTTTTAAAACGTGAAGCTTCGGGCTCACAAGCGAGCCCACTCAATATAGTGAGAAAACAAAAAATCAAGGGAAGAAGTACAATGTTGATTGAATGATCATTCAATTAAATTGATTCATGTTGGTTGGATAATGAGTTTAATATTTAAAATTCAGGGGATGAAGTACAATGTTGGTTGAATGATCATTCAATAAATTGATTCATATTGTTTGGATAGTGAGTTTAATAGTTGTACGTTTTGAAACTAGAAATGATAATTGATTTTTAATTACAAATCAATGACCCAAGCCAAAAAAAAACCATATTTGAATTTGGTTTAAAATGGTTAAAAAAAGTTTTAAAGCGTAAATCAATAAAATATAATTAATTTAAATTTTATTTGACCTTGAACCTAAATCAAACGAGAGAGTAGAGCAATTACATTTAGATCTTACTAGCAAAATATCCCATCTGTATCACACAATTCCATATTTGAAATATTTTGTGCTCCATAGACAGATTTGGATCTTACTAGCAAAGGTATCCAATATGTATCACACAATTCCATATTTAAAATATTCTGTCTTCCATAGACGAGAGTGTAATTTAAGTTACCCACCAATTATTTATATTATAATTGAAAGTTTAAAGTATAAAATGTAGAGTTAACATTGAAAGAGTTAAAGTTTTGACACATAATATAACATCAAATTTTAAGATAAATTTTATATTTTGCGTTTCTTAAACATTGGGATAATCGTGAGCAGAATTCACATATTTAATTAATATCAAGAAATAAGGGTTATTTTTCTGTATAAAATTATATATATTTTGTGGCTGTCTATTACTCAGGAAATGCATAACTACAAGCAAGTAACTCAACTTTAATTGGTCCAAAAAGAACTGGCAGCTCTCATTCTTCTCAGATTTAAACACTATATTACTAGGAATTATTCATTCCTAGACCATTCAGAAAATTCATCTTTGTCATTTGACCAATGATTGAAGGCATGGCAGCACAAAACAATTATTTGTATTTTTATTTTCGTAATAAATCAATAATAAAAATAAAATAATAAAAGAGGGTATGTAAATGGGGCTTCGACCATCTCTAATACTAGAGGGTCTAGTACTGAAATCTGTGACCCAGATTTATTTCATCATTTATAATAATTTTGGTCCAAAAATGTTTTAAAATCTACACCATCAATTTTTTCTAAAATTCACATGTCTTAATCTTATTAAATATTGGACCATCCAACAATGGAGAGTATCCATTCTATGTAAATGAGGGTGAGACGTAGAAGGGAGTCAGTCAGGTTGTTCTATTCCCTCGGTTTCAGTAGATTTTAAGCATCAACAATTATGATATTGATGCATTAAATCATACTCCATTTATTTTATCACTTTCAATAGGCAAACAATATAAATTTAGATCTTCTATATGATTCTCTTATATCCAACCCAATATCATAAATAAGAATTTGAAAAGTATGTATTAAATAATACTAAATTGATTTTAAATTTAGCAATATTAACATGACAATACTTAATCTGACACGATTTCTATTCATTTGTATAATGTCACGTTAGTTATAGGTTTGGAAACAGAAAGAAATCATCTTCGTTGATACTGGAGAGTCCAATATTAAATAAAATTATAATATGTAACAAAAAAATATTTCTAACGATTATAATTTTATATTATTTTTGAATAAAAATAAATAAATAAAATTTAAAAAAATTCAACTATATATTTTAATAATAATCTCTCCATTACTAGAGTAAAATGCACTAGGAGACAAGCTTCTTGGGCTGTATGGTGATGGTTTGCAACAAAGGACGCAGCATCATGAAATGTGCCGTTGCCTTGTTGGCATTCTTTAGTTAGTCGTGCAGGGCACAAACTACAACCGAATAATATATATATATATATTATTAGAATTTTTTATATCATTTAAGAATACATAAATCGAGTTTACAATTGATTCATAGTATATAGTTTTTAAGGTTTTGGTAAATAAAAAAGTAAAGATATATGTAAAGTAAACTACAACCATTATAGTTTTCTTTGGTGGTATGTATGAAAAGGACTTTAAAGATATATGTAAAGTTGATTTCATAAGCTACAAGTCGAAGAACCTTGCTATATACCAAAAAGTCATCTCCAAGATAATGGTAACAAATATATTTGTTATATTATCATAAAATGTTATGATTTGTTGACAATAAATACTATTAATTAAATAAATATTATTTATAAATTGATTTTATATATAGATATAAAATTGTTATGATAACAATCAGTGATAAGAGTCAACTGTTTAATCAAATTTATAATTTTGCACAATTTTCTTAATCATGATCGCTTATGTTCTCCGAAACCACGTTTGCATCTTCCCTAACACCTATGTTGGTGATGTGCTTCTAATAATAACCTGATAATGTAAACTAAATAATAGAATAAAGTTGAAAAACACAATCTTCAACACATAAACAATAACTTCTGCAAGTGATTGGTCGATGCACTACTTCTTATTAACCAAGATCCAAGTTTAAGGTTTATGTAAAAAAACATCACTAATAGAGTTTATCTCATTATGTTATGGATATTTCTCGTTTAAATAATATTGTCTTTATAGAGAACAATTGTAACTTTTATATATACTAGCGTGTTGATATGCACTGTCGTGTTTGTCAACCCGCTTTCCTATCGTTTGTAATATGTAGTTTGTATTTTATAAATTAAAATATAATTTTTTGCGCTAAATTTACGGTTGAATTTATTCGATTGGTCTAATATTCAATTTTTAAATACACTTTTAAAATAAGAAGATAATAAGGATAAAATAAGAAAATAATATTATATGGTTTTTTGGTAGAAATAAAAAGATATTGAGGGCAAAATAGGAAAACACAAATTACGTCATGATGAGTGGTTATTTTGTGTTTTCCCTTTATTAATAGTATAGATATATATATTACAATGAGAATATTCGCATTCTCATATATTCACCTGATTTTCTCATTTACCAATTTACAAATAAAAAAATTATAATTTTGGTTAAAAAATAGTGTAAATAAGCAATTTAAAATGAAAATTTATAGGAAAATATCTACATTAGTAGATGCATGTAAAAAGATATTGACGTACATTACAAGATTTAAAAAAATAAAAAAGCATAAAGAATAGTTATGTTTTAGATTTTTTTTTTGTAGAGAATTTCTCCTGTTTTTGAATAGGTGTAGAGATAGTCACCCATATAGTAAGTTGTTCATGCATACATATTAAATAATACAATATTGATTGTTATGTGAAAAGTTATAAGAAGGAAGGTGGGGTAGCCTTTCCCACAAGTATGATTTATTTTTATGTAGAAAAAAGCTATGATTTATTTGTATGTACCATAAAAAAATGTTTATCTAAAACCTATTTTAGGGTATAAAAAGGTGTAAAAAATATAGAGATGAGAAAAAAAGAGTAAATGATGATAACAATGATAATTGTGCAAAGAAAATGTTTCTTTCAGTCATTTTAGAGGTATAGGTGGTGTTCAGAGCATTTGCTTTTGAGGTAAACTTAATCATATTTTATTGATTGCATAACATCCATTACATAATTATGAAGGGGTAACCTTATTACCATACCCTACCATTATTCATATCTTGCCTTTGATTAATTTAATTCAAAAGCATTATAAACTGCTCAAGGATTCCACCAATTTAGTCTAACAAAAGTCATGAAGAATGACACCATGGCTATATAGACAACAAACTAAACAATTAATTGGAAGATGGTTATCCATTTTGATTTAATAAAGTGATGATTAGGTTAAAAGTATATCTTTTTGGTAGTCATTAAAAGTAATTCAAAGCTCTAACCACCAATGTTTGGAATATTAGTCTCATTGTCTTAACATTTTAATAAATATACCTCCACCTTCTCACTTCATGTCATGGGATTACATCATTTATCTCACAAAATATATCATTCCATATATGTAAAATATGTATAGTTGACAACCAAATAAATTATAAACCCATCTTTTTTATTTGAAAAATAAAGCAAAAGTAAAAGCTCTAAAATCATGAGTTAGTTTATTTTTTTATTAGCATATTATTTTTTCATTTCTCATTTTACCTCATTGTGACTTTATGCCCCCTTTACTCGTCCACTAAACTACATAACTCTTCACATCATCACCATAACTCATTAAAACTTTTGTATAAAACTTGAAATTTGTGTATTATTTATTTTGTGAGTTGTGTAATCCAAGTTTAGCAATTTATATTTATTTGTGTGTTAAATTGTTTTGATATTGGTTTTTATATTATATTTTATTTTAATATATTTTTTAGCCTTTGTTATGCATTATTAAAATTTTAAAAAAATTATAGTAAAAATATATATGATGGTAAATATTAAAAATGTATATTTAAAAATAGTGTAAAAAACAATCAAAATAATCATAACATAAATAAATTATTTCATACTCTTTTTGCAATTTACTATGTAAAAGTAATATTTCTACCTTACCCAAATAAAATATATCAGTTTATATTCAATTTTCAGTTAATATACCAAAAAATAAACATATTATAATCTCAGTTTATAAACTGAAACTAAAAACATAATCTATGCAAAACGCACATGCACTATCATTTATTATTGGTGTGAAAAATAATTAATTATTAAATTTTTAACTTAAATATATTTTTTTAACCAATCATAATAAGTGACACATGAAAATGAAGTAACAAATTTTTTAGTATTGAATATGTGCTTCCATCAACTATAAACTATGCCAAATGCAATGAAATGTGTACATTATTAACACAAAATCAAGGTAGCATTAACCGGGTAAAAACAAGCATTAAATACAGGAGTGACAGATCATGGTTGGCACGGTTGATGGTTCAGACCCACATGAAATGAAGTGAAACAAATTAGTAATAAGAAGAGTAAAGGAAAAAAAGAACAGAGTCATTGCTTGCTTTGTTATGTATATCATCATCTTATTCTGACTTGATGCAATTGAATTGAATTGATTATTAGTTGTTGGGGTGTCCATTTCATATCAATGTTATGGGGCCAATGTTTTGTATAAGTAATGCACCTACTTTTTATTTATTTGGTAAATGTAGTAGTGGAGGGTTGAATTGCACATATACCCTTGTACTAAAGAGGAGGGAAGATGAAAATTTATCTTATTCAGAAATAGAAGAATAATAGCAGTAATAATTCTTGAAGGGATTTAATTTCGAATAAACAATAAACAAAATTTCAAATAAAGTGCAGGAGAAGTGGGAAAAAAACTGTAACAATAGGTCAAGTCGTAAAGTTTAAATGCTAAACATCTGAATTCAAACTTCCCCTTTGTTCATTAAAAACTTTGCTTCTATTTTTTACATTATTTAAATATTAATTTAAAAACTGTACAAAAATATCAATGTATCAAAATAGTCGTAATAACAAAAATGTGGAAATGGATTTTAATAATTGAGAGAAACATAAATTTTAGACAAAAATAGGTCAAGGGTATAAGTCAGCCAGGATTTTACCTTAATAGATTAATCGTGTACAAACAACAAAATTTTTTATATATATATATATATATATATATAAGAGAAGAATAGGAAAATCTATATAAGAGTTAAATAGGTCATAACATATAAATATTATTCAAAGGAAAATATAAAAATAATTCATGCATAAAGCAACAGCCACCTTTATTCCTAAATTTAAGAGACTAAAATAGAAACAAGTGACCAGAATAAAAATCAAATAACTTAAATGACAAAAACATGTTTTTTTTACTAAGGTATATAATGTGGAATGTGATTAACTAGCGAATATAAATTTGGCCGGAAGAATTGTAAGAATGTTGTTTCTTTCAGCTAATTTCTCCATTAATGAAGAGATAAGATGGAAATATAAATACTTATTTTACCTCATATTTTTAATGGTAAAATTTTAATTTCATTATATGTAAAAGGATAAAAAATATCTTATCATATTATTTTTACTATTTATTTTTGTAGCACTTACCTCTCCATTATTTACTCATTTTCAACATATAACATAATAAAGGTTGGACGAGTCACACATTGTCTAAACTGAATCTTTACATTATAAGTGGACTATAAATTAGGAATGATGATAAGTTATCCCTAACTTTGTCTTCACCATGTCCTCCATCAATAAAATTACAATACCATCTAAAAAGTTTGAATAGTGTGAAACATGGGTGTTAATTTTTATTAGGTATTAGAATTGTATTAGGATAAAATAAGGATAGAAACATACTTTTTAAGATAGATGATATTCATTCATACATTACCTTAAAAGCCATGCATACTTAGATATGCTACTACAAACCAATGGTTAGTATGGTGGTGGATTTAAAGAAAAGGATGATAATGAGGTTGAATATCCAAATCTCACTCATATAAATACTATCATAACAATATATGCTTATATTAAAAAAACAATGGGTGACATCATGTTGTCATGGTTTACTTGGTTTGGTTTACTTTTAATTACACCAAAAAATTATTGGATTTTACTAAATTTAAGATTGAATTTGAATTCAAAAATAAATTTCAATAATATTTAAGTTGGGTAATGGATAAACCCTTTTTAACACATGTTCATATTTGAAATCTATTTATACTTATAATGATATCTCTTACCAAAGGAGATAATATATTTTATTGAAATAATATATTAGATCACATAATTTCATATATTTTTTAAATTCAATCATTTTTTATTATTTAAGACACTTTTGTGTAAATGATTTATATTGTGATGCATATATCATTTCATATATTATTGATATTACAACTTTTTTCAGCATATATGCAAATGTTTCACAAATTATCTTCATATATAATTTTATATGTCAAATTAGGTATCCATAAAAATAATTAATTTTAAGAAGACTTTGTCCAATCAACTTATAAATTAAGATAAGCCTTCAAATCTATGGTTAAGTTTAGGTTTAAAATTAAATAAGAGAATAAAGTATTTCCACATATGATGAGATATGTTATCTCCTCAAGCCATTAAAATTATGACATGTCCTACATTTTTTATTTTTAAAAAATATTTTTGTAAAAATAATCAAATATGATCGATGTCACTTTATTTTGGTTAAATAATATCCAAATAAAGAGGAAGAATCCATTGTTCATTATGATTATTTTAAAATTATGATATATCCTATATTTTTAGTTTTTAAAAACATTTTTATAGAAAATGGTTAAATATGAGGGATGTGTGTACTTTGTTTAGATTAAATAATATCCAAATAAAGAGGAAGAATCCATCTACTATTATGGGTATATTTTAACATCCTCTCTCTAGCATGAAATGAGAGCTCAACTGCTCAAATTTTAGTTCATGCATGTGGCCCTCAATGATTCAAAAGCGTTAGAGGACAAATGCTATTTCCGATTGGTCATGTCCTTTCCAACAAGGCCTAGGGCACAATGTTTATCCTTGCTTTTCCATTTAAAGTTTTGCATTATGCAGCCTTATTAAAACCATACCATATAGTTTGTACCATAAAAATAATCAGGGAACCGAACTCCATGATAGTAAGGACATACAAAAATAAGACGTGCCATGCACTTATTTTTGTAAGAGAATAAGAATTTGTAGTCTCAAATTTTGTCTCATACCAATAAAAATATGTCATGATAATTAAAAAAATTAAATATTCATTATTTTTTTGTTTTTGCTTCAACATTATTGGTACGAAATATAATTTGGGATAGAAAGTCATTCCATTTTCTTTTTAAAAATTTGGTGGAATGAAACATTAATAAAAGGCCACATACTCCTTTTTATTTTTAATATTATTTTAATTTAAAAATATATTAAATTGAACCACAATAAACTGTAATGACAAGTACTTTTTGGATTGGATTTGATATTGATCAACAAGAACTAAGTGAATTCCTTTAGTTATTTTTTTGGGATAATCACAATAATATTAATATTTAAATTAATAATTTTTCGTTTCAAACATAATGTAAAAGATCAAATTGTAGACAAAAATCCGATGATAAAGGAACCATACTTTGGCATGGGTTATTTGTCTTGTCTGTACAATAATAATAATTGCAAAAAAAATAATAGTCTAACGCTTTCATTGCCGATAAAAAAACACTTTCATTATCTAAAGGCCAAATTATATAATAGATCTATGCTTGGTACACATAATGTCAATGATATTAATATCATTAATATCCCATTAATTAGGTTACTAATAGTCCACTAACTCCCCTCACTAATTCACTAAATCATATATTCATTAATAATATATTTGGATTTCCATTGGTGTATGAAAAAATGTAAGATCATTATGAAACTTTATATTACTCAAAATTGTTTGAGAATGTAATCTAATATTATGAAAGGAGCTTAAACCTTACGAAGAATTTGTATAATAAAGTAATTATCAATTTCACTATGATAGTTGTATGAACATGCATGGTATGACTCTACCACATGATTGGTTGAGTTCGTTCACACACTTTTTCTTCTTGAGAAGCATGTAGACGAACAAAGATCCTCTTGAGTATTGAGTATTAGAGAAACAAATTTATGTTTCTCTTTTTATTCTCATTAACAAAAATATCATTTCATTATAAATAAAAAAATAAAAGTGTATATGATATTATCTTTTATTTGTTTTTTTATAACATTTATCTCTTTACTATTAAAGAAAATCTTTACTCAACATAGACATAGAGACGTGCGCAACAACCTTAAAATAGACTATCCCAATCATGTATTTGGTAGTGTTATTATATAAAGACCCAAACATTCATAACCATAAAATTCTTCTCCATCTTGTTCATTAGAACCTAAAATGATTCCTCCTCCGCTTTATCTCGCCACTCCAACCCCCATAAACTCTGCCTCCATTCCTCAAATCAATTATCTACCCCTCAACCTCCAAATCTCATCATCTACATGCAGCGCCAATTACTTGAAAATATTATGTCTATATGAGTAAAATGTCTATATGTCTAAATAAAAAGGAGTATGTGGCCCTTTGCTTTCGTGTACAATGAAAAAATGGAAGAAAAATGATACTGTGTTACGTATCCCAAAAAATTGATGTATATATGTTCTACAACTTCATGTTTCAAATCAATTACATTTCATATAAAAAGTTATTCTATTTTCATGATTTTTTAAGTAGATATGACTTTTTAATTGGATTGAGACACAAATAAAATAAAATAAATGAGAGATTTGATGTCCATATATGATATTCAAGGAATAATGTTTAAAATAGTGTGCAAGTCAACTTACAAATACGTACAAAACAAGCAAAGAATAATACATGCTTTGAAGTTAGAATGTAATATTTAGATATCATTACAATAAAGATTTATATGTAATTAATAAATAGTTTAATATTCATTTTTATTATTTATAATAATAATATATTGACAATGTAGAAATGTCTTGCGCTATCAGTATTCAATTTTATTATTACTTATAATCTCATATTTCCCACTCATATAGAGTGAAAAAAATTAAATGACATAAGTAACAAAATACAACCTCAAAGTTAACATTCCTCCCAAATTTTGATTATCTATGCAAATAAAAAATGATATTTAAAGATTATTTAATTGAATCAATAATTAAAATTGGTTTTTAGTGATTTAATATATACATATTAGTCAAATAATGAAGAGATTATATTGTTATATAAAAACACATGTGATTCTCCTGTGATATTTGTTTTTTATTTAAATAGAAAATATTTCTAGTCACTTTCCAAGACTTTATAAAAATTAAATAATTATTTTGTAGTTACATATGGTTATGCAATAGTGTTATGGGATTTTTATAAAATCTTCATGACATTTCTAGCAAACGAAAAAGTAGTTTGGATACCTTTAATTTTAAAGTCGAATCAATATAAGTAGCATAATAATATTCTATGACTTTATAAATCAATGACAAATTTGATTCTGAATAAAAAGATAAAAAATTTAATATGTAGTAGGCATTAATGTAAGAGTTTCCTTTTTTATCATATGTCAAATTCCTCGTAAAATACTTTAGCACATGAGAGAAACACATCAGAAAATAAAAACATCAAGAAAACACAATAGATAACAAACAATGAATTTCATCTTTTCTTCATAAATTTTTTTAATTTCATTTTAAATAAAAAAGTTTCATTTTTTAAACAATGAATTTAATATTTTTCTTTATCTATTATATATCCTAATTAAAAATAATCAAAATAAAAAAAATTTGCACTATTTTTTTAAATATCTCTTTAAGAAAAGATGTAGAGCGGACATTAGTTTTTGCTTCTTCATCTTTCTTTAAGTGAGTAAATTGTAAATTTTTTAATTATTTTTATAAAAACATCTCTTTGAGTTGAGATATGGTACAACACAAGTGTTGTTGTCTAGCTCACTTGAAGTGGGTGACTAATTTAAAAATCCATCTCTTTAAGTTGATATGTGGTGTGAACACAATTGTTTCCTTCACTTCAAATGAGTGCTTAATTAAAACCTACAACTTTAAGCGAATATATGCTATGGACACGAGAGTTATTGCCTCATTCTCGAAGTAGTTACACATAAATAATTGCTAAATCATATTTTGAAAATAAATAAAACATAATCAACCAATAAACACTTTTTATTTTCTAATAATCACAGGACACATATGAGCAATATCCTATATATTGTGAGACACAACAATAAAATATAAAATATTTCCCCCTTTTATAAATAATTAACCAAACAATTTTTAAGTGAGTAATTTTTTAATTATTTTCATAAAAATATCTCTTTGAGCTGAGATATGGTACAGACACAAGTGTTGTTGTCTCGCTCACTTGAAGTGGGTGACTAATTTAAAAATCTATCTCTTTAAGTCGATATGCAATGTGAGTACAATTGTCTCATTCACTTCAAATGAGTGCTTAATTAAAACCTACCACTTTAAGTATATATGTGCTATGGACACGAGGTTATTGCCTCATTCTCGAAGTTGTTAGACATAAATAATTGCTAAATCATATTTCGAAAAATAAATAAAACAGAATCAAGCAATAAACGTTTTTTTACAAAGAACTATGCAAAATTTATTTTCTAATAATCATAGGACACATATGAGCAATATCCTATATTGTCAGCCGCAATAATAAAATATAAAATATTTCTCCCTTTTATAAATAATTAACCAAACAATTTTTAAGTGAGTGATTATTTTTTTTATTTTCATAAAAACATCTCTTTGAGCAGAGATATGATACAAACACAAGTGTTGTTGTCTCGCTCACTTGAAGCGAGTAACTAATTTAAAAATCCATCTTTTTAAGTGGATATGTGGTGTGAACACAATTGTCTCTACCAAGTGGATATGTGCTATGGATATGAGAGTTATTGTCTCATTCTCTAAATGGTTAGACATAAATAATTACTATATCATATTTTGAAAAATAAATAAAACAGAATCAACCAATAAACAGTTTTTACAAAGAAAACTAAACAATTTTTATTTTCTAATAATCATAGAATATATATGAGCAATATCCTATATTATCATTCACAACAATAAAATATAAAATATGTTCCCATTTTATAAATAATTAACCAAACAATTTTTAGGTATAATTTTATTCATGCAATTAGTAAGAGAGTATAATTAGTATAATTCATGCAATTAGTATATTTTTATTCATACAATGTACAAATACATTTTGTGAGTCATAACTGATTTACGAATATAAATCTCTAAGCTTAAGTATGCTACTTAAATCCAAAATAGGCTTAAATTAGTTTTATATGTTTTAATCCAAAAAAGAAAATAATATAGTGATAACTCTAAAAGTTGTTTAGCCGAAATATATATATATAAATAAATAAATAAAGAATAGTATTATTGCATTCTATTTGGATGAGTGTGTTTCAATTGCTATAAATAATGTACTTTCCATGTTTATTATTCCGTTAGAGTTTTTTTCCATGTTGATATAAGTTAGTTTTGCACTTTTGCCTTATAAATCTTTATTTTTCATCATTTTATGATGCTGTTTTCAACTTAAGAATTATGATGAGATGTTAGTTTGTCACTTAGTTGCACACTACAAGACATAGGTAAATGACAAAATAATTATGACTAATTTTTTATAGTTGGCAAGTCCAGTAAGTGAAATGAGATTTCGCACCACACTTTAAAATATGTGTAAAGTATTAAATCGATTTTAGAATAAAAAATAGAATAAAAGATGATGAAATAAGTTGTGAATTTATGGTGCATAAAGCTTATAGTCTACCAACAACTTATTTAACATTTCTGGGTTAATAAATTTCAATTCTAAAATAAAAATAATAATATAAATGATCAATGTATTGACATTAGAAAAAGTTACTCACTAAATTCAATGTAAAATTATGTTTTATCCTATCAATACATTTTTCACTAATCTCAACTACCCCTCAAAGAACCCATAGTTTCCCACTCAGCTTCCAACCTAAATAAAACCCTGAGTTTCTTCTTTATACTCTTACCCATTTTACTAATGACTGATTTTGATCTAAATTTTAGAGTAAACAATAATATTAATTATTATTTATAGTTAAAAATATTTAATTAACAATAAAATATAAGGAATAAATTATAATTGTTTCCTAGTATAAAGATAATACATTATTTCTAAATCTCATTAATAAATAATTATATATGTTAAAGAAAAATGTGCATCTATTTAAAATAACGTTCTTTGTTCTTTTAAAGATTTAAACTTACTGATGATTGAATCATATGTAAAAATGTTAGCTATTTCCTATATAATATATATCAGCATGTTGTTTGCGAGAAATTCATATTTAATCTTATTACATAACTTTGTTTTGATTGTCTTCATTGCTGAACATCCTCTTGTAGTGTAGAAAATGGAACAATCAATATAAGACAAATAATTTAATAAAATAAATAATATGCATTCCTTGTTTTATCAATTTTACACTTAATTCATAGATGATTGAAAATTTATTCAACTTTAAATGATTAACGACATCAAAAATAAAATATTGAATTTTATATCTCAATATAATTTTTTATTGCTCAAGACTCAAACTAGGGTGAAGTGGGTAAAATAAATATTTTAATACATCAGGTAAAGTAAATATCTTAATTATTTTTTAAAAATTGGGGCTGCGGGTGCCCCACATGCTGCTATGGCAGTCCTTCAGTGCACCCTATCCAATTTCTCATGATGCAACTAGCTAATTTATTTATTTTCTATATATGGAGATTTATTATGTATATTGATAATGTATAAATATTAAATTCTTATTAGTGATAATATTAATTATTTTTGGTATAATTATTATTGTGATTAGTATCATTATATTATCTTTTACTATTATTTTTATTTCATAATTATTAATATTATAATTACTATTATTATAATTATAAACTTATTATTATAGTTACTATTATTGTAATTATAAACTCACCATATTGTGTCACATGACATCCTCTTATTTCTTCTAAGGAATCATCATCAACCAACCACAAGTTGAGTTGTGAATTCTGATAATTGGGTTGAGTCATATTGAACTCAAAAAATATTTGTTGTTTCACTATTTTGTATCACTCTATGTATCAATATATAGATTGACCATATAAATACTTAATAATTATATTTTAATTTAAATAATTTTTTTAACCAATTAGAAGTAATGATACATAAAATGATATAAAAATAAGATAACACATATGCTCCTATCTTAAGCTATCTACAGCAATTTCATGAAACTAATACTCTCTTTTGTGTGGGTTAGTATTCTCCCAATAAATATATATTGCTAATAGGAAATAAACCTTTAACCTTTAATATATGATTTAGTAAAATTTACATCAATAAGCCAACTCAACACGCCTAGCAATTTGATAAAAGTAAAATGAAAAAATATTTTGTTTACATGACAAAAACAGGTCTACTTTAATATATTAAAAAATAGATCAATTACAGGTTGCAAAGAAAGACAACTGAGTTTTGTAATTTCCGCAAAAATCCAGCCCATTTTATTACTTTCCATTTTATTCATTTATTTTTAAGAACCATTTTTAAATTTCTATTCGTTGCTTAAAATGAATCACTTCCCGTATCAGACCCAAACAACAGTTCTGACTTTTGTGGATGTGGCATACTCAGCTGACACCTCTTGTTTGTGATATCATTTTAGATTTGAAATATTAAATTAATATATGATATATTATATTAATATATATAATAATAATTACAAACTAATTTTTAATATATATTATGCAGACATTTAATACGTATAAATTTAAGGATTTCATTTCTATAATAGAATATTATTCCATATATATATATATATATATATATACATGTTTATCTATACTACGATAAAATATATTATAAGGGTGTTTAGGTAATTGAACATGCGTAATTTGTATATTCCAACTTTCTTCCTACTATTATATAAATACAAAATATGCCTAATGGCATTCATGTAATATATTTTCATTCAATCATCCTGACATAATTTTCATATTCTAATTTTATCCTTCATAAATATCTCAATAATAACTACAAGAAGCTTACATATATTCTTTTATTATTTTCCAATAATATATCATTACTATATTACACATTTTCTTACTTTTATTTCCTCTCTTTATTACCTTAAGAAGAATAACTTTGACCATCTAATGACACACTAATCATTATTAGAAACACAAATTGAGAAAATTATAGAAATTTTGTGTATACACTTGATATCTAAAAATATGAATACATGTCTACAGACACAACATATTGATCAACATGCTAGTATATAATAGAATCAATTCTTCATAAATATTGTACCAAAAAAACTCCTCATAAATATAATAAAATTTATATTTAATAATTTCAATTTTTTGAATATATCTCGTTATGAACCAAATTTATTAAATTAAATAGCAATTTGACTTTTGGAAGAATATCAACTTGGCTGAGAAAGGCCACAAATATATGTGGTCACCTACCATCATTAAAAAAGTTAAAATTAAAACGAAAAATGTTAATTTTTAATGTATTTTCTTATATTTTAAGAAAGACGACTAAATAAAGAAATACATTTATTTTATTTTATTTTATATATTTGGTTTGAGGCTTGAGCAACTGACACAGAACAGAAAACCAGAACACTATTACCAGCAACAAGCAATCTTCAAAAATTGGTTTATCCCTTCTGTTTTCTTCTTTTTTCTTTCAGAACCACGTTCCTTTCTTTATCTCATAACACAACAACCTTAATTTTAATCTCAACCTCTTCTTCTTACTCCAAAACCTCGTAACTCACGCTTTCACTAATAGAAACCCGTGCTGTTGTGCCTCTTCGATTTCTCATCATTTCACTTGATACATCAAAAACAAATTCTCACCTCATTTCAATCCTATCTTTTTCAAAACTGAGATTACTTTTTTTTCTTTCTATTTTCTATTGTACCGGTTTTTTGTTTTTGTTTCTTAGTTAAACCGGTGAACTAGTATTCTGGTATCAAATCTCAAAAGGGTATCTTCAATTTTGTATCTTTGGGCAATGCAGTGGTGAAACTCAAACTGGGGTGTTGAATTTTCGAGTTGGGCACGTGAATTGAGGAAAAAATTTGCGATTTTTAAATTTATAATTTTGTTGGAGGAACCAAGAAGATAATGTTATCAGCTTCGACATCTCCTTCGGGGAGGAGCAGATTGGAAGAGATGCTTGATTCGCTTCGCCAGAAAGACGAAGATGAAGAGAAGAGGAAGGACTCGCCGCCGGCATTGCCTCCACGTCCCACCTCAAAGGCCCGGCTTCCTCCGGCGAGGCGGTCATTGCCGAATGACTTCAAGGTCAGCAGTGATCGTGGCGCGGAGGAGTTTTTGCCGAATGGATTCGATGCCAATGAAGAGAGCAATAGGAATGAAAAAGAGTTGGGACTTGTACAGAAGAGAAGTAGTAGTTTCGGGAGCAAGAGGGTGAAGATGGATGGGGAATCGCCTTACATGGTTACATCACAAGAGAAGATATCACTCTTGACATCTACTACTTCATCGAGGAAGATAGGAGAGTTGGAAGATGACACTATTTCTTATTTCATCAAAAAGGTAAATGGAAACTTGAAATTGAAATGGTTATGACTTTTGACTTATGGTTGTTGTTGGTACTTGGTTGGTGTTTAAATATAAGACGTTACATGAAATTGGATGATGAGTCAATTGTTTTTAGCAGTGGTTTTTACTGTTCGGATGGCAAAATTGATGGAGATGTAAGTAGAGGATGAGGGAATTTGATAGAGATGTAAATAGAGGATGGGTGAATTTGATGGGGATGTAAACCATAGGATTCAAGCGGTTTGAATGAAGTAGCAGAGTGCTTCATGTGTCTGATGTGATAAAATATGTCATTCAAGCTTAAAGAGAAGTTTTACAGTACAACTATAAGACTTGCAATGTTATATGAGACTGAATCTTGGATGGTAAAATGTCAATAAGAGAATAAACTCCATGTAACAGAAATAAGAATGTTGTAGTGGATGAGTGAACACACTAAACAAGATAGGAGTAGAAATGAGTATATTAGGGAGAAAGTTGAAGTAGCTCCTATTATAGAATAGATGGTAAAATTACATCTTAGGTGGTTTGAACATGTGTGTAGGAAACCATTAGAAGCCCTAATAAGAATAAATCAAATGGAGGTTAGTTAAATTCCTAGAGGAAGACCAAGAAAAATCATAGGCGAAACAATTAGGAAAGATTTAGAGATCAATGTTTTATCAAAAACATGATTTATAAAAAAAAGTTATAGTGTCGTTAGGTCCATGTAGCCGACTCCACATAGTGAGATTAAGGGTTGATTGTCATTGTTGGTTCTTACTGTGTGGCTCAGTTTTTGGTTAAGTTCTGCTTGTTCAATTGTTCTTCATAGCATCTCTATTTGCTGATTGTTTCAAAAGGCTATTTGATTGTAAGATATGGAAGTTCGGTATAAATTTACTTTAGAGGCTAAAGTTTATATTTGTAGCTATTGTCGGTTTAGATCATTAATGAGGTTCATATTTGTTCTTTTGTCAATTAATAAGTCGAGACATTATTAATGCCATGGGCTTTTCTGTTAATTTTACTTGTGTTTTATATTTGTTTCCCCCAGAAACTTGGTGTTTGGTGTAAGCAATCAAGAGGACACTGGGAGCTAGGAACTATACGGTCAACCTCGGGAGAGGAAGCATCTGTGTTACTCTCAAATGGAAATGTAAGTTATTATCTTTTCTTGTATTTGAAAGACAGTGTTGGAGATTGTGTATGTGAGGTAACATGTTTGTGCCATTGTGTTACTTCAGGTTACGAAGGTGGCCAAATCAGAGCTCCTACCAGCTAATCCTTCTATTTTAGAGGGAATGGATGATCTTGCCAAGCTCAGTTATTTGAATGAGCCATCCATTCTTCACAATCTTAAGTTGAGATATTCTAAGGAGATGATTTATGTATGTATTCTGCTCAGCCTTTTTCTTGTACTTAGCCAATCATCTATATTGTATATTCCTTCATGTTGCACGTCCTTTCTGAATGTAGACTAAAGCAGGGCCTATTTTGATTGCACTGAATCCCTTCAAAGATCTCCAGAATTATGGAAATGATCATGTCCCAGCTTTTAATCAGAAGTTTATTGATATTCCTCATGTTTATGCTATGGCAGATGCAGCTTATAACGAGATGATAAGAGGTGAATGAACTATTCATTTCTGTGTCCTCCTTTGAGATCTTTATGCTGTACTTGAGTGATATGTTTATTAAGGTTTTTTTTATTTGCTTTTTGTATCCCACAGATGAAGTAAATCAGTCTATAATCATAAGGTCAGCAACTTGGTACATTAGAGGCTCTGTTTTGTGTATGATGCTTGATATATGTTTCTACACTCACTATCATCGAGTTGTCATAGTAATGATAAGATATAATCACTGGTTTACCTGTTAATTGCAACTGTAAAATTTCTGTTTGCAGTGGTGAGAGTGGATCTGGGAAGACAGAGACGGGAAAAATTGCTATCCAATACTTAGCTGCTGTTGGTGGTGGCAGTTGTGGGATAGAAAATAAAATTCTTCAAACAAGTTGTATACTAGAAGCTTTTGGGAATGCTAAAACATCTAAGAATGACAACTCAAGCAGATTTGTAAGTTTGTGTTTCTCTTCAGTATAACGGAACTTACTCCTGCTATTGCTTTATAAAATGTTCTCTAGTTTGATAGGTTTCCTATCAAGTATGTTCATAATATTTTTAAATTTTAATCTTACTTTTAACTTCTGAAGGATATATATCACTTTTTGGATGATTTCTAAAGGCTGAAAATTTAATTGATTTACATTTTAAATTTGGTGCAGGGAAAGTTGATTGAAATTCATTTCAGCACAATGGGTAAAATATGCGGGGCCAAGGTTCAAACTTGTAAGCATGTTCAAGCTAAATATGTTTACTGCAAATGTGCTCATTTGTGATTTCCATTTCTATTGAAATTGACTTATTTTGTTTTGGCTGTGTTTGTCTTCATCCAATCCATATGATTACTTGAAAAGTTATGTTTGAAAAGGTAATTTGCAATATTTTCCTATTTGAACATAAGTATGCAACATAATGTCGGTAGTTTGTCACATCTGAAATAATCATATCTCCTGTGAGCAGTCAAGAGTGGTTCAGCTGGGAAGCAGTGAGAGGTCATTTCACATATTTTATCAACTTTGTGCTGGAGCTTCATCTGCTCTTAAAGGTGTATTTTCTAAGTAATCTATCAACTGGTTTGAGCAATTGTGTACTTTTATGTATATAGTCACTTTCGTATGACATATCTGCTTAAATACATGGACCATGGATTATTAGGAATGTGTTGGAATGGCATTTAACATAGTGTCAATTTTAAGGGCCAAGTAGTCCATTCTTTTGTTCATCCCGGAAGAGTTAGACTTGTTTAAATGAACATTTAGTTTTCATAAAAAAATAATTAACATCCATTTCTGCATACAAATTTATAGGTTACCTTTGCAATGTGTTTTCTTCATCAATTTAATTGAATTTAAATAAGTTCACTCATATAGACCCATTTTCTATCCTCTGCAGAGAGACTGAATCTTAGAGATGCCAGTAATTATAAATATCTTAATCAGAGTGAGTGCATGACAATTGGCGGCATTGATGATGCTAAAAAGTTTCAGGAGCTGATGGTATTTACTTGACAGTTTGTTTGGTGTACAGTAACCTCTTTAACTTTGTTTATGGCTTCTTAAGGTCTCATGTCACCCCTTACTTCATCTGTGTTTCCCGCAGAAAGCGCTGGATGCTGTTCGAGTTTGCGAGGAGGATCAAGAGCTGATCTTTAAGATGGTTGCTGCAATACTTTGGCTGGGAAATATATCATTCCAAGTTACTGTCAGTGAAAATATCATTGAGGTTGTTGATGATGAAGGTAAGATTAATAGCATATGTATCATGCAGTTTGATTTGGTGGATACTTGCATTTTGTGCTACTTTATGTATCACTGAATTCTTAAAGTAAGCTGGGACTTGGATTCTTTGCAATATTATATACTGTACCTGGCCATATTATGTTGAGTTGCGAATGAGAGGTATTTGTAGTTGTTCGGTTGGGCTGATTAAAACATTAGAGAGTGCATATATGAAATCCCACTTATAACTTAAAAGCAAATCTAATTTATCCAACAATTTTGGCAGCTGTAACCAGTGCTGCCCTACTAATGGGCTGCAGCTCTCGGGAATTAATGGCAGCATTATCTACCCATGGAGCCCAATCTGAAAATGGCACTATTGCCAAAAGGTTGAAATTGCAGCAGGTTTGTTTATTACTTAAACATTTCATTTGTTCGATTTCCTATGGCTCCTAAATGCTCAATATTATTATTTTTTTCTTTGACATTCTTTGTTCAGGCAATTGATACAAGAGATGCAATTGCAAAATTTATCTATGCAAGCTTGTTTGAGTGGCTAGTAGAAAAACTTAACAAGTCACTTCAAGTGGGTAAAAAATGTACTGGTAGATCCATAAGTATCCTTGATATTTATGGGTTTGAGACCCTTCAGGTGCGCAGTTTGTATGAATGCTTTAATTGTGCTTCAGGCAGTGTTCTATATGTTCAAAATCTTTCCTATACGTGATCTAATAGTTTCTTGTTCCTCTTTCAGAAAAACAGTTTTGAACAGTTCTGTATAAATTATGCTAATGAGAGGCTTCAACAACATTTCTATCGACATTTGTTTAAACTTGAGCAGGAGGTCTGTAACTATCTTAAGTGTTAATTAGTTAATATTGATAGGTAATTTGATGCAATGCATGAACTTTGTTTTGGTGCATTTTTCTTTTAAAAGTGTTATTTTGATGCCGAGTACCTCTAATTTAAATGCCATAGCATGAACCCAGGGTTATGTTTCTTTGCATTTATAAAGTTGTAGACTTGTAGTACTGTTTCCTTTGGAAAAGAGCAGATTTGGTCAAGACTTCAAAGAATTATTGCCCTAATACTAATTAAAAGGGCCAAATTTTTAACTTTACAATGGCTGTAATGCAATAGTCAAGCATGTTGGTTCTGTAGTTGAAATACATTCATGGTGATGTAATGGTTGTAAGTTATGCAGAAAAATTCTTTTAAAATTCAAGGACATTCTTTCAACACCGTTTGGTCTTAATTGATATGCTTAACAGCAACATTGCAATTTAATTTTTTGTTTGTTTCAGGACTATGAATCCGATGGCATGGATTGGACTAAAATAAATTATGAGGACAACCAAGAGTGCTTGGATCTCTTTGAGAAGGTACTGGTATAATTTAGTTTATAAATGTTTGAGTTATTCCTCTTTCCCTGGAAATTGAGTTTGTTGCTACTTGTTAGTCATAGTTTCATTCATTTTTAGACATTATGTTTTTTCTATAAAACTTGTATTATGGTTCCCATTGTTGGCTGCATTTAAATTATTCTCTGTGATTACTGTAGTCATTATGTAACCTGTTTCAAAATCTGCAGAAACCTTTCGGTCTACTCTCTTTGTTGGATGAGGAATCAAATTTACCCAAGGCTTCTGATCTAACATTTGCCAACAAACTTAAGCAGCACCTGGATACTAATCCTTGTTTCAAAAGGGAAAGAGGCAGAGCTTTCAGCGTTCATCACTACACAGGGGAGGTAAGTTTCTTCACAGCATTCATCACTACACAACATTCATCACTACAGTATTTAAGTAGTTTTGGAAGATAGTTGCTACCAAATATACTTTATTGTAATTTTTAGAATTGAATTAATTGTTTGAGTTTTGCATTCTTTCCCACAATATCGCGTATAGAAACTAGAATCTAAAGCGCAAATGACACTACTGCTATCTGTTATAGTAATCCGTCTCTTTCATTATCCAGAGAACAATCTCTTACATTATGTGATTTGCCAATAACTAACTTTGTGAGTATGGTTGTTTAGTTGTTTCTTAACTTAATGGTGTCTTGCTCTCTTCCTAGTTCCTTTGCTGTTTTTTTAGTCTTTCGTAACCTCTACTTAATAAAATATAACACTTGATATTCTGTCGTATAATTCATACAATAGAAACATTTGATAAAATGTCATTCAGATGTAAGTAAGCAATTATGCAATTGAGAGATGTTTTATAGCTGGAGTTGTTTTGTTAATGGGCAAATCCCCCTTTCTAATTTTCTGTCTATGGTCCTTTGGGTATATGTAGAATGTGTACCATGGAAGTTATTTTCATTTTTCAGTTTGTGATTTCACTAACATCTAGACCTCTACCAGGTTTTCTATGATACAAATGGCTTTCTAGAGAAGAACAGAGATATGCTGCATTCTGATTCCATCCAGCTTCTGTCATCATGTAATTGTGAACTGCTGCAGTTTTTCTACAAAGTCTTTAGCCAGACTCAGAAACAATCAAATTCCTTCCACACAGCTGCACTGGACTCGCAAAAGCAGAGTATTGGAATGAAGTTTAAGGTAATCTTGTAGCATTTCCCAAGCTGGTTATAGCCTCATCAAGATTTGGAATGAAATGATTCTTAACATCAGGACATGATGTGTAGGGGGTGATTCTTGTTAATTAATTTTTATCCAGCAAATTACATTATTTAATCACAGTACATGAACTTTGAGACTATACTTAGAAGCATGTGGAATGCCATAAGTTGATGGAAATGACACTAACTATTTTCATACTTTTAGGATCAATTGTTCAAGTTGATGCGTCAGTTGGAGAGCACTAAACCTCATTTTATTCGCTGTATAAGGCCAAATACTAAGCAAGTTCCTGACATTTATGATGAGGACCTTGTTCTACAACAGCTCAAGTGTTGTGGAGTTCTAGAGGTTGCTAGAATTTCAAGGGTTGGATATCCTACTCGAATGACCCATGAAGAGTTCTCCGGAAGGTAGTGGAGAACCTTATATGGTTTTTGCATTACCTTGAATGATGGTTAATTCTGTTCCTTCATGTATCTAGGTACGGGTTTCTGCTTTCTGAGGCCAACATATATCAGGATCCATTGAGCATCTCAGTTGCTGTTTTGCAACAATTTAATATCCCTTTTGAAATGTATCATGTTGGCTACTACAAACTGTATCTTCGAGCGGGGCAGGTGTGTCAGTTTTTTCTCTCTCCTTTATTTTGGAGCTTGAAATCATTCCTGGTACTCTCTGTGTTTTCCTCTGAATTGTGCAATTGGATTTATAACTACCTGACCATAGTTTGGTATTTTGGAAGATAATTCATGCTGTCACTCCTCAAAATTGCACTTTAATGAGATCCATGGGTAGACTACTAATAACTATCTGCCCATAATTCATACTTATCAACCATTTGTTTTACTAAATTATAAGTAATTTGTTTTTGAACCATGATTTTGTTTGCTTTGCAGAATATTAAATTATATGCTGCTACTGTTATGTCTTGATTTAGCTTGAGTTTATATTATTCATATTGTTGTTTCTCTGACCTGCTTAGTTTTGTTCCCTGGTTGGTTTTGTAGATTGGTGCACTGGAGGATAAGAGAAAACTGGTTTTGCAGGGAATACTGGGGGTTCAGAAATGCTTCCGTGGTTATCAAGCTCGCAGTTATTTCCAAGAATTTATGAACAGTGTGACAATATTACAATCAGGTACTGCCGGTACCAATATTAGTTTCATTTGGAGCAAAACTATCTGCTATTTCTTGGCATTATACCCATTTTCTTCAGTTCTATGTAATCTGTTGAGTAAAATATTTTCATAAAAATAGTATTAATAAAGAAAAAGAAACCTCTGTGCAGTTTCCCTTATATTTTCTCAAATGTAATGTGCAGACCTTGATATAAATTCAGTTATGAACTTGGTATGCCTAAATTGATAACACAAATCATAACATTCTTTAGTAATTGTTCATAAAATTGGTTAATGTTTGTATCCTTAAATTTTCAATTGCTATATTGGTTTCATTTCAGTTGTTCGGGGAGAAATTACGAGAAGGAAATATGGTGTTACAGTGCAATCTTCTATAACAATTTATTCGAAAAAACTTGAGGAGATCAATGCAATCATACTACTACAATCTGGTTAGTATGGTTCTGTTTCTTTGTTGGAATTCGCTCTCAGGTGGGATCCTGCATGTTATTGGCTTATTAAGTTATTATCCATTTACTTTTTATGCAGTAATTCGTGGATGGGTGGTTCGAAGGGGTGCCAGTGGCATGAACAAGTTGAAATATCCTGAAAATGCAAAACCTAGGCAGAAATCACATGCCAAGATTCCAGAAGTGAAGGTATTTTAGTAGCACTTAACTCCAGTCACATTTCTCAGTGTTTAATTTAGATAACTCTATCTAGATGGTCATTTTACAGTTGTAATTGTCTACACTAACAAGATATTTTCCTGTTCTTATTTCTTTCTATGCAACGTATAACTTTTAGCAATTTGGAGTCCCAAATCTAACCTCATGTCAATTTCAGTTCACTTCTGACCATCATTTATTAGACAAATGTCCACTATGTGGGAATTTAATATTCCCATACTCGGTATAACAATCGGAAATGATTCAAAACTAGCAAGAGTATATGTTATCCATATTGGTAGTACATAAAATTATTAGAGATCAACCATTGGATTTCTTATTTATCTTTCGGAAAGCAACAAACCACTCAGTAGTAGTTCTTTCTTTTTTGTTTTGCGTTTAGCAGGCTATGACCAAAGAGCAGGATCAGTCAGCTTTAGAAGAACTTCAAAAGCAAGCTATCAATGCTGAAGTGATTGCAGAGCAAAAGGAAGAGGAAAATACCGAATTGAAGAAACAGCTAAAACGATCTGAGGAAAGATGGACTGAACATGAGGCAAAGATGAAATCAGCGGAGGAGGCATGGCAAAAACAGATTGCAACTTTGCAAGTAAATTTTCAGTTTAGAGGAGTTCTTATTTTTTACAAACTAAACCTATAACTAGTTTGTTTAACTGTATTCTACATAAATGACTTCGTGCTATTCCTCTTCGCCATAACCAAATAGCATTTCATCAAAAACTGAACTTGGATTGCACTTGTTAGTCTTTGTAAAGAAGAGTTGGCTGAAAGTGTTATAACATGTTAGTTTGATGTCAAGACAGATTTTGCTGAAATGCTATTTGTGTGTTTTGATTTTCTGAATCACCTTGAATTTTTTACACCTTTTACTGATTAATCAGATGTATAAAGGGTTTAAAACTAGTGAAATTCTATAGAAGATTCTCTAATTCAAGTTCAATGCAGATGAGTCTTGTTGCTGCTAGAAAGAGCCATGCTTCTGAGAATGGTACCGTTCAACATGCAAGAAATGATGTTGTGCCGACTCACTATGATTCTGAAGAAGCCACTTCCATTGCACCTCTAACAACTGATTCGAGTACCCCTGTGAAGTTTTCTAATGGTCTCCTTGTCTCTGATGGAGGGAGACAGGCTAACGGTACATCGGCCGCAGTCGGTAATCTGATGAAGGAATTCGAGCAGCGGAGACAGAGCTTCGATGATGAAGTAAAAGTTCTGAACGTGCTTAAACAAGGGCAGTCTGCTAAAGCGTATAACATTCAAGAACTTCGGATACTTAAAGATAAATTCGAGGGATGGAAGAAGCAATACAAGGTTAAGTTACGTGAGACAAAAGCAAGGCTTCTCAAGTCAGAAGTGGGGAAAAGTCGGTGGTCATGGTGGGATAAATTAAGATTGAAGGACAAATGATTGTTGTCATAAACTGTCTTTCTGAGGAGCTACTTCTTCTATATCTCACTGGGACACTTGACCAAGTGTTATCATTCTTCAGGAGAATATCTGCTGCCCCACTATTTTGTGCCACATCATGTGCCAAAAGATATGATTGACCAAAAAAATATTTAATAATTACACTTTTAACTTACTAAATTTTTTTAACCGATCAAAGTTGATGGTATATGAAGTGGTATAAGCAATGGGACAAAAAATATGCTTTTGGTATATCCACCAATTTTGTTACATGGTGGAAATGTTATAGAGACTGTGCATAGTTGTAGACTTGTAGGTGTCATAGTTGTATTGAGCAGTGTAGTGTGAGCATGTATATTTGTTTTTTTTCCAGTAAAAAGGAGTTATTGCTAAAGAAGTTTAATGAATGATTTTTTTCCAAGGAAAGGGGTTGGTTTAAGGACATTGCTAGAGCTCCAGCTTTTATCTTAACATAATATAGTTACTTTGTCTTACTTCAATTATTTTATATAAACATTAAAACATCTATATCATACAAAGAGATAAACAACTTTTAACTATCAAGAATGGAGTAATTTTTTATTCCAGTTTTAGCCATTACTCTATATTAAAATAACATTCATATTCTTTAATTAAAACTAATCTATTTAAATTATCTAATACAATTGTTAATTGTGATGAAGTAAGTGATATTCCAAATTTGACCATCTCTCAAGTAACTTCCACATTATCTCCCACACCCAAATCTCAAACCATCTGTTACTCTTTTTACCCAATTTCACACTCAATTCTCTTTTCATTTTTCCTAGGTTCTTCTTCTTACCCCTTAATTACACCTTACCTTATTCTGGTTCGCTTTATCTCTCTGTTGTTATTAAGGGGATAATTTTCTACTAATAGGTGTATGTAATTCCATCACGACACTCTTCCTGACATTAACCATTCATCACCGATACATTTCCTTTCACATTGTAATATGGATCACATGCATTGTCAATTGTGGCAAAGACACCATCTGAAGTTAATCACGGATGAAAATTGGTTATGCAAAAAGATAGGTAAAAAATCAATTTTTATGTTCATATTGTCTTTAAATCATTCCCTTTTCCATTTCCACTTTCATTCACACTCTTAAGAGTATAAAGATCTATTTGAATTTTTATTTCTACTTGATGCTGAAATACCTGGATTTGGAAAAACATCTTTGCTACAATATGGTACCTCTTTGTTTCCCCAATTTTTTATAATCATCTATTTTGCATTCATAGTTATGAGCAAAACCTATTTGATGAAATGTTTCAATCAAACAAACATGATTTTTCTTCTAAACTCTATGTTCATATTTATTAACTAATTTAATTTCAACTTTGAACGAGATTCTTTCATCACCATTTAGACAATTCATATGATTATCAACTCAATCTAATGTTGCAGTCATTAATAATAAGGTGACATAATACAATGCATGTCTCTATTCCAAGCACATTGATTCAATTTTTAAGGTTCACGTTAGAAATTATTTGTTTAAGAATTTCTATCTTTTCTTATTTCCACAATCTTAATTTAAACTTATAGGAATCTTACATGTAAGTACTCTCCATTTTAACTACCGGTAATTTCCCTGACAGTTCTACATCATATAAAACATTGATGGAAACAGTTTGACATTGTGCAGAGAATGTGGTTGGATTGCAGACAACATGTCAAAAGTTAAGCCTCCATATTATTCATAACATCTACTCCTTTCATCTAATTCTCCCTCATTCAATCTTTCAACCTGTTTTTGAGATGTATTAATAAATGTCATATATGCACTAAATATTGTATTTATATGCATTCTACCTCATGTATGTATAATTTACTTACTTTTGGTTAAGTTTTATGCCTAGATACTCTTACTATCTTTTTCATCTTCACTTACATTGTGCTTCTACCTATGTGCATAGGAATCAGACACTATATAGATGTGCTTCTACCAATGTGAATAGGAATAAAATGTTATATGTAAATTGAAGGATTTGCAAACTAAGTGGACGTGGCATTGTGAAATATGTTATCTTCGAGCCTTAGGTATTTCTTTTTTTTTTTTTTTTTTCTTTCTATTTTTCTTTTTTTCCACTTTTTATTTGGTGTTTGGAGTTCAAGTTTTGATTATGATATATACTCCAATGAAGAAGAAGGATTCTATTTTAATGTTAGATTGATGTTTCTCATGTTGGACTGAATAATATGATGTAGAGTTGAAAAAGTTAATGTGTCCTAAAAAAAGTTAAACTCTACTTCAAATCTCACCATAAAAAATGAATAACAACTCACTTTTGTTATGGAGAATTTGATGTTATGTTGTGAAATTAATCACATAAGGTGTTCTTGGTTTATTTGTTTTACATTAGTTCATTTTCTATGTTTTTAGTTGTTTCTCTTAACCATTCACAATCAATTGTATTAGTTAATTACATAATTGAAGGTTGACATTTATATTTAACTGAATACTTGAATCATGTAGAGATTCCATTTCCAATTTGTGGATAAGTGATTCACATTTATATAAGGTGTTTGTGTACTTTGGAGATAACCAATATGAAAACAGATCATTTATTGAATTAGTTTGATAAATAAATATTATATAGTATTGTGCACCATAATTGTAGAAACTAATCTATCTAATTTAATTACTTATTGAAAAGTTTATTTATCAAATTTTTCCTATAAGGTATCTAGATACTTTGTTTTTACATTTGAATACTTTTACTTAAATGTTAACTTTCATGTGAAAGAATATATCGTTTATTCAACTCTTTGGACCTTCAACTTTTACTGAAAATGTTGCACATTTCTCTTAAAGTTAAAGGTTAATGTGATTATAAAAAGTGGCTATAACCACTCAATTAATATTTGCTTCAAATGTAAATAGTTACAAATGGTTGTAACCTTTTTTTATTCTTTTGATAGGAAAATTTCTATTATTATTGTTCAATAATGTTCAGAGTATTATTTTAGTAATACTATAAAATGTTCTTTCAATTTAATTGAGTGTTTTTAATTCATGTTCAACTTAATTTGAAATACACATTACAAACAATAAAAAAGTTGATTGACAAATACGAAAGTATTTGTCAACATGCTAATAATATATAATGTCTAAGAGTATACTAAATTCTTATTAGCTATATTATTTTGAATGTCATAACTATATATTATTAAAAAAATTATATTTATACACTGCAGAAAACTATGGCAGCAATTTTTTTCTTTAATTTTATAAAATAGTAATAATAATGTTTAATATCCGCTGTGTAAGTGTGTGACTAAGGTTGGGTTGTTCAAACCTCAAAGCCCCCAACGGTCAAATCCTCCGAACCATCCAAAACAAAACGATCTCAACCGTACACCTAGCTCCCTCATATCATCGAACGGTGGTTCTCAAATAATCATCAACAAAAAAACGTCGTCAATTTCTATTCCACTCTCAATGGTTGCTCCAACTGAAAGAATCAGCAAGAATCATGGAAGCTCCGAAGAAGAACGTGAACGTGATCGTGATCAAGAAGGCCAACGATCACTGGGCTTTTCTGGTATCCATTCCTTCATCCTATGCACTTCTTATTAATATCATAGATATTCGATTCAGCTTCTCCATTCATTTTTTTAAATCTTTTTTTTTTTACCTTTTTAGGCCGAGTTCTTGATTTTTAGGGTTATGCTAGCATTTCTTGATACTATGCTTATTGAAAACTTAGTAAGGAAAATTGTGTTAAAGGAAAACAACGTGGAGTGTTGTCTCAGTTTGAAGAAAACGAAGATCCTATTCAAAATCGCTCATTTCATTACTTATAAAAAAGAATGCGTGCTATAGTATATTCATGATGTTGTTTATTCAGTTATTAGGTACTCTATTGGTGTCTTCTGCTAGTTGTGTTGTGCGGTGTTCAATTTCGATTATTGGTTGCATTTTTTTGGTGTGTTGAGCGATGTACAGGAAGATATTGAAGCACCTATGTGGGCAGATTTGACTCTTGAAGCTAAAGCTAACTCTGTTGGTGAAGACATGTGAGTTTTTCAAATTTCACCTTCCAATTGGTATTGATTTATATGAATAGGATTCTGTGTTCCATTTTCTTTTGATCAAGTTATATTCATTTGTTCCTATCTACTATTATAATATTATTTTATTTTTTTGGTTATGTTACAGGAGTGATGGCTGGTTCAGCAAAAGCCACCCGTAAGGATCGTTTTGGAATGCCTCGCAGGTTTTCTGTATTGGGCTTGAGGTTTTTGTAAATGAAGTTCGAGTTCGGGTAACATTGATGTCAAATCATTTTCAGGTTCCATCAGTGGTCTGCTCGCCAGTTAAAATCTATGTTTTCTCACCCGGGTGAGGGGATATTGACATCAGAAGTTGATGCACAAGGACTGGCTTCACCAGAACTTCCGTCTTCAGTATCAAGATCCAGAGGCAAACACTACATCAGCAAGAAATGGGAAGGTATCAATCTGAACAATTTGTTAGACGAACAACAGGGTTTAAGTAAGAGATGCTTCCCAGCAGGTTCCAGCTTTGGTCAGGAAATGAAACCCAAATCAAAATTAAATGTTAGCAGGCCCAAAGGATTGTTAAGTGCAAAGTCGGGATTGACTTTTGAATGTGATGTAAGAGGAAATGCTAAGTCTATGACCAATTCCAGAAATCCAGCAATTTGTTCAACTTCTGTGGATAACAAGACCAGTGAAAGCAATACAAGAAGCACAATTACATCTGAGAACACTCACCAGCATCAGAAATATATGGAGGTATCTAGTAAACCATGTGATCAGAAAAGCAGAAATGGTTCATCGGATAGGAATGTTAGTCTTAGGAAAAGTTGGTTTATGAAAAAAACGCCCAGAGTTCAGCAACAGCAGAAATATATGGAAGTGTCTAGTAAACCATGTGATCAGAAAAGTGGAAGTTCGTCAGTTTCGAGTGTTAGTCTTAGGAAAAGTTGTGTTAAAGAAAAGGCCTCAGGATTGGATATTGGTGGTAATAGCATGAAATCAAGGGGTCATAAGTCATCTTCTGGGAAGTCTACTGTTGGGTCAAGTTCTAACCCAGGTTATGAAATTGAGTCTGTATCAAAGTACCAGAGAGGGAAAGATGTAGATAAGAACAAATGCAAGTGTGCTAATGTATCTCAGAGATCTTCCATTTTAGTCGAGGGAGCAAAGTCTAGTAACCAAAGGGGAGCAAAATTAAGAGTAGAAATGGTTGGTGGTAGCATGAAATCAAGGGGCCATGGATCATCTTCCGGGAAGTCTAGTGTTGGGTCAAGTTCAAACCCCGGTTATGAAGTAAAGTTTGTATCAAAGCACCAGAGAGAGAAAATCACACATGGGAAAGATATGGTCACCATGAAACTTTCAGATAAAAACAAATGCAAGCCTGCTACCATATCCCAGACATCTAGTTGCAGAATGGAAAGCAATCTAAGTTTTGCAAAGCCAGCATACCATTGAACTGCAAAGTCGTTGGTAAGAAGCTGCATTGTCCTTAAATCACCTGTCTTTGTAGTGATGTTTATGTGAGTTTTCATATATTTGGTCATTTTACCTGACTCTTAAATGGGAAATCTCTTACCAAGTCCTGTATGAAGCACAAACCAATTGAATATTGAGAAACATTTTCACCAAATGATTATCAAATGCATCACTATCTTCCTAATCAGGATTTGTTCCTCCTAGAGATTGACTTATTTTTTCGGATATACCCCCTTTCTTAATTGGCATTTCTCTTGCTATCCTCACATTTTATAATTTGTGCATTATTGTTTAGAAATCACGGGATATATGTTTTCATGAATGCCAACTTTACATTTTCCAGGTCCAGTGTCAGCCTAAGCATTCAATGTCTTTGTTACCAGCCAAGATGAACAAAGCAGACTTTTATAGTACTGGTGCTAAGGAGAAACTACGAACCAGCAAGGTTAATAGTTTGACAGGGAAGGGAAAAGAGAATGCTGCAAGGAATGTCAGGGTGAATAAGAAATGCACTGAAGGAGTTGTTCCTGTTGGGTTAAAAAATCATAGAACTGTAGAATGCCATCATCTAAAGAAGGTCGACACAGCGGGATCTTCTGTCTTGCCAATACTGGTACTGTAGTCTGTCTAGGAAATGCTATTCTTTTGTTTCATCACCTTCTTATAAATCCAAAATCAGGGTTTGAAATGAGTAGCCCTTCAATTATATGCCTGATGTCTTCTTTTTTCTTATCTCGATCCTTTTGTTTGTTGGATGATATTCTCAAGGATCAACTTAAGCTTTTTTAGGTAAAAGCTCATGCATGATTATATCTAGCAGATGTTACATGCAAGTTTTTAATATTTCTTAATAAAGATTCACCAGTAGAACCTTTTCAGTGACTTGGCTTTCATGCCAGCCTTTATTACAATTTTTTTGTTTATCTGTTAATTCATTCATTTTTCCTAGAGATAATTTTTTTTAATTATTGCATGGACTTGTCTCATTTTGTTATCATTCAATGTTTATCTTAAAATTACAACTTTCCTTTTATCTCAGTTTATGAGCTTCTCGATCTTGCGATTGTAGTAATATTGAGGATTGCGGTTCTGTAACTTGGTTGTAAAAGTTTATTTTTCTTCATAAAATGCTCTTTCGGAAAATTTCCAAGTCTAATGCAAATTGATTGTTGCAGGGAAAAGATAATATTCATCTTGATGTAAAGAACCATAATAATCTATCTAGATGAGGGACTAGAGCTGCATAAACTTTTCTGTTTGTCTTTTTTGGTTATAAACAGTAAAAAGCGGGAAAATATAACTCCATTCCACTAGGCTGTCACAAGCCTCAATGAGGTGTTATATGGTGTATGCTAACTTTTGTATATAGTAAATAAGCCTAATATCATTTTGGAGATATCTGTTTGCGAGTTGGTTCTTGAAGGAAGGATAAAAGAGAAGAGAAAGACTTGAGATTCATAATATACATGTATGAGATGATACTGAAGCATTTCCTTTAACTTCATTCCCCTTCAAAGCATTACAGTCAAACATAACCTATACCCTTTGAAATTGCCTTTTAGGCAAATGTTGACAAATTTGTCAACTTCTATATCCTTTATAAGACCTGCACGTTAGATATTTTCTCCTATGTTTGTCCTTGATTGTAATCTTTTCTATCTGGGATGAAAATATATTTAAACCTAGTTGTCATTCAGTTTCAATGGCAAAACGAAGAGGGCAGAGGGTTTCTCTTCAAAGGCCCTAAACACTTGTGGACTGTGTTGGTTCATGAATCATTGACAATTAGTAGGAAACAATTGATTTATATTTTACCAAGAGTGAGGTATATTTACTCCCAAAGTTCTTAATGTATAAAGTTCATTCCCCAATTTTTTTCATAAATTTTGCTAAATCTAGAGTTATAATTCATTTCGTTGCTATTTTTAAGCATTGTATGTATAACAGTGAAATCAACTTTCTGTCGTTTTCACTGTTCATGGTATAAACCTTTGAAAACAAAATTTTTTAGTAGCTTATCCCATATGGGGAACTTTGAGGTACATTCAGATCTTTTATATTTTTGGGCCAATATAAGATAGAAAACCTTCTCTGGCAAATTACCATGGACGATTTTTGAGGATGACCACTTTGAAATTGGTCTGTCAAATAGTTTCAATTATTAGATATTTTTTGATGTTTATAACATTAAATTCTAAACATCCTCAATTGTATGATAATAAGTTGTCCTACAATTCAGGTGTTGTCACTTTCAATTGGAGCTTGTAGGGATGAATACAAACAATTGATGAAGAAAAAAACAAATAGAAGAAGGTGCCTCGAACCTCAGTTTCTCTAACTTATTTGCTAATAAGACATACATTATCCCATGCTCTTGTCATGCGTACCCAGCCACTGCCATTTTTATATATTTTTCCTTATTTTTTTTCTTGTGAAAAATATAAGAATGGACGAAAAGATGTGGGATCATGTACATTAGCCTCTTTTTTTTTTCTTTATTTACTGCATTTTAATTTATTGTTTGCTTTAAAAAATAAGTAGTCATTTTAAAAAATACTTTTTACCATAACAAGGAAGTAATATTATCCTCAAAAAAAAATCTGAAAGAATTACCATCAATTAATCGTACCATAGTGAAGGGTTCTAAAGGTGACACTTGTTCTATTTTCTTCCTTTTATCTGTCTATGGATCTCTGCATTTCTTTTAGATAAATAAAGATCTTTTATGATATATAAAGCCAAAAACAATTAATGAAAAAACAATTATTCTTTGTTTCTTTATGCATGCAAGATGGAAGTTATCATCAGAGTTACAATTTCTGAGGTAAGTTCCAGAACATACCGTCGCCTACTTATTTGAAAACTTGTTTCTATTTTTCCCTAATGATTTCTCATATTCTAAAGATATATATATATGATGTGATTTAAATAAAAAAATATGTATAATTTTACGAAGCTCCCACTTATTTTACATACTTTTTTTTTTGGAAAAAATCTACTCATTGAAATGCCTTAACAATCAAAATTATCTTTTTTCATTGTTTTACTTTTGAAATAAGAAGGATAAAACTTTCAAATGATTAATAAAACTGCAGTAATCTATAGCTAATGTACTCAGGGAAAGTAATAATTGAACTAAAATTCAAATGATGTATAAAAAAAATCTATCGTAACCCCTTAAAAAGTAACAAGGATGCTCTCGACTAAGAGGAGAAGAGTTCTTGCTTTTTCCTTTTATTTTCTACAATAAATATGTTATTTCATTGTAACAAAAATATATATCATAATGTATTATATTTGCTTTTATTTTTGGAGCAAGAAAATTCTTAATGCTTGAGAAGAGATAGAGAACATCTCCTATCATGCCACTTTCTTATTCTTATTGCATTAAGCCTTTATTTCATACAACTCAAGCAAATTTTCGTTCAAATATAAATCTTTTTAAAATCTTCATCAAATAAATATCACCAATCAATCCACATCTTTATATTTCATTTATATTTATTTTAAATTAAATATTAACACTTTTTTATATTCAACTTTTGTCGCACCCATAGATAATTTTTCTGTGCATAGATACACATATAAACTTTATATAAAGTTATAAACTTAGTTTACACCTCATCAACTACGTATGTTTTGTTCCTCCAACCATACAACTCTCTTACGCAACAATAATTGCACAAAAATATGGTGCAAGTATGTAAAACCCACATTGCAAATACTATAAAAGAGTTCACTTCCATTATTATAATATGCCCTGTCTTCTGTTATGGCCTTGATGATTGGGTGAGAGATTAATAATATTTTTTGTGGTGATGTTAGTATCCAGAGATAACCATAATGATTGAGCCCAACAAACACAGTTAACCTGAGGGTCCCGTGTATGGGTGATACCTCTCTTTCTCTAGTTATGTTTGTACAAGTGTTTGTACTTTGCAAGCTTAATAATAGCTTTAAAATTATCAGTTCTACCATTATTATTACCTGTAGAATAAATTTTACAATAAATTACATTAAAAAATTATATAAATCATTTTTCATTTTCTACATCTACATAAATCCCTTTTTATAATATATATTACACTCACAACCTTGGAGGATAGAGAAGTATAAGATTGTAAATAAAAATGTGATGAATGTAATTAAATTAAACAAAATATTATATATTGAAAAGATAAATCCAAATAATATATAAATCAATATATCCTTAGAATTATCGATGTATTTTATAACAAAGAGTATATTTACATAATATATCATATTTTGGTTAACTTAATTACATTTATTACCCTTTAAATTTAGAAGATCATACTTTTGGGTGGACAACATTAATTCACTTTTACTGACATTTCTTTGTTTTAGCCCAAAATATATAATATATCAATTTTTAATAGTTGGAAATACTCTAAGGGAAATAAGCATTTCCATACAATTATTATAAGAGGATTTTGAATAGGTAGACTAATAAAGTAATAATTAAGATATTTGTCTTCTACTCAATGAATAATATTATATACATATTAACACTTCGATAGACTATATATATATATATATTATTCTTTGAATTAGGAGTGTAAGCGGTTCCGGTTTAAACCCTGAGACCGATAGAACCGAACCAAACTGCAAAATGTGGTTCGGTTCGGTGTCGCGGTTAATTTAATTATTTTGTAAGGAACTATTTAGGTTCGGTTTATAATTTTAAAAATTTTGGAACTGTTGAAACCGAACGACATATTAAAGAAATAGATATTAGGATTAAAGAATGATGTTTTATTATTGTTTAAATTCTTCAACCAATTTCTAGCTTAAATTATCATTTTCTGTGTGAATTATAGTGTTATGTATGTTAGTAAATTGTTATTAAGTTAGTATTATATATGTTATTAGTTATTAAATTGTTTCCTAGTGTCTTGATGATTTGTAACATATTTTTCAACTTTTGTGATATTGAGATTGAAAATAACATATATCATATATTGCTATATATGTATTGTTTATGTTACTAAATATCAAATCTTAGGTTCTAAATGTAACTATTATATATTTTACTACTTGATATATATATATATATATATATATATATAATCATGAATTATATTATAATATATATATATTACTAAGTGATAATACACTTTTTTCTCAATTAATTACATAATTTTTATATATGTTACTAACAAATAATTATGAGTTTCAATTTTTTTTACATTTATATATGATTCATAATTTTTGATAATAATAGTAGTAATTTTTATCCTTTTATAGATAAACAATATATCTTGTAATACATTTTGAATATTCAATTAATGCAAGATTTTTTATAAAAAAATAATTGGAAAAACCATGCTATCGAACCATATATTTTTATAGTTAAATAATGTGGTTCGGTTCTTATAGTTAAATTTGCTGTTAATTGAGTGGAATCAAGCCACATGTTTTTTGATCGGTTTGGTCACTAAAATGCACCAAAAACTGAACCACATTAAATTTTTACCCTCTAGTTTGAATATATATAAATTATTTACAGGTTTTATAGTGGACTAAAAAACCCAAGTTTATAATTTACAGGTTTTATCAAATTTATTTTTCTAATTCCGCCATTATTCAATAATAAAATATATCTTGGATATATAGTGTAATTGTCTAGTTTGGGGCTTCTTCCGTACCCAAATAATATATATATATATATATATTTCATATATATTTATTGTTAATGTAAATTTTTAGATTGTCATTCATCATTCACTACATGAGTTAATAATTATTATTAATACATAAACAACATATTAACAATGAAAAAAGATCCCAACATTGTAGATGATTATATTATTTCCTATATTTTATCTTTCTTAAAATATAATTATTTTTAGTAAAAATATGAAATTCCATATTAATTTGATTAATATGCAATCATTAATCTAAAAAATATAAATAAAATAGTTAAGATGAATGAATTTAAGAAATGATATGATCATCTTATATAATAATTATATATTAAACTATTACATAATGTTGTTGGTGTATATATTTTTATAAATAAAATAGTTAAGATGAATGAATTTAAGAAATGATATGATCATCTTATATAATAATTATATATTAAACTATTACATAATGTTGTTGGTGTATATATTTTTCTTTCTTTTTTTATGTGTTAATTTTGTTATATGCACCTCCCTTGTGAGATTCCGTGCTCAAATACCATACTTTCTCTCAACCTTATATTTTGTGTATTATCAGCATGACCACCACAACAGACAACTCACATGGTTCACACATGCAATACTACACCACCACCACCACTGATGAAGACCAAGACATAGACGACGATGAAGACATTATCCACAGCGACCTAGACCAACAAAACCAACAACTCAACCTCCACCTCAACAACCATAAAGTACAACACAACAAAGACGTTGCCACAACCACCGGCGCCACCAGGCGCCGAGGCTGGTTTCTGGGTCGGGTTCTAGACCCGAGAGATAAATGGGTCCAAGAATGGAACAGGGTTTTCCTTCTAGTATGCGGAGCTGGGTTATTCATTGACCCACTCTTCTTCTACTCGCTCTCTCTGAGCGATACATGCATGTGCCTCTTCATTGATGGATGGTTCGCCGTCACTATAACGGTGCTCCGTTGCATGACGGATACCTTGCACGTGTGGAACATGTGGCTGCAGCTTAAGACGGATCAGAGATCCTTTGGTTTAGGTGCCGCCACCGTGGCTCGTGGCGCCGCCGCTGGATTCAGAGATATAAGCCCTCGTTCTGTTGCTCTTGGTTATCTCAAAGGGAGGAGAGGCTTCTTTCTTGACCTCTTTGTCATCCTTCCTATACCTCAGGTCAGTAAATTTATTTATTTATTTGAATTTTATTCTCTTATTATCTTCATAATTATGAATTTTGTCACGTTATGAGTGGGGGCGTTTATTTATTTTTTTCGGTGCATTTGAGTGATAAATGAATTTGATATATAGAAGAAAGTTGATGTATAGTTTTGCCACACTTGGCTAGTTGGGTGGTGAAGATGACAAGTGCATATAGTACTGCCACTGCTAAATATTTTGCATGCAGGCTTTCATCAATACTGTATTATCTACAATATAGGTTTCTGATTTGGCATAGGTGTTTCGTCACAGTCTCAATTATTATTTAGTAATGATTATATTAAAATTATAATGGTTGTAAAAAAAAGATTAAAACATCCCTAGAGTATTATTTTTTGAAAAAAAAGGAGAAAACTTGAATTTTGCTCTTCAGCCTGTTCTCTGGATTTATTTTTATATATTGGTAGAACTTATCTGATTTATTTTCTATGTTCCGAAATATATTTTACTATAATTATTTATAATAATACCTATTATTGATGTATATATGCTTATTTTTTATATAGGTAAGTTGGGGGATCTATTATGATTTAATTTTCAGGAATAATTAACTCTTTATCTCTTATTTAAAGCTCTCTACTCCTTCTTGTTTATTTTATAAAATTTTATGAACATATCTTTCTGCTAGCTATATATCTACCCATAACTTCATTATAAATCATTACTATGTACTTCTTTATCTGTTTTGTGAGTTGATATTTTTCTTTTCTTTTTGAGAGTTTATAACTTTAGCAGTCTCTTCCCTAATCTTTCTCCTCTATTGCCAATAAGGTGAAATTCTATTTTAAATCTTTTTAGCACTGCAATTCACTTTATCATATGATGCGATTCAACTTTCTTTTTCTGGATCAATCATTCTATACTAAATATTTTAATTCTACTTGTGCATTAAATAAATTAATTGCATTTAAGAGTATTATTTACCGTTTGATTAATGCTTTTTAAAATTTTGATAATATATGAACTCTGAGATTTGTTGACAGTTTTTCACCAAAGATTGCTACTCACAAATATATGCTCAAATAAGTGTTTGAATAAATTATTCCAGCAGCACCCCACCTGAAAAAATAATTTGGAAAACATTTGATAAACTCTACCTAACAAAGACAAGTATTCCCTGAGCTTAAGCACATGTTCCTGCATCACCCAAAATAATAAAAGTATATTAGTAATATCTGATTTTTTCATGATAAGGGGTAAAAATCCTTGTCTTCAGTACTAGAGAGGTAAATACATAAAGAACAAAAGAAAAACAATTATATAAGATAACATTTTTATCCTTTTAAGTTTAATGTAATAACACTTATGAACACCAAAATATGTACAGTAATTCTTTACATCAAATCACAATTGGGCACCACACACATACAACCAATTTGATTATTTGTTCTATTAGAGTTTATTATGGCATATAGCGGTCCACAAAAATATCAGTACAAGATTGCATTCTTCTCATTTTGAGCAATTCATTTGCGGTCCAGAATATTGCAGCAGATTGATAGAACATCCATTCACATGTATATATTCCTCAGTGTACTCTTGTTCATTATTGTATATTTAATTAATATATCTTTTTATATAATATACTCATATACAGGACGAGAAAACGGACAGAAAGAAGACACTAGAACTGAAAACACTATACTCTTTAAAGTAAAAAAAAAGAACGCTTATAATCTTAAGGGTATTAACATATGGATAGTGATTACACTTAATGTCAGTGTCTTAATGAATTTTGGTTAAAAATAAGAAAATAACCAACAAGTGCGTAAATTAACTTGCGGAGATAATGACAAAGATAATGAATAACATAGAATAATAGATATAGAAGATTATTATTCGAATAAAAGTGAGTCCCTCAAGATGCAATCACGTTTAGGAAGGAGAGTTTTGTTACCCACATTATCCAACTCAAGCAATATTGATGGAGGATGCCTATAATAAAACAATGGAAATAAATAAAAGAAAAAGATTGGGTTTAGGTATACGGAGTCTCCTAATATATTTTTTCTAGTTACCTATATAGAAAAAATTCTCTTTTATGTGAAAATTTTCTATATGCAAGACTATGAATTGCATCTTGTGGAAGGGGAAGTAGACACATTATACACCTGAATTAATCACTCATTGCTTGGAGCCCATTAATGTAAATACGGCCATGTTTCAGCTTAAGATATGATGTTTGAATTTGAGTTTCCTAAACTCAAATTGACTAAAAAAAGTGACTAGAATTAGTTTGCAAATTAAATTTTATAGGAAAAGAAAATGAAAAAAAAAAATGAGAGTCATGAAATGTACTTTGAGTTGACTCTAACACATGTTCTTTTCCTTCATTTCATTTCAAAATCAAACTTGCAAAGGAACTTAAGAAAATATATGAAGTCTTTATCTTATAAGTTATTCTCTTTTTAGACTTGAGTATGCATTAATACTTTACATATTTTGAAAAACAAAATTCCTAATTCTATTTACATTATCAGATTGTGCTTTGGGTAGGAATCCCGTGGCTGATGAAGAAAGGGTCAATAACGTTGGTGATGACAGTGTTGTTAATTATGTTTCTGTTCCAATACCTTCCCAAAATTTATCACGCTGTGTGCCATCTTCGACGCATGCAAAACCTCTCTGGCTACATTTTTGGAACCGTTTGGTGGGGTATCGCCCTTAACATGATCGCCTACTTTGTCGCTTCCCATGTAAGTCACTTTTTTCTTTTCATCTTATCTTTATGGAGTATCTCTGTTGCTACGAGATCTTACTTGTTATCAATAAGTTAGAAAAAAAAATGCATTTTTTAATTTTAATATACAGTTTTTGTTGAATAATGTTTTCGACTCAACACAACAAAGAACCCTAGCTAGAATTTAGTACACATTCAAGGATCCTCGATCCCATACTAGAATGTGAGACCCAAATTTGTTTGTAATAAATTTTTGCTTAAAAATATTTTAAAATTTGAACCATTAATTTTTTTTAAGTTCACTTATCACAATTTTATGTGATACTCCACCCTCCTATAATGGAGAGGATCCATTTTCACATTCAAGATATTAACTGCAAATTACAGGATAACAGGAATATTCAGTAGGTGGGGGTTGACATATCGAGCTGATGTAAGTTTAAAAGGGTTACAAATTAAAGTTTTTTTATATCAGTGTTATTACATCAAATCAAATTTAACAATTTCTATTATAATAAAGCTAACTGTCTCTATTTTTCTATTGAAAAATTATCTTTTATTTCTACATGCATTTTTAATTATTCATCTAAAAACAAAAGAACAATTAAATTTTAAAATTATCATAATTTGATTGTTGTGACAATAAATATTATTATTTTAGTTGATTTGTTAAATGGGGCTGGTGTTTGAAAGTGACAAATGAACAAAAAAAGATAAGACATAAATCAACAAGTACGAATCAATCACCTAGACTGGGATGCATGTGGTGGTGGAAAAAGTGTATTTTTTTTATTTTTTATTTCTCAATCATGATATATATTTTCTTATTAAACTTTTTTATTATTTCTCATACCCACACTTTATAAAAAAGTGACATATATCTCAAAGTAATACTTTATTGACCAATAATTAGTTTACAAGTAATACATGTCATTTTTTATGAATAGAAAGATGATATATCATTAATATACTAATGAAACAAATAGTTCTCAAACATAAATCTATATCTCTTTGCTCACTGATCACCATTAATCATGGTGCTGGATGAAGTGGTGGAAAATTTTACCTAGTCTTTTTTCTCCCCCCCCTTGTCTGATTTGCTAATCATGAAATGAATGAAAAAGGAAAAATATTTGAACTATGTATTAAAGTATGGGTTAAATAAATATTTTATCTACCATTCATTTTGTATTATTTTTGAATAATGTGTAACAAAAAATACTTATATGTTAATGGATACATAATAAATCATCCTTGCTACAAAGATAATCAAACATTGTTTTAAGAAACGTGTAAACCACGGAATTATGAGATGAAGTTTTAAAATTCTGTTAGCAACACTTTTGTTTAGTTTATCCTAATCGTCACCCTCAACAAATGTTTATCCAAAACATTTTAGGAAATGAAGCTCTCAATTACATAAGATCAGCCACTACTGACTTCAATCAGTAACATATCAGAGCATGTTCTGGAAGCAAAGGAAACTTGCAGCATATAGATTCCTTGAGATATATAGTACAGACAGCAGTAACACATTGACAGGATTCTACATATCTATTTGCATTAAGCTAACAGGCTTTCCCACTTTTCATAAGTTTGTGAAGATTAGTCTCATAGTGATATCTAATGTAAGGAATAAATCTTTCTAGTGTCTATTAGCCACATCCAATTCAATACTTATACATCATAAAAAAAATGTTATAAGAGTTTTGTTTGTCACATTCCAATATTATTTTAGTGAAGTGATGAAAGTATTTAATTGGTTTTGTGCCTATGCAAGTGTTTCTCCTGCTGAAAGAAAATATAAAAATATCTTGATAGTTCAAATATAAACATAACCATAGTCAGCATCATCAAACCAGCTAGCTCTTGTGGCTAGTCACAGTGTTATACCATCGCATATTTACAAATTTCTTGTATGGAAAAAAAAAAGAGAGAGGGTATGTTAGAATCTGTGCTTTTTTGTATAATTAACCTAAACATAGTGTTCAGATGAAAATGGTGTCCACATAACACTTTTGTTTAAATAAAATCTTTGCCTAAATAACTTTGCATAAACAATTTTTTCACATATAGTGCATTTTATGTACTGGATGAACAGGCAGCAGGGGCATGTTGGTACTTGCTGGGGATGCAAAGAGCATCTCAGTGTCTCACAGAGCAGTGTGATAAAACAAATGATTGTCGCATGAGAGTGTTGTCATGCAAACAAACTATATATTATGGGAGCCATAACTTTGGTATGGACAGAGCAAGGTTGGTATGGGCAGAAAACAGGGAAGCAAGGTTTACATGCTTGAATGGCCCTGATAACTACACCTATGGAGCTTATAGATGGACTGTTCAACTTGTCGCTAACGATAGCCGATTGGAAAAGATACTTTTCCCTATCTTCTGGGGCCTAATGACTCTCAGGTGCCTTCATTTTCTCATCCCCTTAATGCCCCATTCCCACTAGAGTCTGTATATGCATCAAGTCTTCTACATTCTTTTAAAATGTTTGTCATTGTTGAGTTCTACATGCCTAATGACATTTCTCAACAAAATAAAGAAACAATGAAACCAAGAAAGAGATGAGAGTCGGTATAAAAATAAGGTCTTGCTAACAAGTGCAGCAAGACATTTGCTCAAGAATACAAAAGAATGAGTTAGTTTCGGGAGTCGATCATAAGGTGGTCAGTTGGTTAGGGTGGTTGCATCCTATCATTCTCACTTTGTAACTCCTTCATATCGCGGTTACAATTACGATTATAAAGTGTAGTTTAAAACAGTATTCACCACTAAGCACAAGCTCTTTTAGAAGAATTTATGCTTCCCTTGAGAATGCCTATAGGAGTGAACATCACTAATTCAATTCTTAAAAGCTAGGAATTGCTCAAAGAACAACCAATGTACATGATCTCTCATTGATGTTTATCCCTCCTTCGTTTTTTTTCTTCATTTTTTGTTATAGATATTATTTCTATATCTTACTGAATCATAATCTGTTTGATGTGATAAAGCACTTTTGGAAATATAGAGAGTACAACGGAGTGGCTAGAAGTAGTTTTCAACATCATTGTGTTGACTAGCGGCCTTCTTCTTGTCACTATGTTGATTGGAAACATAAAGGTAAGCACACGTAATCATGCAAATTTCATGAAACATAATCGACATTACAAAAACACTTAAATTGTTCATTTTTCTTACTTTAAACTTATGATCTTATGTTATAACTATATGGGTATGTGGCAGGTTTTTTTGCATGCAACAACATCAAAGAAACAAGCAATGCAATTGAAGATGAGGAACATTGAGTGGTGGATGAGGAAAAGGCGTCTGCCACAAGGGTATAGGCAACGCGTGCGTAACTATGAAAGACAACGTTGGGCTGCAATGCGTGGAGTTGATGAATTTGAAATGACCAGAAATCTCCCTGAGGGTCTAAGAAGAGACATCAAATACCATCTTTGTTTGGATTTGGTGAGACAGGTAAATAAAACTTATGAGATAACCCATTTCAATTTTGTATATAAATAAATCTATCCTGTAAAACTTATCACTATTTTGGGGTATTCTGTTTATTTGGTTTAGTGGTGTCTCAACTCTCATCGTATTAACTAAAGGATGTTGAGTCTCACATTGAATATGAGGGAGGAAGTGAGAGAATTTATAAGTAGAGATCAAAATATCGTGTATCACTTGTGGTTCTCTATTCTTCCCATGTGAGAGAACTTATAGGAAAACATGTTTTGGTTTTGAAACAACTGCAGTATTGTATTTTATAAGAAAGTATACCAAAAAATGGGAGAAAAAAGACCAGTTGAAGCTTCAGTAGACACCAAAAGAGAGACTATTTGATATTTACCTTAATTCTTTTTGGACCTCTAAAGACACAACCAAAATTGGGGGTAAGAGGGTTTAAAATGCTAATATTCCAATTCCTTTGTATTTTTGTTCAGGTGCCATTATTTCAGCATATGGATGACCTGGTCCTAGAGAACATTTGTGATCGAGTGAAATCTCTCATATTCACAAAGGGAGAAACGGTAAAGCTCTAAATTCCACTGCATTCCAAATACCACACAGCAATACATCAATTACTTATATAAAGCAATGCACAAATAATTAATATGACTTAGCTAGTGAGAACTTAGCTTCAATCAATATAAGCATACCCAAATGAAATATGATTAATCATGATGCAGATAGCTAAAGAGGGAGACCCAGTTCAAAGAATGTTATTTGTAGTAAGGGGTCACCTTCAGAGTAGCCAAGTCTTAAGGGATGGTGTAAAAAGTTGCTGCATGTTAGGTCCAGGAAACTTCAGCGGCGACGAACTTCTTTCTTGGTGTTTAAGAAGACCCTTCATAGAAAGGCTTCCACCATCTTCATCCACACTCATTACACTAGAAACCACAGAGGCATTTGGACTTGAAGCAAAAGATGTGAAATATGTGACACAACATTTCAGGTATACATTTGTGAAAGAAAAGGTTAAGAGAAGTGCAAGATATTATTCTCCAGGTTGGAGAACTTGGGCTGCTGTGGCAATTCAATTAGCATGGAGGAGGTATAGGCATAGGTTGGCTTTGACATCATTGTCTTTTATTAGGCCTAGGAGGCCTTTGTCACGTTCATCTTCTTTGGGAGAAGATAGGCTTCGGCTCTATACGGCTTTGTTAACCTCACCAAAGCCTAATCAGGATGATTTTGATTTTTGATAACAAGATTTGGATGGTGTGTAAAATTTAATTGATTCTACTTCATGGTAGAGATGGGAATTATTATTGAAGGGTGTAATGAGGTAATGTTGAAATGCTTTCATCACTTTATTTCCTCCATGTTTTTAGTATAATGTAAGATATTCATTCATCCTATATGTAAAGCATTATGGATGTTTTAGAAAATGTGAAAGACGATCATTACATATTATATGTTTTAGATCCACACTGCTGCGAATATGAAATTGTCATATGCCTACCAGGAACCACAAATGTTGCAAATCTGAACCCACACACTCTTAGTAACACAACCAAGGCAATCTTGTAAATTAATTATTAATAACAAATTAACAAAGTATTGTTTTGTGACATCTTTTTTTCTTATATATATAATATCAGTTTTTATTTCACTATTTGACGGATCATCATCACTACCTCAATTCATTATAAAGTAGTAATCCTTAGACAGAATCATGACATTCGGTCATGACTTGGTTTTGACCTTGTGCAAGCTTAGTGACTCATCGAATTCATTTTCAGTTCCTACTGTACATTTTTTAAGTTTACATCTCTGGCCATTAAACCCTTTTCGATACACTGAATTCATCAAAACGAAATGCAATACAAAATTTGAAACAATCTAAACAACGCTCATCTTTTTAGTCACAAGTATTTATGTAGGCCAAGGGAGAACTCTTTTACGATTTCTTATAATAAATTAAAATTAAAAATCGGACCATTTGATTAGTTTTTTATGGAGGCCGTTCATATCGAATGGCAGTTTCATTATGATTTATCGTAGATAGGGTATTTATTATTATATGATAAACTTTAAAAAATCAAATTTGTAATATAGATTATTTCCCTGATTACTTTTTCATTTATAATAACTTAATTGTTCATTATAACTTGCATGAACGTTATACATATCGGAAAATATATCGCACAAATGTGGATCCTTCATCAAGTTACCTACATCACATCCATGACTTTTTTATTTTATGTTGGAGGTGTCATTTGGTTTTGTATTTATTAATTTGGTTTTGTATTTATTAATTTGGTTTTGCTAACTGAAATAAAAAAAAGGAAAATGAGTATAGGAAATGATTTTTTTTCTTTATTAAATTTGTCACTTTTCAAAGCATGCTCTCTTTACTTTTCTTATTCTTATTCATTGCGGGCCCTTATGATAGTAGTTAATAGACCCATTATAGTGCAACTTTTAAATTTATTATAAAAGTAGTACACTTTTTAAGAATAACCAAAGCTTACTTCATTTCATACTATTGAACAAACAATTCATCAAAATAAGTTAGAGATGAGCTTTTGACTTTTTACCCTTTTCAATTGTTTAATTGATATATGGTATACAAAGTGCTTTCTTTAATTGTTTATCCATGATCCTTTATATGCGGATATCTCACTTATTTAAATTTGTTTTAATCATTTAAGAGGATTAAAAGAACATAATAAGTTTCTAAAATAAATTTGAGAATATCAACTAAAATGTATTACCAACCCAAATAGAGTATGTCTTAAATATAACCCTACTTATCATATATTAATAAAATAAGGTAAGATACTATTATATATCAATTATATTATTGGAAGAGCGAACCAATCTCAAATCTTGTATCATATTATTAGATATTATATATAAGACAAAATTTGGGACAACAAGATAAACAAAGTAGATTAGAAAGAGAATAGCAAAATTAGAGGGAGAATTGGGGAATGAACATGAATTCTATGCTTTAACTGCCTCTAGTGCTGAGAAGTGATTTTCCTGTGCCTCTGGAGCAGCAGAACCCCTGAAGAGTAAAATGGCCAAACTTCCAATGCAGAAATAGATGAAGCAGCCACAGCAATGTGTCACAAACGAACCAAAATCAGTGCCTACTATACATTGCCAACCAGGTCCATGCATCCTATCAAATTCCTGCAATAATAGCAACACACAAATTTAATTAACCATAAAAAAATTCAGCTAAGGAATTCCATTTCTATCATTAATTAATCTCCCAATCAAATGATTTTTCAACACTTTGGCTTGTTTTATTTTAATACCTTCTTTATAAATCTGGCTATCTCAATGGCCTCAGTGACATCATAGAAATCAAGTGCCTTAGATGCTAAATTAAGGGCATCTTGCTGCATGGTCCTAAGCATGTCAGTCTCACCAATTATTGCCTTGCCTTCTAGCATGATGAACTAAAAATGCAAAATTTAACACAACAAATATATTGGAAAATAAAACTTGAGGAGGCTTAGAAAATGGTGCTTAAAGTGAAGCACAAGAATTAAGCAAAATGAATTGCTTCTAATAGGTTTATTAAAATTTAAAGATAAGGGGCAGTGGACGATGGTGGAGACCAGAGTTTATATAGAGTCAGATAAAAGGGTTAGGGATAATAAGTCATCCACGTATGTTTCCCTTTTGTGGCCACCAAAAAATGCATTGTAATTAGCCCATACTTCATTTCAAATAATGTTTATTGCAAACATAGTTACCCGATATTGGGTATCTTATCGGTACGTGGTTAACTTCATGGTTTATTATTTATTACATTAATTTTATGATATATTTTTTATAACAACCTTAATAAGTGATACAATGAGTACCAAGACTCCAAAAACTATAATATTATTACAACAATTGCAGTTGTCGGCTGCATTTAAAACCACCACGTGACAAACATTGTCCTACTGGATCAATTTAACTTCATCTGCATAAGGCTTGGAGATGTGTAAAGTTGTCAAGAAAGTGTAATCATTGTGGGTAGCAAAAGGTCTATCATTTTTAAATGAAGATATTGCACTTTGAGGCTATATTTGGTTTTGGAATGAAAGTAGAAGGAAAGAAAGTAGAAGGAAATAGAATTGAAGAAAAAAAAAGTAGTAGAAAATAAGATAATAATTTTATTGTTTGGTATGATTGAAAATGAAAGGAAAGTGAGAGGAAAGAAACACATTTATATATAATGTATTGAAAATGACATAAGTGTCATCATTATATTTATATAAATATGTAGATATCTAATTTTTTAAATTACATAACTAAATAATTTATTTTTAATAATATTAATTAATATTTTTAAGTAACATATAATCTAAGTTCAATAACAATATTTGTTTATAAAATTCAAAGAAAATCATAAACATTTTACATACATCCTTTTCACAATAGTATACATAATAAAATATAACTGATATTCGACAATCACTTTTATATTTTTAATCATCTCACTTCTACATATTTGTGTTTTGTCTTTCTAATTTATTTATTATTTGTTACTTTGTTGATAATTTTAAGTAATGATATTTCTTTTTTTCCACTTCATCTTTTAGCACACATAATTACTATTTATGTGTGAGCTCAAAAGAAAAAATAAAAATAAAATTAAGTTAACTAATTTCACATATAAATGAATATAAGCAAAAAAATTTACTACATTGTATTTATTTTCATCTAAATTATTGTTTTTTCAATTCATGATGAAGGGCAATTTTGGAATTTTTGATGGTTTTCTTTACTTCCTTTATTTCTTCCCAACTTAGGGAGAAAAAGTTTTTTGTGGGACCCATGCATATTTTTTTCTTCCTCCCTGTTTAATTTTGAAACCAAAGGGTGGACACTTTTCTTTCCTCCTCTTTTCTTTCCTCTTGTTTTCTATCCACCTAAATGAGTGTTACAAATAGAGATAAAGGGTATCTTAAGTTATCTAAGTGTTTCTTAAAGTGGATGCAAAAATAGAGAGGAATTAAGTAGAAGAATGTTAGCTCCAAGTACAATTTAAGTTTTATTAAACTTCCCTGATTTTTTTTTGAATAAATTCACTAGTTTAACGTGAAAGCGATTCGGATGTGTCTAAGACTATTGATCTGGAACCATCCAATAATTTCTCCTTTTTTACAGCCTTGATCGATAGAGAATGATGGTAAATGTTTTATTAAATGAGACTGGTTCACCATTTATTAGAAGATAAAAATGATGACAGATTCATCATTGGCTATATCAGCTTTGCAATGTATGAGATAACTCACAAAAATGGTGATAGTGTAGTTGAAACTAATAAGAGATGATAATTATTGAATCTAATAAGATGTTGGGTAGTAATAGCATTGAATGCAATATTTTATACATATTCTATACTTTAGCCATTGAATCATAACCTTAACATTATGCTGAAATTTGCTATAAACTGTGGATTGAAAATGAAACAATAGAAACAATTTAACTAGCTTAAAACTAGCCTACCATGTTTGCTGCTTGTTTAATTTCATTGTGAAAACAATCTCTAATAAGGTACACTTATAATGCTTAGTACCATATACATTGCGCGATTAAATTATTCATTAGTCTTATTACTAATGAATTCTGACATAAGTTTAGTTCAGGTTCTTTCTTGGTAAATAGAAACAAACAAGTGAAGAAACCTCAGCTAACAATCACCACACAGTTGTTCATGGACAGAAATTTCGTGCTGACTAATGTAAGTGTGAACCATATAATATAACTCAGTCGGCATATTCATTTCCAAAGTCACAGGAATATTCATTCGTGTTTACGTTTATTTGTTTCCCTTTTAAGTCATAAAATATTATGTTTTGGGTACAGGACTATAGATAGATGTTCATTTCGTGGACCATGTTTACAGATAGCCATTGCTTGCATTTATTTCTAGTTTTCACAGCAAAGCATTGGGCTCATTGTTACTTTCGGATATTGGCTCCTTTATTTTTCTACATTATATATACTAGCGTGTCGACCGTCACCCGCATTCTTATTTTTTTGATATAGTATGTATGATCTTTATATTATATTATTTAAGAAAAACAATTTAAATATAAGAGTGCAGTATATAAACTCAATAAAGAGTGAATATTTAAGAATATAATATGTGATAGTTGATATGATATACATAAAATTTATGTCAATTTCTCATTTTGTGTCTATTGGGTGGAGAAAGATAGAAGATAAAAATAAGAGAATGTGTGGAAGATTAATGATATTAAATTATTAATATAAAAATGAAATTAATATGTGGAAGTTTATAGTAGTTATTAAAAAAATAAAAGGGTAACTTTGGAATATAAAAATTATACTATGAGGTAGTTATTACTTGTTTTGCCTTTATTAATAGTTTTGCCTTTATTAATAGTATAGATATGTCTGAAACTTAATTATGTAATGAGAAAATAGTTTATGTATGCTCAACTTAAAAAAATTACATTGTCATAATAATTATATCAGTGTATTAAATAGTTGATAATGTATTGACCGTGAAAAACTTTTTATTTTGTTTCAAATTGAGTGAGAGATATTAAATTTAAATAATTATTTTCAAAATAAATAGTATCATTCTATGTAAAGATGATGCTTTTGTCAATAATTGAATATGGTATTTTTTAAGAGGAAGTAACATCTTAATTAGTTTCCTTATTAAAACAAGAGTTACATGTTAAATGATAAGATGACAATGGAGAATAATGATCAAGATAATAAGAGATTTGTTGCTAATATTAAGGAAATTTATCTACAAGTACTTTTATATAAATATCAATAATTGTGTCTGATTTAATTGGTATTTATTTAAGAGTATAAAATTTATACAATGTCGGTGTAAAGATTTATATACATGCGCTCCATCATCTATCATTAATTTAGATTACTTTTTTTGGAAAATCAATAACAATTAAATATCAATGATGAATGATACAGTAACAATATATATATAAAACTCATACACTATGAGTGTACACATCTTTTTCTCTTTATTTAATTAGTGAATCATTCAATATAACTATTGTATCATATATAGTAAATACTGAATTGGTTTTAAAGAGTAGTATGGTATTAATAACCTTAACAAAAAAAAGTGCCACCAATTCAACATACATGTCATCTATGAAGTACTAACACTTTAATAATCTTCCTATATTGTATTTGATACGTATCTGACATTGATACTCTCTAATACTTCATCCATATGTATTCATATCAATGTTAAAATTATTTTTTGAAAAATAAATAATTTGTAAATCCGATACTTCTCAGATATTATCCGATACTCTTAAAATATTTCCCAATACTTCATAGACATCTAAACTACCATGTTATAACATTTTAAGAAGAAAAATATAACACAATCAATTAAGTACAACAGACAAACATAATATTCAAACTACCAAGTCGACTTATAGCAATTAAAAAAGACAAAACATGTGTACCGCATAGACAATGAATAAGAAATGCATATGCATAATGTTGATCATCGATTAAATGAAATTAATAATGTTCCTATTTGTCGATATTAAGTAAACATTTCTTATGACAATATGAATTTTATTATGTATTTAGTGATGTCTAAGAAATAAGTTCTTTATTTAATTTGGAAATTCATAACAATAATTTTATGTTTATTATGTTATATGAATTTTATGTGCATATTTTATATATGTATCGTATAATGTATTTTCAAGAATATGTGTGTCGACATATTAGATACGTGTCATATTCGATAGGTATTGGTGTCCATCCACTCGACCGTGTCTGTCAAGCAACCTAACTTAACCAAAATATTCACACTTCAAACCTATATCATTTGCCATTTTCTTTCTCCAACTTGTGAGAAAATATGTTGATGGGAAGATGGTGCATCACTTGAACAAAGAAATAGTTGAGAATATGCATGAAGAAACATTCAAAGCGTGTGTTACCATACTAACTTTTAAGTTCGATTCGCCCCCACCAATTTAAGTACATTGGATACAAATGGGATAAACAACAAATCCCTTGCAGTATACTTTGGAAAACCTTGATGTGCTATCAAGCGTATATTTTAATAGTAGTTTACAAATTTATGTTTCCTACACTCCTCTCATGCATTAGAGAAATGGAGAATGATTTCTTAGACATCAAAATTCGGGTATTTTATTATGCCTTCAAGTATCTCTATTTATAAAGAAGTTCATATCACTTGGCAAAAAGAAAAGCTTTTGGAATTTTGCACTAATTTAAGGATAGGTATATACCAAAACGGTTCAACTTTAATCTAAATGAGGGCCATAGCTCAGCGGTAACATACACTGTTTGGCAAGTGATAGATCGTTAGTGCAACCACCGAGAGGCACATGGTGATGGCATATTTAATGGTGGGAGCGCAGAACTACAAATTTGCACTATGTAACGTTGCTCTTACAACTTACAACCATGTAAGTGGCCAACAACATTAATACTAGTTAACTGAACATCAACTAAATGAGTACAAAATTCAGTCCACAAACAATGTGTCTGTTATTCCTTGATCTTTGTTCCAATTTTTATAGGAGATGATGCGATCAATATTCCAATCAAGCTTAGCCTATATATTAATTCCTCTTTAATCCTATCTTCAGTTTCATGCTTCTTTGATATTGGGTAATCACAATTTTGATTCTTCAATGGGCAGTTATCTTTACTCTAATCAAAACCAGTTCTAATTTTGACAGAAATAAAATGGAAGGTAAAATTTCAAACAACTCTAATCCCATTGCACAACCATGCAGATTGCAGTTCATGTTTTAATTCAACAATTCGATAATATTATTCCACTGAATCCTAATCAAAATGCATTCAAAGTTTCAAGCCCAAAAGACCTATCACTTGTACACTAGTTGTACTGGTCAGAAAAAACTATATGCACAAAAACCGAATAGAATTTCACACGTACATTAACTTAAGTGAGCTATATCATTTCAATCATTATATTTGAATGTATCAGCTGCACCAAACTTTCGACGCTCTTCAGAATTTTCTGATGATTCTTCATCACTGCTATCTTCTTCACTGTCTACGGTATGCGAGGACAGGTCGTGCACACTTTTAGAACGACATGATGGGGTAGCAAGCATGCTCACTTGGCCATGGTGAGATATCTCAACCACAACTTTGTCATCATCCAGTGGGAGCGGTTGTTTCCATGGCTCTCCATCAATTCTCATGAATGTACAATCAGCTGTAGCCTTATGAAACTTAAATCTAATTCTGCTTGCCTGCATCATCGTAGCAGCATAGACACATAAGTTTGAGCCAAAAGATGACGGTAAAATATGAAAATATTATTCATATTATCTGTAGAGAATAATCCACAGCTGCTAGTCCCTTCCCAAGCAAAAAAAGTGTAACAACTTAATATATAACAAAAATGTTATGTCCTACCTGTGCCAATCGAGTCCCATGGCCATTTGGTGCAATCAAAGCAAGACCATGCCATGCATCTCTGAAACCAACAACCTCAAATAGGCCATCATCAACAAAGGGAAGAGTCAAGTCCCTCTGTAAGACATAATTATAAAAGTATCCAATCAAAATCGCCATAACATATCAGCATAAATTCTTAACAAAAACTTTTCCTAAAAGATGGATAGTGCAAAATTCATATGCAGATATCATTGTACAAGTACAACTGCGAAAGAGATGGACAGATTTGTTACTTACATAAATTGATTTCTTTCTATTTGGTTTTCCCCAAGGATTGAGTCCACCAGAAAAGCTGGGCAAGTTGAGGCACACTATTGACCGTATGCTGTATACAAAGGTTACTTTTCCGGTTATAAAATGAAGTGTGAGGATAGATAAAAACGAGCATGAAAAATTATCAATAGCCTATAGTTGTTGTAATTTAATGTACATCTCCCTCCATTTTATGTTACTTTATTTCTACCAGACATTATAAATCTTCACAATATGCTTAATAAGGTAGAGAAATTTACAGATCTATGGCAGTATTGTAGCTCGAAGAACATAACCTAAGCAACCAAAGTTCTATAATATATCAAATCTAAATGGAAAAAGGAAAACTTATGGCACAATCAAACTAAAATAACTCAAAGTAGATGTTATCATGAGGCCCAGCTCACTCAAGCATCCATTGAATACCAATAATTCTATTAGCTTTTTAGCACACAACAATAGATACATTGAATTTCTCCAAGTGCAAGATGTTTCACAAAAATATATACTCAGATAGTCCATGATTCTATGAGCAGATGAGCCTATCTTTCAAAGCTTTGAAACACGGATACATTGAACACCCTTATGTGTCGGTGTCGGACACGTATCCGACACGAATACGCTCAGATTCGTGAAGGATAAATATCCATAGAGTATCCAAAAATAAAATAAAATAAAAATAAAGATAAATATACATATCTGATATGTTTTCAACAAAAAATAGGATAAGATAAAATATATTTTATGAATTACTCTACTATATTTTCTAGTTTTGGTATTTGGAATTTTGGAGGACAATGATTTACAATTTCTATAATGTTTTCTACTTTTGATATTTTGATTTACACTTATAATTTTATCATATTTTATGTATTTTTTACTATTTTATACAGGTATCCCTGAATGTATTGTATCCTATATTTTTTGAAAAAATGTGTGCCGACGTATCGGATATGTATCGTATCCGACACACGTATCTGTATTTGTGCTTCGTAGTTTCAAAGTATTACCTGTGAGGTATGTGGAGGTCTTCCCATTGACCTTGTTTCTTCATTATCTTGACTTTTGTTAGCTGAGCAATATTTCTGTCTCAATTTAAACATTTCAAATTAGACTGCCCTGATAGAAGGCAAACTGTAAACTCAACACCACACAATTCAGAAGACAAGACAAAGAAAATCAGAAATATCCCAATAGAAACTAGCACTTCTTATTTACAACATCAAAATTACTCCTAAGACATTATAAGCAGTGTCTATCATCACCATTAAACCATAATATCAATGACAACTATTCCTCTCTCAGTTTAGTAATAGACAATCATAACTATAAAATAAAATTTTCAGCAAATGTCCTTAGTTTAGCATTGTTTTCACTTACTAACAATCTATCCATGACTACAATGAGGTGGAATAATTTAATGGATAAACAAAAAGGAATTTTCATGTTGGTTCAACTTTATCATTTTCTTAAAAATTAAGTTGCTCAACATATCATTCATAAAAATGACAAGTGACTGTGCAAATGGCCATCAGTATACGGCATGGGAAGAAAAGGCCAGGTATCTCACACATGAAATACATCTCAGCATTTCCAAAAAAATTAATGAAATCCCAACTTAGTAAAATACTATTATATATAATATACGTTGTAATGATTTCTTCCATAATGAACTCAAATTTGACCATATATAGATTTGTGCCTCTTTAATAACCAACCTTGAATGTTGAAACAGAGAAGCACAGAACCATCCTTGTTTACATCCAAGCTTCAGATAGGTTCTCTGAATACCAAAAGAAAAGCAGAATGAGAAGGGAAGTTATTGACAATAGTGTGGTAGAAGTACAATTCACCCCTATGTTATAACAAATATACATCATAGGATCAGAATCTAATGATATACAGAATTCATCAAACTACTGCATGAACTCAAAAATATTCGGCCAGTTGATGATTGCAATTTATTCTGAATGAATAAATTCCATGACATTTATCCAAACTAAGACATCAGCAACTGATAATAAGTAAAAAAATTAGTAACTTCAGATTTCAAATAAGCTTGGCAAGCATAATACTTTTGGACATAAACATAACACATGAATAGTAAATTTACCATAATCATCTTTAGCCATTTTATTGGATAAGTATTTTTTCCTTTCTTTTGACTATAACTCCCAAATATCTCTATACAGTCACAGGTAAAGAACTAGAGTAATACTAATAATTAGAACTATTGATAGCTTCAACACAAACATGTTTTATGTGAGGATTTGTACCTGATTATATAACTGGTTTTTAAACTTCTCTGGATGCAATTTCCTTTCGGAATGAAATGCATACGATACTTGGGCATCCATTCCTGCATTGAAACATAAACATCTTAGGTTTGCTTGCCAGTTGCACTAAACTTGCCCAGAGGACAATGCAATGGTTGGCCAACTTCTATGAGTTGGTGCTCTTTTTCAAATATACAAAATATCAAAATGTTCAGAAATGCACTTTCCCACCAACCCATGCATAAACAATTTTAAGACAAGTTTGGTTTTCTTACCCATGCTAAAATAGTTCCAAAATCCCCCACGGTAAGTGTGGTAACCCTCCTGAAAACAGACAGTAATTCACCAGTTGGCATACATGGAAATGCCACACAAGTTCGAGTAAATGAAAATATCAAGGAATCAAGGACAAGAAAGGATAAAGAAATAAAATCTTAACACAGCAGTCCTGATTTTTATATTTTGAACCTCTTTGTTCTTTTACTACATCATCAATACAGCTTCATTAAATGCACATGAGTGATTCCTGCTTTGCTATAATAGTCAAGAAATATCAATCACCAAAGTTCTGCTTACTTTATATTCATTAAAATCATCCATTTGTCATAGTAAGGTGAAAGATCTACTAATTATTATTTATAACATCCCATGCAATTTCTACCAATGTCCATCATCAAAATAAAAATTGTGCTGTCCAAACCAGGGATGACATAATCTGTAACACTCACATGAGAAACCAGATTTTTAAACACTGACTTTTTGGAAAACAAAACAAGAGTTTAAAACAACTTTAAAATAGCAGAGACTAATTTATTTTCAGTGAAGACTACAACTTCACAACCATCCTTTTTTTCATAATCTGATTTATGGCATTTCCAGGTCTAGAGCAGCAATGCATTCCCAGAACATAGAAATTTATTAATGCACATGATTATGTACAGACCAAAACAAAAGAAAAGAAAAAATAACACAAAACTCACCAAGTTTAGTTTATCTGTTGAAGAGACGCGATTAAATGCATGCATAGCATGAGGAAGCTCAAGGGGGGCAATAGGGTCACAAGAACCTTCTTTTGGAGCCCTCATTCTCATTACAATATGCCAGCTGGAAAAAAATTATCACTCACTTAAATTTCAGCAGAACATTAAAGAAACTTACCGCTTGCAAAATAACAAAGAAAAGTTGTCAATTATGTTGTATTCTCTTTGTGCATTCATCAAGTTCCTATTTGGAAATGCTGGACATAGAAGAAAATATAGAATATCCAATATCATATTCCCACATTAACAAGTCTTAAAAATCACAATTATCTATTTGATTGGATTAAAAAACTCATTGACGGGCAACAAGGTTAGTGGATATGAACATTGATACAGTTAAAATTTATAAAACTGATCAACGATGTTGTGCCCTAAAAATTAAACCAATTCCATAACGAACCCAATACATGATCCGTCATCGTATCTAAATGATGAAGTTTCCTTTCCAGTACTCTCTTATTCTGACAAAAAGTCCTAGCTTTGTTTATTTTAATGGGTATCAGATCTTGGAATCTCAATGAATATGTTCAATACAATATGGTAGGACGGAAGGAAAATATCTTGAACATAACAAGCAAAATTTCCCTTTACAAATACAACAATAGAAAACCAAAAGAGCGAACCCAATAAGCAAGCTACATTAAAATACTTTGGGGTTGAAGCCTATATATATCAACAAATTTGCCCCTCACATGTCTTGGACACATGTCTTACAATTGGGTGCAACTTACATAACCGTCTTTTTTCCAGTTTCTTCAAGTAAAGTTCCAGTGATGTTTTTAAAAATTATACCTGAATCTTGTTTATGTTTGTGCATCTTTGTGGGAGGTTTCACAAAACTTGAAATTCCAAATAGAAGGGAGAAAATACCTGTCTATTTTCATTTCCTTTGCATCTTTTACTTGATTCAGGAATGATGCTACGGATGGACGGTCTGTGGCTGGATTTTTCTTTCCCTGTGAAAGAATAATAATCATATCAAGGGCATATATAACTTATGCACTGTTTTGATCAGACAAAATGTTACATTTGACCATGACTAAAGGAAAAGCACTCCTAACATGACATTTTAACTTATGCAACATTTACATAACAAACCACCAGACATAGTTTGTGACAGAAAATGACCATACAACTACAAGGAACATGAAAAATGATCCAATTGAGCATCCAACTCAAAGAATTGATGATTGTCAAGCTCCAGAGTGAGAACATAAACAAAATGAAATTTGATCCAAGGGATCATCGAATTTTTTAGGGACATTGAGTAAATAGTCAGATAAAATACCCATCCAAAGGCAAAGGGGAGATTATTTCCCGTCCCCAATGGAACTGTTGCAACTGGCGGCGGCTGAGGTAATTCAAGATCCGATATCACTCCAAGAAGCCAGCTGGCAGTCCCATCTCCACCTGCAACCTGATTTTATTGGACTATGTTAGAGATAAAGAATAATTCGAGATAATTAAACACTAAAAGATTGAAACTTGAGTCTTGCTTCACGCGTTTACACACGGATGGTAACACAAATATACCATGACTTGAAAATATAGTTAATCAAACTTACAATTATTCTCAATCTTTTCTGAATTTCAGCAGCAAAATTATCTCCTCTATATTTGAACTTTTCTAAAGTAGCATAAAGCTGATGCAACACCTTATCTGGAGCTTTTAATTCCAAATCAAAAACCTACAAAAAAAATTGCCTTAGCATCAATCCAATCGAAGAATATAAGATAAAACATGATAGAAACAAGATATGTTCCATTACTGTACCTGGTTTTTGTTAAGGAGTGAACTATAGGTAACAAGAAGCTCCCCTCCAAGCTGACCACCACTTTTGCCATTTATGAAGACTATCACAGGACATGCAGGTATATGCGAAACACTATCGATCTTAGCTCCTGGTACTAATATATAATCTGGAATGTAGAATTCCTTCAAGGTTCTAATGCTATTATCATCACCCATTGCTATATTCCAACTGCGCAATTTCATCACAAAAACCCATCAAAATTATAGTCAAGCATCAAAATATGAAATTTTTAAGTAAAAAAATGGCCTTTCCGAATTATAATAGAAGCAATAAGAAGGTCAAAATCACAACCACCTAAACCGTCCAAAACAGGATAAGAGACAAGAATTCTTATACAAACATCCTACAGGAAACTTAACATTCAAGTTTGGCAGACCATGACCAAGTAAGTTGTAAAATCATTACTTTCCAAAATTAGAATCCGACCGATCCAAATGGAACAGGAAAAAAATAGTTAGAAGGTAAAGTTCTAAACTGTTTCTTTTTTTCATCCACGAGACTCATAGGGCTCAAGAATTACCCAACTCCTTCTCACTCTAACGTCTAACCAATGGGCAAACGTGGATGAAGATATTTGTAAAAGAATGACTAATTAACTTCTCATATTTCTCTTTATTCTTTGACAATTTCAGCAACGGAAAACAAAAGACGTAAACAAAAGGAGAAAACAAAACCAACAAGGTGTGAGTCTATATAACTGACACTTGTTGAGAAATATGGTCACACAGGCGAAATGGATTAGTGGGATAGCTTATACAAAAAAAAAGTAAAAGAAAAGGAAAGAATGTCGATGGACCTCCTAACCCTGACATCATTTGCCACCATTTTCCCAGAAGAAGACGAAACTCTGTTACGCCTCTTCATTCTGTACGTTTCCACTTTTAACCAACTCTGCTTAATAAAGTAAGCTAAGTAAATTAAACAAACCAAGGAACTCAACCAAACCCCACCAAGAGAATCAGATTCCTCAACAAAAAAAATAAACTGGGGAAGATAAGTGGATTAATTTATTCCGAGTTTTCTAATAAACCAAACAGTGATTAGTACCCATAGTTCAAAGAGGTATCACATAACAGACATAAGCATAAAAAAGAGAGAAGAAAATGAAGATTCTTTACCAAAGAGGTAATGCTTTGTGTAATAATATTCAATGAATTATCCGAAATAAAACAGAATAGTGTTGGTTAGTTTAATGAAGCAAGCGTTGATTCTTTCAAATAATTATTAGCATAGAGCAGAAGATGGAGAATTTGAAGTTGGTTTGTTTATTCCGTTGAGAGTTTTGAAACTTAGATTAGAATTTATACAGGCAATGTATTCTTGTTTCTTTAGTTTAACAATGGTATACACACCAAAGACAATCCTATCTGAGCCGAGATTGATATAGCCACAGATATGTGAGAACTAACTTTTTTAATAAGTATTTTTTCATTCACAAGACTCGAACCTATAAGAGAATGAAACATGTACTATTTGAATCAACAGTATGTTGTTTCTTGTTTCCTTGTTTGAAAAGCTGTTTGATAAAACAAGTATTTAAAAAAATAAAAGTAGAAACAGGTGAGATCAAATATAAAATTTTAATATTTATTATTTAAGAATAAAGTTATAATTAATTAATTATAATATTGTTTCTTTTCACTCACCATTGTGTAATTTGTGGTTCTTCCTATTTTGTCTTTACTATTTTTTTATTTTTTACCAAAAAAATCATATATAACTCAATGTTTCTTTCCACCTAATATATATTCCATATTATTTTCTTACATTATAGCTATTAATTTTTATGTTCAATTTAAAAAATTAAATATTACATCAATCGAATAAATTTAACTATAAATTACATATTTAACACAAAATATTATATTTGACAATTATGACATACAAACTACACATTATAATGATAGGAAAATGAGTTAGCAGACACGATAGTGTTTGTCAACACGCTAGTATTCCATAAATCAAACTAAACAATTATAATTATGTTCGATTTAGGTTAAAAAGTTAAGGAAAGAAAGAGTGAGAAAATAAATAGTAATGTAATGGTTTTTGATTATTTATAATAAAGAGAAAATCATATAATTATTATTAATAATAACATTGAGATTTATTGGTTTACTTTTTTGAAAATTAGAAAATTATTGATATTCATAAGTGTCTCCACACAAAATAAAAAATATTTTTAAATGTATAAAAAGTCTGTCACCAGAAATTTCATTATTAATATTTTCAACTTAATTTTAATCCCAATATCAGAAAGAAAACATAAAATCATAGGTTTCCCATTTATTTTTTCTTGAGTAGAAATTTGTTTTTAAAAAATTTCTTTTATCTACATATCAATATATAATTAACTTGGTATAAGGAGTGAGACATTGTTTGGGACAAGTGATCTCTGTCTCATAACATACTCTAACCTATTTTTTATAATTAAGGGTACATCATTATTATATGGTTAATGAACTATTCTCTCGAATGTATTATTGTTCCTCTCAACGTATGTCTTTCACATGAGTAATGTTGGAACTTGGTTTCTTGGAAGAACTTTTGGGTGTGAAATCTAAAAAACTCTCAAGTCTCACGTAGAAAAGTTTTGAGAAAATAACTCTCAAGTCCCACATTGGAGATATGAGAAACATGAAAAAATTTCATGTTATAAATATAGGCATTTTCCCCTCATTATAACTTGCACACAGTTGAATGTGCTTTCATTCAAAATTTTCTTACTTACTCCATAATATTTTTTGATAATTGACACTGATAGTCAATATTGAAGGAAAATAGTTGACACATGAAGCCAAATTGTGAGAATTTCAAGAATTGACATTGATAGTCAGTAACGAGGGAAAGAAATTGGCATGACAGCCAAATTGTGGGAACTCCGAGAACTGATATCAGTAGTTAAATTGTGGGAGGAAATTGGCACCTGTAGTCATATTGTGAGAATTTCGAGAATTGACACTACTAGCCATATTGTGAGAATTTCGAGAATCGACACTGCTAGTCATATTGTGATAGATATATTTGAGATCAGTTTTTACAATGAACTAAGAATTCGATAATAGAGATTTGGTCTATTTATCATGGGGACGACATGACTGATAGTCTACTTGCACATTTTGGTCAGTGCCACAAAACGTCTTAAAGAGAGTTTGTTCGTGACTTAACCAGTAAATATTATCTTGTGTCATTTAGAATTGTTACAAGTTACGATAACAAAAAATAAGAAATTTGGTCTAACTGAATATTTGAAATCTAAACAAATCTTAAGATCAACATCTTCTTAATATACTCTCAACTATCTATCTAAAAACATCAAACACTTGTCTGTTTGTATAATATAAAAGTTTATGCATAATTAATATTTTATTTATCATTTATTTATATTAATTTTATTTACGAGTTAATAATAATTAAAAATAAATGACAGTAATAATATAAAATTTCTTAACGTATTTATCGTTTTCTCTATATCTAATCCATAGGAAGAAAAGTAGGTAAAAAGTCTAATGAGAAGGCAACAACAGCATCCACTGAATTTGACATTGATTTTTTTTCCTCTCAAAATAGCAGCAGCATGAACGAAATGGAGTTGGCCATGGTTGTGCAATTGGCTGCTATAAGTCCCTAGGTGGGAAATTAATGCGGAGGCTAATTATTTGTATTTGTGGACTTTTTCCTGATTGTGAATGAAACAACCGATGCATGTTGACAACAGTAGAAGCAATCTTAGGAAACAATTTAAGAATTAAAATAGCAATAATAAAAATATGTAGAGTAAATTACACTTAAGGTATTATGTTTTAGTAAGATTATATAAATAAACCTTCTTTTTTATTCATATTCCTAATTTATATACACGAGTTATTCATGCATGAAATATATATATATAATCTTCTAAATAAAAAATGTGTCACAAATGTAATTAAATTAGATAAAATATATTATATTATGGAGATAACCTCAAATATCTTAATATGTTATTGATGTATTTTGTAACAAACCAAAAATAGTGAAGATATATTAACTTTTATATTATTTGAACTTGTTACACAATATATTATATTTTGTATAACTTAAATGGACTCATCTTTTGTTTTAAATATTACATTTATATATCTTACGAGGTAGTCATAGTATAGTGTATGTATATAAATTATATGGTTTGTGTATGAACAAAAAAGAAAGAGTTTAAAATCTATGCACCATCACTGTAAAGTTTTTTACACTATTATCATACTATTTATCATTAATTTGCATTATTTTTTGTTTGAAAGTCAATATTAACTTATGAATTAGTAGATGATTTGCTGATACTGCAAAAACAATTACATTATCAATATATACATATTAAATCCAAAAAGAAATAAATGTTTTGTGTAATTTCAACAAAAGTTAGTAAATATTAGTATAATTCACTCTAATATCTAACTAGAACAAAATCATTTGACCTTTGAATATCATTTTATCATCTTTATTAGTAATCTTATGGAACATTCCTATCTACAATAAATCAATTGACTTTTGAAGGACCTTTACATTTTCATTAAGACTTGTGGAAAAAGAACTTATTCTTACACTTCAAATTATGAAATTGAAAACGGGAACAACGAAAAAACAGAAAACAAGAAGGAAGAGGTAAATTATGTTCTCACAAGAATGAAGATGTTGTAATTATTGATCTTGAGATAGTATGATGGTGGAAGATGATGATGAAATTGTTTGTTGTGAAAAGGCGCAAACTCACCATCATTCTCGATTTCATCCTTCCTTTCCTATTTCACCTCTCTCCACTATAGGTCAAAACAAGAACAAGACCACATTACTTGTATTTGTATATACACATTATAGATAATATATATCCTTTTCAATCATCATTAATAATTATCATTTACTTATTTAATATTACATCACGAAGAAGATGGTTTGAGATAAATATTCTAGAAAAATATTGAGTTAACTATTGTATATACCTTTTTTATTTTATATTTGGCTAATTTTTTACACAACTTCTAAATTTGGAAAAAATATAGATTGTTAACAATAAACCAATATATTGATTACATAAATTTTGAATTAAAAATGCTTGGTTTGAAAGAGTTCTTTAGTTTATTTATGACTTTAGTTAAACCGTCATAAGTAAGAGATGTCTTTATGGCTAGTTTAATTGATTAAGAAGACGTGTAATATAAATGTTCTATTCAAACTCTTAAAAAGTGCATTATAATCATTTCCTCTTCAATTCATTTTTGTTCTATATTATACATGATTTCCATGGTTTTGATTTAGATGATGAATTTTTATAATGCTCTTCTACTTGGAAGAACATGAAGAAAGCTACGTTATGCTAAAATAAGGTTTTACTTTGCATATTGTTAGTGGTGACAAGTCATTTTGATATAACAATTGGTCAGGGATGAGTAGATTTTACAACATGATAGACTATGTTCATATTTTTTATACTATAATTTTTGTGAAGGATGTTTATCATGGAGACATGTGAAAATTCAATAGTTTATCCATTATACTCTCCCTTGAGGATACATATACAATCACCGCTTGGGTGAATCAAACAATCACTTCTACCGAGGATGGTTGGGTTTGGAATTATCATGTTCAGGAGGTTATACCATAAATTCAGGTTATAGGTGGTTAAAAGTTGTTGGTGAAGTTGATTATTTTTTATTTGTGTGAAAATAAATGTGGAGTTTACATTTTCCTAAAATGAGTGAGATTCATGTGTTAGCTTGCTATTCATGACTCCTTCCCTACTAACGAGCTTCACTTTAAACGTAAGTTGACATTGAGTCATGTATGCTCACCGTGTAATGGTTATGGCAAGGATGTGCTTCATATTTTAGAGATTGCCTTAACTTGTTCATATGTGGCAACACTTCGAGGAGTTTTTGTGATATAAGTTTATGGAGTAATCAATCTTTCATCAACTGGTTGGTAGGCAATGCTAAACTTCTCAATGGAAGATTGTCCATGTCAGGTATTTGGTGGACTTTGAGGTGGGTGAATAAATTTGTTTTGGATAATTTGGACTGAAATTTTAGTCAGTTGTCTCTTCGGGTTCATCATGACTTTAGAGACTGATATAATTTGGTAGGTACATGCAAATATGACAAGGATATTTCTAGTTTCCATTAGGCTTTACTATGAGTTGGGAAGTGAAGTTTAGTGTAGATGGTAGTTGTTCCATAAGAGCTAATACTATGGGTGGAGGTGGTATGATTCGCAATCACGAAGGGCTCTGACAGGTGAATTTTCTCTTCATGTTTTGGGTTGGTTCTGCTTTCAAAGTAGAGCTTATGGCAGTGGAGGAAGGTCTTAGCATGGCTTGGGAGAAAGACTTTCATTCTATTGTCCTCGGTTGTGTCTGTTTGGAGGTTGTGCAAATCATTACCGAGGGTCTTGAAGTCATATTTTATAAGCCTTCAGATGTGGTGAAACAGATATGTCAGTTACTTGCTCGAAGTTGGATGGTCCAAGTTAGTTTTATCCCAAGGAATGCTAACTAGCTTTTTGACAGACTTTATAGCAAATATTGGTGCACAACTGGTTTCTGATTTGCAAGATCTTCCTCCTCCTCGAGTAGAAGAAATCTTAAAAATGGATCTTTTTAACTTTGCTTTTATTTTATTTTTAACATTTTAGTTGTATAAAAAAAAGATGGTAAATTTCATATTAATTGAATAGCATGTGAAAGTTACACCAAATCTCCTATCTCACGCTTTGATTAAACATGGATTTGGTTTACCAATTGAACTATGTTTGATATGGGTGTAATAACCTTGTTTGTTTAAGTTTTGGGAGAGTTAATGTTTGAGCCTCCAAGTTTTGTTTTGTGATAGAACAAGTAGCTATGTAGGTTAGCCACTAAGAAATAAAATAAAAAATGTAATATTAATTTTTAAATATTTTCCCTAGAAAGGGTTTTAATTTTTTGTTAAAATTATGAATATATTATTTTAGAAGCTCAAACTTTATATTTTTGAATAAAAAGTTTAGGCAATGATTTCTATGATCCAAGCAAAAAACAACAACAATTGAGAATTTGAGACAGTGAATGCGCAACATACAGCTCGTACAATTAGTAATAGATAATGGATATCACTAAAAGATTAGGTAAGAAAGGATACGCAAATGCAATGAATAAAGTATAAACACCATAGTTTATCTTTTTCTATGCCAAAATATCTTATTTTATTATGCTTTTTTAGACAAGTTTGATACTTACTAATCTCTCATTTGTCAACCGCAATCTTCGCTTAATACCCCTTAGTCCTTTACAATCCCCAAACTTGACTTCAAATTTCTCAACACTTCCAAAACTTTGGAAAGGCTTGGACATATCTAATAGCATAAAATAAGATCGAGAGGCATCACATAAACTTAGGCACCAAGAATGGAATCTAAATTCTATGAACAAAGTTGTGGGCTAATAGGTATGCATAACCCACAAAAATCATAGCCCAACTTTGTAGCATTTCTTAATTTATATTTATTACTTCACACTCTGTTACCTCTCAAACAAACAAGCCTCATTTCATTTCCTTGGTTCACGCAACTTTTGACTCCTTAGTAAAAGAAACCTCTCTAGAAAGCTCCACGAAAAGAAAATGAATCCAACCACACTGGATTCCGATCCACAACTCCCTCAAATCAAAATCCACCACCCTTCATCCCCTCGCCACCACCCTTCCTCCGCTGCCACTCCAACTCCCACCGCCGGTGCCCGTCGCAAGATCGGCGTCGCCGTTGATCTTTCTGACGAGAGCGCGTACGCTGTCCGTTGGGCTGTCCAGCACTACATCCGCCCCGGCGACGCCGTCATACTCCTCCACGTCAGCCCCACCAACGTCCTCTTCGGTGCAGATTGGGGCTCCATCGACCTCTCCATCAACACCGACCCTAACACCGACGAGGAAACCGTCAACAGCGTTAATCACAGCGACCACAACAAGCGCAAGCTCGAGGACGATTTCGACGCTTTCACGGCGACGAAGTCCGCCGATCTTGCGAAGCCGTTGAAAGATGCTCAGATTCCGTTCAAGATCCATATCGTGAAGGATCATGACATGAAGGAGCGGTTGTGCCTCGAGGTCGAGAGGCTCGGCCTCAGCGCTGTCATCATGGGGAGCCGAGGGTTTGGCGCCGTGCGCCGTGGAAGCGACGGCAAGCTTGGGAGCGTTAGTGATTACTGTGTAAATCATTGTGTCTGCCCTGTCGTCGTGGTTCGCTATCCGGATGATAAGGACGACGTTGAAGTTGGTCCTGGTGGAGGTGCTGGCGTCGCTGTGGTGGCTGTGAAGGAGGACGAAGAGGAGGAGCCTGTGATCAAGCCCGTGGATGAACATAAAAAAGGTTAGGGTTTTTACGTTCTTGATTTTCTTTTAGTGATTGAGATATTGATTATGTTAAGTTATCTTAAATTTCTTAAATATAATTGAACATAGTTCAATTAAAGCTTTGTGGTAGTTTCTTGAATTTGATCATAGAATTGAATACAGTTCAATTATTGCTATATGGTAGTGTGTTCTTGAAGCAGGTCCTGTTTGTCGAGACTTGGATCGTGAACAGATAGTTTGTAAACATGGTATTTGCTAATTTTGTTGAATACTTCTGTAGATGGGTCACTTGAGCACTAAAGAATGAAAAGATTTTGGTTTTGATTATGGTAATTTGGTAAATGATATTGACTCTTAGAGAGGGGCTAGCTAGTCAATAGTGGCGCCATTGCGCCATAATGGTATCTTGGAGTGGACCGGGGACTCTCTGCCTCTCACCTTTTCCTGTCGTGTCATGTTTCTGTGTAGCGGGCATTGCAGCCTGCTTTAACGCCAGGAGAATCGTAGCTATCACAGCTGGTCATATTCAATAATTATAAACTATTTTGAATATGCTCTATTTATCTGAACTGATGTATGTATTAGAAGTTGCATTTGCACTTGTCACCTGACTGATGTTAGTTTCAAGTCACTGAGATTGTTGACATTTGCTTTGCTACTTCATCTGATACTATACACTGGTTGTGAATTTGGAAATCAACTTCATGGTTGTTGGTTTTTTTTTGGGCAGAGGATTAGCTGGAAACAAATCATCACTTGAATCCAGTCTCTGCAGGTGTGCCCTTATGCCCCTTTCTTCATTGCTATGCGTGTATTTGAAGGTTAAAAAAACTGTTTACTATTTGTCATTGGATGGGGACTGAGGGACTCCCCTATCTACTACCACTTCTCTGTCCTTTGGTTTGGGCCAGTATTGCTTGAAAAAGTATTAATTATTAATAAGTGTATCAGATGCAACAAGTATTTATGTTGTTTCTTGTTTCAACTTTCCTATGAATTAATATCTCCATGAATCTCATGCATCATGACTTTTTTACCCATTTCTGTGTGGTTTTTCCCTGGATTTCAGAATGTCTTTGAACCAAAAGGAATAGTTGGAAATGGTCGTTGAGTTCTCTCTTTCTCTTCCCGCCAGGTTGTATTTAGGAACATTTCCTGCATATGAACTCTGGAAAGATAAGGATGGTTTTATATGGATTGATATGATCATGGTTCCTTTATGCAGTTGGAAGCTTTTATTGGTTATAAAGTGGTATATACTCTTTCATGTAGAGATGTACAAGTTTCCCTGTGACTGTTTTGGTGTTATTGTTCCATTATGTATGTGGGATATCTGATTATCATAATGAACACTTATTTAGCTAAGATAATTTTATAGAGCTATGTTGATGGAACTAAGGCTGTTTTGGGCACACCTCTGAACTGAGGTGTGAGTGGAATATAATGTGAGTTTCTTTTCTGGAGGTAGGAACAAATTGAATTTTTTCCCTGAAAAATAATGTTTTTATTTGCACTGGGAAATGTCTAGGACACAACATTTTAGCCATAAAGCTTGGGTTGTCTTCACTTGAAGTTTACTGATTTTCGGTTTTAATATTATAATAACCTAATTGTGAAATGTTAGCTTTGTTTTAGATCGAAACTTCAGTTTGATTTTATAGGGTACTAATAAGAAGGAACGAGTTTTATTTTTAAATCAAAATACTTTTATTTGTGTACGAAGTATGTCTTATTTAAATTTTTAAAATTTATTTTACACATCATGGATATGTTTTTAATCGCAAACATCATTATCTCTTTGAGTATAAGATTATGTTCTTTTAATATATACATATATACATATATATATATATATATATATATATATATATATATATATATATATATATATATATATATATATATATATATATATATATATATATATATATATATATATATATATATATATATATATATATATATATATATATATATATATATATATATGATCGATCTATTCCAATGGAACTGTCCATTTCAGGATGGTGTCGTATCAAACACTTTCTGGGC